>NC_090937.1:1477500705-1477803735 GCF_040938575.1 Ambystoma mexicanum | reverse complement strand
ATACCAAGGGGACCTATGACCCAATTCCAGTGAACAAATCCTCATAGAACTCTGGTGAGCTCCCGTTGGACTTCCAGAGACAAGATGTCACTTTCTCAAAGTCCCCTCATCAGAGTGAAGGACCAAAGAATCGAAAAGGATTCATCAGACGGTAAACTTTCACCCTTGGAGCCTGTAAAAAGGCACAAAACTACAAACCGATGGGGACGTATGAAGAATCCCATGCTGAGACCCCTTTCTCTCGACTGTTGCTGTAACATCCCTTCCAGAGTCCCTTCTTTCATCACCACAACCAAGGAACGGGAGACCGGGTCCACCACTGTTGCACTGTGAAAGAATTCCACTTCATCTTCTTCATCACTCTTCAGGTACTGTGGGGCTCAGGGTAATTCTTACCTCAAGCCATTTTGTCTCTCCTGTGTTGCTAGAATGCTTATCCTGGTGTTTGGGTGTTCACCCATACCGTTCGGCCAGGCCTAAGCTTTCTGCGCCTATAGGGAGCCCTTGCCAAGGTCCCTGATAACTTTATGACCAACAAAAGCATTCTACTTACTTATAATCAAAGTATCCTTTGGAACTTTACCATGTCTGCCACTGTGTCTCACTTGCATTCCCTCCAACTGACTCTGAAGAAGTCACAACTAGTTAGGGATGGACTGCTAAAGCCCTGTGGCCATTGAAAGTATTGTAAGCCTATAAAAGTATTGAACTGCTATTACTGGTGCTGAATAACCCTTTATTATTCCTACAACAGAACATTTTCTGAGTGAATATATTAAGTGATTTTACTTACCATTGAACTGTGTTCATGAACTGTATATTTAATTAATATTGGTTTACTCCCCTGAAGTATTGCAGATGTTTTCTATTGTGTTCATTAGTTTAAATAGTACTTACTTACCTGATTATAAAACCTTGCCATGTATATATAAAACAAATGTCTAATTTACTATAAGTGCAAGTGTGTGAGATTGTCATTGGGCCTATGTAATTACCGAGTTCATTGTACTTATCTAAAAGAGTTGGGACCTGTATATGAAGGGATAGTTTCATAGAGGCTCACCTGTTGGTGGACTTTAGAAAGGCTCCCCTAAAACTGGTGTTACAGCTGGTGGGATTGAGTAGTGTTAGATTACATTGACTCGTGGTTGTGCCTAGGTCCACAAAGCTGGTTCTACTGAACCTCTGACTACAGAATAACTAACATGGAAAACTTTGAAGCAGAGGCTCTGATCAATCTTACAGTGGATAGACTAAAAGATATGTGTAGAGACGGTGGCCTCAGTTGTAAATGATAGAAAAGGTAATCCAAAACTTGTTGGATTACTAAACTATTGTGAGTAGGATTGTAACCCCTACTCCTGATATAAAAATGTGTGAAGAGGATATGAGACAATGTATAATGCTTAGTCCTCATCTCCCAAGAGGTGAAGAGTCTGAGGAAGAGGAGCTGTACGGGGCAAACCATAAAAAACAGCTCAAAGCGCTGCAACCATATCTGGGGCAACATCAGCCAGAAGGTGTCTGCAGTCGGCTGTGTCCCCAGGGATGGGAAGACTACAGGAAGCGCTTCAACGACCTGCAGGTCCGGGTCCGGGGCATCCTAGCACAGCACCGGACAGAGTGTATGGAAACCAGGGGCAGATCACCACCACCGGAGCCGATGCCATGGGAGGAGCGCTGCAGGAGCATCTTAGACATGGTATGGATAGAGGGAGTCGGAGGAGCGGAGTCAGGCACTGCCACCCAGGAGGCCGGAGGTGAGTCAACGCCCCCCAAATACCAAATGTAATGTGAACAGCCCACCACACCATCCTCCATTGTGAACATCCATGTGCCAGTCATTGTGACTGGGCACAGTGTGTGTGAACCACCACAGGCACCCACAGTAGCACCCATGTTCCAGTGCACCTAGGCCACCCCTGTGAGGCCGAGCTGTGGGGAGGGCAGCCAAGAGACACATCCAAGTGCCATGCAACACACAGCCATGGGCACAGCAGTGCACCATTGCCAGCTGGTTGTGTAAACCAGATGCTTGCCAGACAATAAATGCCTACGCCAACAATTCACACCACTACCAGGAAGCCACATTCCCAAGTGTGTCCCTCCTCCCGCACCAGGCACCATATATACCAACCCACTGCATAATGCAAGCAGGCCAGGCCCATGCATGAGTCAAACTGCCCTGTGCTGCAATGCATGCCAAATTATTTGAGGGAATGTGTCCTAATGCCATCCCTTATGTTCCCTGCAGGCACGCAGACATCACCCGAGGCCACAGGAGAGGACAAGGAAGAGGGGGCATCCCATCATGTGCCCAGCCACGCTTCCACCAGCACCACCACCCCACGAAGGGCCCATCAGGGCAAACCAAGGCAGAGGACCCACCACACCGCAGCAGTGTCATGCCACCATGCAGGTCCAAAACCACCAAGACTCGCCACCATGCAGGTCCAAAGCCACAAGGGCCTCACCACCACGCCAGTCCCAAGCCACCAGGGCAGACCAGGATGATGCTGTGGAAGTGGCCACAAATGCAACCACCCAAAAGGCAAGAGCGTCAAGCGGCGATGAGCAGCAGGCTGCAGCCGCCCTGACACAGGAACACAGTCCGGTGCAGCAAATGGGCACTGCAGAAGAGAGTGCTGACCATGGGGAGGCACACATCCCAAGGCCACAGGGCACGCCACGCCATTGCTGCACACGCACACCAGTGGTTGATGAGGACACACCGTCGTATGTCTCATCTCCATCCAGGGCAGCTCCACCAGACAGTGCAGCCCACCTGTCCAGGAAACCCCCAATAGACGGTGCAGCCCCCCACCCAGGGCAGCCCTACCAAACAGCACTGCCCCTTGTCTGGGCCATTCCCACCGGACAGCCCATCCCTGCTCAGGCCACACCAACAGGTCCTGCGAGCACCGTGAAGGCACGACTGGACTTCATAGAGGCACGCCAGAGGAAGATTGAGGGCATGGCCAAAGCACACAACTGGCACATCATGGCCATCAGCCATGCAGTTAGGGGAGCGCCAGGACCATGGCGCGAAATAATGCATGCACACGTATGTCATGGAGGCATGCACTGCGACCCTCACAGGGTTTGGCCAGTGAGTCCCTGGCTTTTGCGAGGGACAATCTGCACATGCCGAACAATGTGCTCCGCCACTAGCTGCAGTTAGCTGCATCCGTACCATCTACTTCCACCACCCCCACCGAGAGGTCCCAACGGGGGTCACCCAGGCAAAGGTCTCAGCATCAGCTGCAAAACCAGTTACCTGATGCCAGTGCGTGTGGGAAGTGACCATGTCCCCATTAGATGGACTCTGGACTGTTAGCCTGAGGGCTGGTCACATGGATCCATTGGTGATGGGGTGTTGTGGGGGAGTAGGTGGGTGACTGTTTGCTGGGGTGTTGTGGGAGGTGTGGGGGGACTGTTTGCTGGGATGTTGTTGGTGAGCGATTGTTTCCTGTGTGCTGTGGGATGGGTGGGGGCATAGGGTATCATTCATTCACATTAAAGGCTGTGGAAAACAGAAATAACGCAAGGACATTCATGACTGAGTACTAGTGCTCTTTATTCAAAAACATGTGCAGGTTGTGAATGGAGTCCAGTTACCGTGTCAAAAGTCGTTATCGATCAGTGCCTGTAGGGCCAGTCTCCCCTCCCTCACCCCAGCCCTGTGTGTATCAGCCCTGGGTCCAGCCACATGGTCATCATTATAATCCCCCCCCTTGGGGTTTCCTGTTTGCGTTGGGGGGTAGGGGCACATTCCGCCGGGGGCAAATGTTGTGCAGCATTGCACATGTCAAGACGATTTTGCCAACTTTGTAAAGGGTATACATGAGGCCCCTCCAGTGTGATCTAGGCACCTGAATCATGCCTTCAAAAGTCCAAAAGTATGTTTGATGCAGATGCGCGTCTGGCTGTGGGCATGGGTGTATGCGTGATCATGTGGTGATCTTGGGTCCCGCACCAGGGTCATCAGCCAGGTGAGCTGCGGTTATCCCGAGTCACCTGCATGGGATCGAAGGTATTTGTATAATGCATTGGTCTGCATAATCAAAATATTTTGCCATTATGCACCTTGGGCATTCCTGGGAGCAACAGGGTCATGCAATGTGTATGTTTGATGGTTGTACATCCTTCCGATTTCATGCCATGCATTATTTTTCCTGTACATGCACCCTGTGTTGTCATGGTGGCTGTCCTATGGTGGCTGATGGTTTGCTACACATGGGATGGCTGCTGTGTCACGGGTGGACACAGCTGTGATGCTGTAAATGCATTGGACGGACATGGCCTCCATGTCCTTCTCCTCTACGCCTTTTAGCATGTGTGTTCTGTGTTATTTTCTGCACAGGAGTCCATGTGGTACTCCTGGCAGTGCAGCTCTTCCTCTTTTTGGTTTGGTGTACAGACACTTGGTATACCCTTATGGCACCCATGGGTGGGGGTACAACCCTGTACCCCTAGTGTATGTTTATGGGCACCTGTGTGTGACCCACAGTGCAGGGTATGGGCTGGTGGCAGCTACATGCTAAATCTGCCAGGTGCTCTGAGTATCCTCCATTTTGGGATACCCAGGCCCTGTCAGTGGAATCAGTTGATCCCTGATAGGAGAGAAGATGGCCTGTTACCTTGTTTTCCCAAAGTCCTGGGAAGCCCTAAATCTGTCCCTTCCCCTGACTGGCTGTTGGGTGGAAGTTCCATACATGGTATTGTGGGGAAGTCCAGATCAGACTGGCAGAACCTTTTACTGACTGTATGTTGTGGGTACACCCTTGAGGTCCTCGATGACCATCACTGTCGACTAAGGTTTCGGAAGACCACTGTAACCTCGTTGACCGTAGCCGCAACACTCCATTGCCTAAGACACTTTGAAATCAAGCACTCCCTTGCTCATCACCGTCGACCGCTTTGTCCCACCGGAAAAAGTCAATGTCGCCGACAAACTGAGGAGAAACCGCTGGTGGTTTTCCCGCCACCCGAACTCCACAAGACGCTGATGAAGATCCAAAAGCCAGCCGTGGTCGAGACCCGTTTGCCAACGCCAAAAGCTGATGGCCAGACGCCCTTGCTGGGCCTACGTTCTTCATTAAGTACACCTTGCTGTAACAAACTCTTGTCATCGAGGTGCACCGCATGCCTCATCCTCGCAGGACATCCACGACCGATTGTCAACAAGCACCACGAGGACCAAAGCTGCTGCCTCTACGACAGTGTTCACCTTTTCCTCGAGGAATCGATCCTTAACTGCCTTAAAGGGAGTCCCCTCAAGAAGGATCTGTCAATGACCCATCAAAGAACTCTGCTGAACCAGGTACATTGGGGTGGTAGAACCTTTTTAGAAGGAACCAAGACTATATTAAACATTATATGGACTGGGATTGTTGATACACTTTATTTACAGGTTGCCCAGGTGAGGGATCCTCACACAGAACTGTGGCTAGTGGTAAGGACCCAGTATTCTGCCATTTGTTTAACCCACTTTTCTTCCTTCGTATGTCTATTGTTGATTCACTTTACTATCTAATTTGTATACCATTGAGACTGTCAGCAGTTGGTGCATTTTAATGGAATCAAGATAACTGTGGTACCACATAGACAGTGTACATATTTATCATTTTAGTATTGCCTGAGCATAAAGGTGTTATGTGTGTATATCTTCTGAACCTTATTTATATAAAGAACTGTGTTATCACTTACATAGTGTGTGAATATTCCTCTGGGCGGACTTGGAGACTACACTGTACTTAAGAACCAGCCTGCATCACCTCCCAAAAGCTTATGTCTTGATTGCTTGTCCATAGCTACCAAATAGAGAATCCTGGCTTGCGTGCTCTCTGCTTCTTCTCTGCCATATAGAGGGCAGGAGTACAGATAAAGCCCTCCAGTCTTTACAACAGCACAGTCTCGGGAGGATAGCTCAGGGCCAATGTGCTCGCCTCGGAAGCAAGACGACATGGAGCACCACAGGTTCGAGCCCCGGCTCCGCGCTTTGAAACCTGTGGGTATTAAGCGCGTTATAAATAACCTATCATATCATATCACTACAGATAAGGGGGTGCATAGGCCACTTTTACTCATTATGAATAGGCATGAACTCACATTTGTGACTTGTGATGGGGTGTAGTAATATTCCCTTCAATAATTGAGCAATGGACACCGGGAGCCTTGTGCCCCGGGTTCCACCTGCCTGGATATGGTTGGCCCATTGGTGCATGGAGACCCACAGGATGGGGCTACTGTTATGAATGGCTGATCAGGGGAAGTAGGCATTTGTCTTTTGATGTTCCCGTATCACTAGTTGATGATACATGTCCATTACACCAACAATTTCGTTTTACAGTTGATGCATGTTTTAATGCACTAAAGGGATACTCTCTGTGGGATGTTGATGTACATGTTTACTCCTCAGTATTCATTTCACAGAGATCTTGACGGAATAGGGAGTGGGATCCTCTCACATCAGATTCCTATCTGGGGTCCTGGGCGGACCCTCTGTTGGGTGATAGGGTGTGGATCTGCACTGCAGCACATTCAGCGTTGTGCCCATCACCATGTGTGGGTCCAGGTGTGGTGGCTGTATACATGCGGCCTTGGATGCCCCCTGGTAAATGGTGTAGGTGCTGCAAGGGTACTGCTGGTGTCTACGATTGGCATGCAATGCTTCCTGTTGCTATACCCCCTTGTTTATAGCAGGTTTTGTACTCACCTACTACGCAGGTCCGTTGTCACCTGTGCCTCCCCATGTAGGCCAGTAGTGTGTTGTTGCATACCACCATGTAGTCATGGGTGGAGCAGTGGCTGATGATTAGGTTGTGCCTTGAGGTCATTCACCTGGGCCTGGGTGGCGGGCAGTGCCATGTGCAGGTTGACATGATGCAGCAGAGCATCCAGCACCTGGCCCAGGACTGCAATGAATGTCAACTGGGCCATGCCATGCATCATAGACACAGAGTGCTGGAAGGTGCCCGTACCCAGGAACTGCAGGACTGCCACCAGCTTAACCACTGGGGGCACGGCTGTGCATATGGCAATCCTGCTCCCAATGTAATTTTGGATTGTGGCCAGCAGCTCAGTGAGGAATGCCAGTTCCAGCCGGTACTCTTTTGATAACTGGGTGTCACTGAGAACCAAGGGTGATTACCTGGCTCTGAGGATGGGTGCACGCCTAGCTGGGGCTGGTCTCCTCATCCTCCCACTCATTCTCATTACACCCCCCCCACCCGTGTTCCTTGTGCCCTGCCCTGGTTGTCCAGCATCTGTTGCTCCAGGCGCTGCATGTGAAACTGGATGTCAAAGCTCACAGCAAAGATGGCAGCATGGTGTTGGAAAGTGTGTTTGGGCCCTGGGTAGGTCTTATGCAGACCTCTGGTGTGCATTGTATGCACCTGTGGCTTTATTCCTGGCACCCGGGTATATTTACTTTCAGCTGGAGGCTGGGGGTTGTTCCAGCTGTATTATCACTGTTTTTTGGGTGGTAATACAGTTGGAAATGGAGTTCTGATAGGTCTGTAATAATGCTCTATGTTGCCAGCGGGATTACCGCCGGCTGTAATAATGCTGGCTGTAATAACGCCGGTCCCTTTTGGGTTCGGCACTCATTTTGCAGGGTTGTGATCGGGCGGAGCGGTATTCCAGGCCAATACCATTAAAGCCGCATTTAAGGGCTACCGCCCAACTCATGAAAGAAGAAAGATGGTGTGTTATGGGCCACGTGGGTGTGTCAGAGTCTGAACAACTTAAATGGGTGGATTAAGGGCCAAAAGGTGAGCACCTATGATGGTATGAAATGTCTTTTCATACTAGAAAACATTTGATGCCGTTTCTCCATAGCTGAGACAGCACCTAACTGATTCTAAAGAACTTGACCCTAAGAAGTTAGTACTAGCTGCTGACTTATAGGTAGCTAACAGGACTATTGACAAGGATTCTGGGGCTCATCGCAAGAAAGAAGAGGGGAAGACGCATAAGAAAGATAGGAAAGATCATTCCACAAATCCCCCACCAAAAGAGGTCCACATAAATAACAAGAGTAAATTCCTCCATAAACCTCATAGGGCTAGTGAAAGCTTTGGAGCCAAACCAGAGGGTGGTTACCAAAACCCTCATTCAAAAGAAACTTTGGTCAATGTGTGGTTTGTGGGTTGGGTGACCATGTGAAAGGAGATCCCAGATGCAAGGGTAAACCTTCAGGGATCCCATCTTTTTCTTTGGATTTCACCCAAGAGAGAGAGAGTTTCTATGACATGTGCCAGCTTTCACACTCAAGCTCAAAACTCCATTGGTGTTCAAGCTTAAGTCCCTGGGACTGTGGACACAACAGATTATAGAAGTATATAATTCTATAACTCCTTCACTGATAATACAAAAGTATATTATAAGCACAGTGTACTTGTAAAGGGCCAGGACAACCCTGCCATCAGAGACACTAGGGCTATCATTTCATGACCCTTGCCCCTGGCCCTCACTGGCAAGTCAGCCTTCCTGTTAGGGCCAGGTCAAAGGCCTTAAAACCTCATCCAAGACTCTCTTGGAGTCAGTCCTGGCACCTTTGGTGCTAGGCTCATGACCATCATGAAGGCCAACATTAGAATGGGACTATTTACTTGGGACTATTTAACTTGGGGGGGGGGGGGGTTCAGCCAACATGGAGGCACACACATAGCTCGGTTAGAAAGGAACTGAGCTATGCGGTCTAGTCTTTTGGGTGTGGCAGGACTGGGGACTGGGACTACTTTACCTGGACTACTTTGGGTGTGGCAGGCCTGGGACTATTTTACCTGGACTACTTTACCTGAGACTATTTAAACCACACCCAAACAGCAGAACATGCTTTGCGTTATTCTGCTGTAGGCAAAGTAACGCTCACTCTGTCCAGTTCTTTGATGCCAGCTTACCTGAAACCATTTGGACCTGCAGAGAGAGAAAGAACACTACGAAACTTACCTGGAACAGTATCCTGTCTTCAATCCATCGCTGACTTCAGTTCCACTCACCTGAAGGTACGAACTCCATCATCCGGCACTGCATGCATCCTGGAATACCATAACCTGGAAAGAGGAGAAAGAAAGACAGCATTAGTACGCGTTTACTCACGTTTCCTCCAAAATGAAGAAAACCACACAATTCTTACCTGGGTAGTCATCTCCTGGTCAGTATCATTGCTGAAACATTACAGCACTCGGCGAGGAACATCGCAACCTGCAAGGAGAGAAAAGACACAAATTAGCAATATAAAAGGCGAAACAGCACTGTGCATCGCGTATTACTTACCGGACAGCATCGCGCACACCACGCTTTCGCCTACCGGCCCATGCTCATCTTCAAACTGCATAACAACACCAAAATATCTTTCCATACCTAAAAGGAAAGAAGCAACACATTATTATTCGAACAAAGAGGAACAGAAGAACTGCATATAAAGACTGTAAATCAGCAAACCTACAGAGTCGCAGCAGGCCTGGATTCCCACAGGGGGGCTTGCACCAATGAAGTAACTTGGTTGCTGCTCGCCCCCCACATCTACGTGCCCCTGCCACGAGGAGCAGGATGGAGAATCCACCTTTCACAATATTAAGACCCATCTTTAACCAGAGGCCCTACCAAGGGATCGAGAGAGGGTTCGAGAGTGCAAATCATCCAACCAGGGCTGGGTGGCGTCCCCGTGGATACCAGGTGAGCGTAACATATCATAACTATAGTGGATACAAGTTTCTTCCAATCTGAGAATGTAGCTAAGGCTTCCAAAAAGCTCACAAAGTTAGTAGGAGGCCCTGTCCAAATGTGTCCCATAATACCAGCTATCAGTAAATGCAATGATATGACTGTTAGGATCACTGTCAGTGTTCAGTCTGAAGTGCCTGGTATGGTACTCTAGTGAAACAACGTGTACGCCCTGGGTGTAGTGTCCAACACGAAAACACCTTTCTAAGAAGAAGAGGGTGCTTACAAGGAAAGCAATAGGGGCAACCTTGAGAGTCCTCCCCACTGAGACTGAGGAGAAATCCAGAGTCTCATATGGAATGAAGGGCCTCAAGCCAAAACCTTCCTCAAAGAAAGGGATTTTGAGTAAAGAAAAACTCCAGGTCACCCGAGTGACCCCACCTCCAGTTAAAGCTGAATCAGTGGAAGAAGAATCCCCTGAAAATGTACCTACCGGTGAATCAGAAGTGAAGGAGATTCAACCCTATCTAGAGGATCTGGATCCTAGAAACCATCTAGAGTTGTAGACTTTGCTTACAGAAGATGGTCCCTCTAGGACAGCCTTTAGCAGGGGACACAGAAGTGTCTCTCTCTTGAAGGTCTGCAACAGCAGGCAGCGTCCCCGCATAAAGGGCGGGAGCCAGGAAAGCATAGACACTACTGGGAGGATGGTCTCCTCTCCAGTGAGCCTATGGATTCTGCTCCCAGGGACCTCAGAAGACTGATGGTACCCCAAGGGATAAGAGCCCAATTTTTGCAATTAGCCCATGAGGTTCCTGAGGCTGGTCATTTGAGTACCACAAGGACCAAAGAGAGAATTTCACTGTATGTCTACTGGCCCAAGATGGGTGCAGATGTAGAATGCATTGAAGATAATGCCACACTTGGAAACTGTCTGGCAAGAGTGGAACCAAGAATGTGCCACCCTTAGCGCCCCTTAGAGTCCATTTTGAGAGGGTGGGAATTGACATTGTTGGTCCACTAGACTCTCCAACCTCCTCAGGCAATTGGTTTATCCCGGTTGTAGTGGACCATGTCACTGGATATCCTGAGGCTATACCTATGAGAACTGTTACTGCTCAGGCCGTGGCTAAGGCCATACTTGGTATTTGTACCAGAGTAGACTTCCCTACGGAGGTAGTATCTGACAGGTGGTCACATTTTATGTCCCACTACATGCAAGCCATATGGAAAACCTGTGGGGTCACCTACACATTCTCAACATCTTACCATCCTCAAACCAATGGGCTGGTAGAGAGCTTTAATAGAACCATGAAGAGCCTACATGCTTTAGAGCAAGGTTGTCCAATATACAGCCCGCGGGCCACAATGCGACCCTCCAAGCCATTTCATGAGGCCCGCGAGGCTGTACAGACAACATTGAACAAATAAAGAAATAAACCGGGCCATGGTGGAGGACTATTACTGCCTCTGGTGCCCCCTAAAAGGGGTTGGGCACCAGAGGCAGTAACAGGCCACGGCCCGGTTTATTTATTTATTTGTTCAATGTTTGTTGGGTCCGTGGACCCGATTAATTTATTTATTTCTGCAATGTTGGGCGGACCCAACATTGCAGAAATAAATAAATTAATCGGGTCCACGGACCCGGCAAACATTGAACAAATAAATAAATAAACCAGGCCGTAGCGGAGGACTGGTACTGCCTCTGCCACGGCCCGGTTTATTTATTTATTTGTTCAATGTTTGTCGGGTCCGTGGACCCGATTAATTTATTTATTTCTGCAATGCAGAAATAAAGTAATTCATCGGGTCCACAGACCCGACAAACATTGAACAAATAAATAAATAAACTGGAATGTGGTCTGTAACTGCCTCTGGTGCCTCCAGCACCAGAGGCAGTTACAGGCCATGGCCTGGTTTCAGGGGGGCAGAGTATGCGGGTGCTCCACCCCCCAACTGCCAAGGCCGGAGAGAAGAGACACAGTATGGATGGCCCTTTGTTCCATCCATACTGTGTCTCTCTCTGGCAGTCCGGGTAAAAGCCGGGTAAAAAACTATGTTTAAAAATTGTGGGACGGATGCAAAGCAAGATGCTCTTGTTTTGCATCTGTCCCTCAATTTCTAAAAATCGTTGTGGTTCGGGTATACTTCTACATCTGTGTGCACGGCAAGAGGGGTGCACAGATGTAGAGGTACACCCAACCCAAAACGATTTTTAGAAATGGAGGCACAGATGCAAAGCAAGTCTGTCCCTCAATTTCTAAAAATCGTTTTGGGTTGAGTGTATTTGTACATCTGTGCACCCCTCTTTGCACCCCTCTTAGCAAGAGGGGTGCACAGATGTAGAGGTATAATATACCCAGAGGGATCGAGTCTGTGTTGCTCCTTGTCGTCTTGCTTCCAAGGCGAGCACGTTGCCCCTGAGCTATCCTCCCGAGACTCTGAAGATCTGAAGTACATTTAATGATACAGAACCAGAACTATTGAGCAAGTCTAACATCATCTTCATCATCATCAGAATAAATCAACACTGTCATGGTTATACAAGAGCTAATATATTTAAAGGGATGGAATTACTCCGAATGTAGCAGAACTATTCAATAACCCAAAGTGCTTAAGCATAGTTAATGTGAAAATATGACACTTCTCACCATTGGGACAGTACTGCCTTGGACAGAGTTTCACAGTGAAGAAGTGAGCAAGTGATCCGGGGTATGCAGCCCACACACGCGCATGGCATTCCCATGCACCCACTTGCGCGATTTGCACCAAATTAGTGAGATTGTGTTCCAAGGCACACGTACAGTCTTTTCTCTGAGGTTTGACACACTCACAGAATGGGATGGCATTTCGTTCTCCTATCATAGTTGTGTTGCTCTGCCTTTTGAGGGCTACTACAACCTGGATGATTATAGAGGGGTGGAGTAGGGGCAGTATTGGCCTACTGGAATGCAACTGAAGGCTTAAACCTCCTTCTTACTTGCCTTTAGTATATGCAATACATGCTAGCCAATGTTTCCACTGTTCTGCACCCCCCCCGTCTCCCTCGCACCAAGTTGGCGACTACATGCAAATGCGGTCATATAAGTGCTGGTTATGTCACTTCCTATATTTGGGCACCCCCCGGGAAATTCATAAGTCGGCTCCCCTGCCCGATTTATTTATTTGTTCAATGTTTGTCAGGTCCGTGGACACGATTAATTAATTTATTTCTGCAATGTTGGGTCCGAAGAATAAACTGGGCCGTGGTGGAGGACTTTTACTGCCTCAGGTGCACCCTGGAATTGGATTATGCTTCTTTCATTACCACAGAAGTAATGAATGTGTATTACAGAGATAAGCTGGCATATGTGTTGGGCACAATGCACATGCTCAGGCAGAATCAATCATGCTTTGTAGAGGACAATGCTGGTCTAAATTGGGAACAGCCAGCATAGACATGTTGCTACAGAGGCATATTTTGGGCACAACCAGCATGTCAATGTGTTACATCAGTGACAGTGCTGTCTTATCTTACATTGATCATTAAAATGTATTGCGTTCTACAATGTTCTTGTCTGCTGTTAGTGACATGGAATGTACATGTTCCCCTTTAGAACTGATTGTAAACTTATGGATTTTTAGTCACTTTTCCTGCTGTAAAATGCACAATTTCAGCCCCATATTTGGAAAACAAATCTTGGGGGGGGGGAGACCCCCCCAAACCCTCCCTAGATTGTTATAGCTCCCTCGCTACGCTCGGTCACCCCCACTATTTCCGAGATATATCAACACATACACACTGGAAGAAATCACAAGAAACTAACCTTTGATCACTGCCCCCCACGCCAAAAGCTCTTTGGGACTGCATGGCTATGCCTGTGATGCTATTGTGTCAAAGGTCAAACACCATCGCTTTTGAATATACTGCTTTGGGTCAGGGTGTTCACTTTTGGCTCACCGGCCCTCCGGGTGACAAAAAGTGAATGCTTCGGCCCCACATTCAAAAAGGTTGGACAAGCTTGCTTTAGAGGAACCCATTAGTAGAAAGTGGGACCTTCTACTGCTTATTTTCACCTACAGAGAGGTGCCTCAAGCTGAAGTGGGCTTTAGCCACTTTGAGCTGTTCTATGGCCATTCGTGAAACTTGATATCCTGCCACTAGATATCCTGAGGCTATACCCATGACAACTGTTACTGCTCAGGCAGTGAATAAGGCCATACTTGGTATTTGTACCAGAGTAGGCTTTCCTAAATTGGCAGTAACCGACAGGTGGTCACATTTTATGTCCCACTACATGCAATCCGAAATAAAGTAGGAACTGCAGAGGTGCAATCATCCAGTACATAACTGAGTGCTGTCCCTATCTATTTCAGGAAAGGAAAGCTTATAAACAATAGTGAGATAGAGACAAGTCTGATAGGTTAGGGAGCTGAAAGATATAGCAATTTAATTCTTTCAGTCTTAAAAACACAATGTAATCATCAAAAACAGTAATGTTATACATAAATACAGGCATGATCCAATAAAAGTGCATGAATATGAATATTTAAAAAAAAAAAAAAAAACACCAGAAAATGTTCACTGGTCCTGCACAAATACATAACATACAAAATATGCAGCTTGTCCTTTGTACACAGTTATTTTCTGTTAAGCAAATTGAAAGAAAAAACAGATGTTATTCATGAACCTCAGTGTTCTGCTAGAAGATTCCAACACGGTATAGTCAGTTTACAGTATGGATTCTCAACACATTTCAGTTCAGAGTTACAAAAATGTAGAACATTCATCAGGAGTAGAAAACCCAGTGGTCTGAGGTGTATTACTGCGCTAAGGTGCTTGGATTGGTTTCTACATAGATTCTCTAATATTCCTTCACCTGTATTGGTATTCTTGAGGGAAAGACCATTGGAATTAATGATGATCAGGACTGAGATGGGTCCTTTGCAGTATCTTACATGTGTGTACTAAGTTGCTTCTCTACTATGGTAGGAGTGGAGGCTGGGCCTTCAGATATGAAGTGGCTGATCACTACTTCCGAATGTCTTAATAATATCACTTTCTTCAGTGGATCTCAGATCTTTGCCATCCGCCTTTGCATTCATCCGTACGCGCACGATGGTCAGATTAATGAGGGTGAGTGTAAGCTCACTCTATGGAGACCGGGGAGGGGCAGCGTGTCCGCGCGTTTACTTTTGTGTATATGCGATGTTACTTAGAATCAGTGTTTGTCAGCAACTGTGTCCTGTGCTGCTGCAGCAGCGCTCTGCCGATCCGCGTCCTCTGCAGCCACTACATGCAAGCAATATGGACCTACAAATTCTCAACAGCCTACCATCCCAAATCAATAGGTTGGTGGAGAGGTAAAACGGAACCATGAAGGGCACGATAGGTGCTTTAGAGGAACCCCTTAGAAGAAAGTGGGACCTTGTACTGCCATGTCTTCTTTTTTCTTACAAAGAGGTGTGCCAAGCTGGAGTGGGCTTTGGCCCATTTTATCTGCTCTGTGGCCAGCCATAGGCCATACTCTATGGCAGCTCTATGGCCATCATAGGCCCTTTTGTCATGATCTCTGCTTCCAAAAGGTCAGGGTTTTCCCCCAACTCCCTTGGAAGCAGATCCATAACCCAGGTTCCGAGTGCCAACCAGTCCCAATTGGGACCTTTTGGACCCAGTCCTGGTGCCAGTGGCACCAGGCTCATAAATATGCCCAGTCCCAGCGCTGGAAGCGCCGGGCTCATAATGCTTGGGTGGACTTACCTGCAGCAGACCATGCCTCTTACTTGCCTGCCAGTTGAGCCTCTGATCCTCTTCTGTTTGGAACTACTTTTCCTGTTGGGTGGGGCAGGAGCCACTCCCTAGATTCAGAACACTGGAACTCTTCTGGAAAGCAGGAACTCTTTTCTTACTAGGCGTGGCTGTGGAAGGAGACACCTAAGCACTACAGGAGGCTATTTAAACCACACCCGATGGATGAATCTTGCTTTGCGTTATTCTGCATCCTCTGCAGCAGAACGCTCATCGTGTCTTCTGCATCTGATCCTGGGCCTAAGGAAAAAGGCTTACCATCCTGAATCCAGTCTTCAGCAACACCTATAAAGACAAGAAAGAACAGGTTAGCATTACGGTCTTCAGTGACAGCTCTTCACTTACCTGGTCCATCGGCTGTCACCAACGCCTCGCGGTGCATTCCGGCATCTGAAGGACAAAGGCTTACCTACTCTTCGTGCGCTCCGGAGTTCTTCACACTGCATTCCGGCATCTGAAAGACAAAAGCTTACCAACTCTTCGCACGCTCCGGAGGCCTTCGGCGCTGCATCTCGCATCTGAAAAACAAAACAAGGTGCGTTTAAAGACATTGGGGAACTTTAATACTCACGTGCCATTACTCCTTTCCACATCTAACCCAGTGGGTATTCCGGCACCCGGCAGCCGCTCCGAACTTGTACCTGCAAAATAAAAAGACAGTTAGAGCGCATCGTGAAGCAGGCAACAAGCGCTTACTTACGTGCTTCCAGGCGCTTCTATTCATCACACGGGCTCCATCTTCAACTCACTTCAGCCCGTCATCTGCCATCGCCAGAACCCTGCAAAACAAGAAACATCATTACTAAAGACTTTAAAGACATTAGAGTTACTCGAAACTTACCGTTCGTGCAGTAAATGACGGATAGCAGTCCTCTGAAGTCAAGAGGCCTGCTCCCCTTATCCAGTGAAGAAACTGGTTACAGCACCCTGCCCTGAGGCAGATGGAGAGCACGGCGTTCACTTACCTAAGGTGAGAGCGTTAACCTTTGGGGTTCTACAGGAGAAGAGAAAGGGAAGAAGAGAGAGACATTCAATAACCCAGTTCCTTAATCCCATATTTTCTATCTGCAGACATCTCACCCTTCAAGTCAGACATACAGTGCACAGAGGTCCAGCCCAAAGAGCCAGCCGTGGTTGCACATCACCTTTGAAGATACGGTATACGCCCAGTCAAGACCGGCGCCTCTACAGGAATCAGGTGAGCGTTACAGAACGCAAAGCCTACCACAAAACTCCCGTCCAGGCGCTATGGAAACCTCGAATACCGACCAGCTAGCCCAGTTACTTGGGGAACTAAGGGCAGAAGTGCATGCAGCCCGTCAGGAAACGAACGCTCTAAGAAGGGAACTGATTATTTCCAAGGAGCTAACAGATGATCTCGCTAGACAATTGCTACAGTCACAAGCCGGACAGGCCCCGTTACCCGCATCTGGGGGAAATCTTCCTTCTACATCCTCTATGAATCCAGTGCAGATCAACCTACCTGGGAATGTACCTCTGGCTCCGCCCGAACGATTTTCTGGTGACCCAAAGAGGTTTGCAGTATTTATCAATCAGTGCCGGTTGCATTTCTTATGCCGGCCAGCAGTCTTTCCAACTGATCAAGCTAAAGTAGCTTTCGTGCTTTCGTACCTTAGTGGCAATGCGGCAGACTGGTCGATCCCTCTAGTAAATCAAGATGATCCGGTCCTCCATGATTTTCAAGCTTTTCAGCTCAGTATGGAAAAACTGTTCGCAAGACATTCACAGGGGCAGGCCTTGGACAATGAGCTTCTTTCGTTGCGACAAGGTAATCAAGACCTTTTGGCTTATATTGCGTCTTTCAACAGACTGATAGTGGAAACTCAATGGCCTAAGGACAAAAGGATTACGCTGTTTTATAGAGGTCTACGTGGAGAGTTCAAAGATGTGTTAGCCCAAGTAGTGAATCCCCCACAAGATTGTTCGGACTATAGAGACTTAGTCGTTCAAATAGATCACAGACTGCAGAACAGGAAAGCCGATCGTTCCAAGTTTGATGCTCGAGTATTTTCCAAACCGCCAACTCCTTCCAAAGGAGTAGACTCCGGGGAACCCATGCAAATAGGGGGTCTGAAAGGTCCTCTAACACAAAAGGAGCGGGAAAGGAGAAAACAGTTGCAATTATGCCTCTACTGCGGAAACTCAGGGCACTTTCTTCGAGACTGTCCGGTGAAACCTGCCAAGAAGGCAGTAGGAGCTGCAGTTACCAAAGTTACAAACTCTGAGCAGGGAAACGACCTCGCCCGACAAGAATAGAGGTCCTCTTGCCCAGCGTGAAAACCAGTTCCGTGACCTCGCATTTCGTGATACCTATGGTCCTCATTAGCCCTGATAATCCGGATCGATTACATGCAATTGAAGCTTACGTCGACAGCGGTGCCATCGGCAATTATGTGGATCACGAAATGGTTTTGAGGATGAATCTAACTCTTTGTCCCAAGGCTGTAAAGGACGTCATTACTACGGTGGATGGTACGGAGATAGCCTCCGGGCCAGTAACGCATACCACTCAAGAGGTGACGCTAGTAAGTCAAGATGGACACCATGAGAAGATCGTGTTCGATGTGATCAAGGCCCCTCAGTTTCAGATTATTCTAGGAATACCTTGGTTAGAGAAACACAATCCTCTGATCGATTGGCGAGCAAGAACGGTCCAGTTTCCAGAATGTGTCTCTACTTGTCACCCTCCACCTGGTGTGGCACTGGCAGCAATTTCTTCAGAGACTCCCCAGTTACCTCCCGAATACCTAGAATACCAAGATGTTTTCCGGAAGGATCAGGCTAACTCTCTACCTCCTCATAGGTCTTATGACTGCCAGATAGACCTGATACCTGGATCTACTCCTCCTTGTAGTAGAATTTATGCCCTCACCGAGCCCGAGAACCTTCACCTTCGACAATACCTGGATCAATACTTGGCAAATGGGTTTATTCGTCCTTCCAAGTCCCCTGCTTCTTCAGCTTTTTTCTTCGTTCCAAAAAAGGAAGGAGACCTTAGAACTTGTATAGATTATCGCCCCTGAACCAGATCACCGTTAAGAATAGATATCCGTTACCTTTGATCCCTGAACTCCTGGACCAAGTCAGAAAAGCATGCATATATACAAAGCTGGATCTTAGAGGAGCTTACCACTTGGTACGAGTAAAAGAGGGCGATGAATGGAAGACGGCCTTCCTCACCAAGTATGGGCTATTTGAATATCAGGTCATGCCCTTCGGACTTTGCAATGCCCCGGCCGCCTTTCAATATTTTATGAACGATGTCCTCGGAGAGCTCATAGATGTGTGTTGTTGTTGTTTACATTGACGACATCCTCGTTTATTCTTCATCGGAATCTGAACATCGGAAACACGTGAAAATGGTCCTCGAAAGATTGCGTCAACACAAACTTTTCGCTAAATTGGAAAAATGTGTTTTCAACGTGACTGAAGTTGAATTCTTGGGATTCATATTATCACCTGGCGGAGTGCGTATGGATTCAAAGAAGGTCGATGCAGTTCTCAAATGGCCATCACCATCCTCCGTAAAAGGTGTGCAAAGCATGTTAGGCTTCGCTAACTTTTACCGCAGGTTTATCCCCGAATTCTCTCGAATAGTCCAGCCCATCACTGCCTTGTTAAAGAAAAACAAACGTTTTGAATGGTCTACCGAGGCGGAACAAGCTTTCCAGGATTTGAAGACTAAATTTATCTCTGCACTAATCTTAAAACACCCTCGCCCCGAACTCTCCTACATCGTGGAAACTGATGCTTCAAGCCTTGCCATGGGGGCAGTTCTATCACAAAAGGACCCGGTAACCAATCAGTTGCATCCCGTGGCATTTTGGTCCCGCAAATTCTCGCCTCTTGAAATCAATTACACGATTACTGACAAGGAACTTCTGGCTATCAAGTCTGCCTTTAAGGCTTGGCGGCATTATCTGCTGGGGGCCCGACACACCGTTACTGTGATTACGGATCACCGAAACCTGCAATATTTGAAAACCGCAAAAGCCCAATCCTCTAGACAACTCCGTTGGGCATTATTCTTTGCCGAGTTTGACTTCATAATTACCTATCGACCTGGTACAAAGAACGGTAAAGCTGATGCCCTTTCTCGGATGGGAGTGGAAGAACACTTGATCAACCCTAAACCTGTACCAATCATTCCCGAACAAAGAATTCTGGGTGTAATCGCCACAGAATCCATAGAGGAAGTTAAGGATAAAGCCAGGCAACTTGTAACTCCAGCAGACAAACAGAATTGGCATCTGCAGGGAAAGGACTTTGCAGTAAAGGACAACTTATTGTATTTCCAGGAACGATTATACCTACCCAGCACAGATTTACAGAAAAAAGTAATCGCTTGTTATCACGATTCTTTAATGGAAGGACATCCCGGTATGGCCAAGACCTCAGAAAAGATCAAGCGCTACTTCTGGTGGCCGTCTTGGAAAAAAGATATCAGAGACTTTATAATGTCCTGTGGAATATGCGCCCAAAAGAAGAGTCAAAAGGAAAGACCAGCAGGCCTCTTACGCCCTATTGACATCCCACCTCGCCCTTGGCATACGCTTTCTATGGACTTCATCACCGATCTACCTCCATGCTCCGGATACAATACGATTCTAGTAATCGTGGACTTATTCTCCAAGATGGCGCATTTCATTCCGCTCAAAGGCTTGCCAACAGCAGCAACTATGGCCCGAGAATTTCTCCAAAACATCGTCCGACTGCACGGTTTTCCTTCGGTTCTAATTTCGGATCGAGGTAGTCAATTTATTTCTCATTTTTGGCGAAGTTGCTGTCGGTCGGCTCAAATTGATGTGAGACTATCGACCAGTCACCACCCTAAGACCGACGAGACAAACCGAGAGGACCAATCAAACTCTGGAACAGTATTTACGCTGCATGCTGCAACAAACTGAAAAAACTTGGAAAGACATCCTTTGGATAGCCGAATATGCCTACAATAACTCTGTCCATTCGGGAACTGGGAAACCCCTGTTTTTTCTTTTGTACGGCAGTCACCCTCGAACCTCGGAGTTGGATCCCCTCCAAGATCTTGAAACACCAGCAGTAGACTACCTGCATTCTACAATCACCCAAGCCTTTAAGGAAGCGGTTTCTCACCTTCAAAGGGCTAAAGAACAATACAAGAAAGGAGCAGATCAACATCGGAAGGAAGACCCTCAATATCAAGTAGGGGATCAAGTCTGGTTATCCACCAAACCTCTACCTCTAAAAGGGCCACGCACATTCAACCCAAGATACCTTGGTCCCTATTCCATCACTACCATAGTAAACCCAGTAGCGGTCAAGTTGGACTTGCCCCCGCACATGAAGATACATCCGGTCTTCCACGTCTCTCTATTAAAACCCGTGCAACCTCAAACCCGACTAACTAAATCTCCAAAACCTATCCTAGTTGATGGAGAACTCGAGTTTGAAGTCAAAAGCATTCTGGACTCCAAGATCTCCAAATCTAAACTATTTTACCTAATTGACTGGAAAGGCTACGGCCCCCAAGAGAGATCCTGGGAACCTGCTGAATATGTCCAGGCTCCTCGCCTAATCAAAAGATTTCACCGAACATTTCCTGACAAGCCAAAACCCCCGGAGGAGCCCGGTTTGGGAGGGGCCTTGAGGGGGGGTACTGTCATGATCTCTACTTCCAAAAGGTCAGGGTTTTCCCAACTCCCTTGGAAGCAGATCCATAACCCAGGTTCCGAGTGCCAACCAGTCCCAATTGGGACCTTTTGGACCCAGTCCTGGGGCCAGTGGCACCAGGCTCATAAATATGCCCAGTCCCAGCGCTGGAAGCGCCGGGCTCATAATGCTTGGGTGGACTTACCTGCAGCAGACCATGCTGCTTACTTGCCTGCCAGTTGAGCCTCTGATCCTCTTCTGTTTGGAACTACTTTTCCTGTTGGGTGGGGCAGGTGCCACTCCCTAGATTCAGAACACTGGAACTCTTCTGGAAAGCAGGAACTCTTTTCTTACTAGGCGTGGCTGTGGAAGGAGACACCTAAGCACTACAGGAGGCTATTTAAACCACACCCGATGGATGAATCTTGCTTTGCGTTATTCTGCATCCTCTGCAGCAGAACGCTCATCGTGTCTTCTGCATCTGATCCTGGGCCTAAGGAAAAAGGCTTACCATCCTGAATCCAGTCTTCAGCAACACCTATAAAGACAAGAAAGAACAGGTTAGCATTACGGTCTTCAGTGACAGGTCTTCACTTACCTGGTCCATCGGCTGTCACCAACGCCTCGCGGTGCATTCCGGCATCTGAAGGACAAAGGCTTACCTACTCTTCGTGCGCTCCGGAGGTCTTCACACTGCATTCCGGCATCTGAAAGACAAAAGCTTACCAACTCTTCGCACGCTCCGGAGGCCTTCGGCGCTGCATCCCGCATCTGAAAGACAAAACAAGGTGCGTTTAAAGACATTGGGGAACTTTAATACTCACGTGCCATTACTCCTTTCCACATCTAACCCAGTGGGTATTCCGGCACCCGGCAGCCGCTCCGAACTTGTACCTGCAAAAAAAAAAGACAGTTAGAGCGCATCGTGAAGCAGGCAACAAGCGCTTACTTACGTGCTTCCAGGCGCTTCTATTCATCACAAGGGCTCCATCTTCAACTCACTTCAGCCCGTCATCCGCCATCGCCGGAAACCCTGCAAAACAAGAAACATCATTACTAAAGACTTTAAAGACATTAGAGTTACTCGAAACTTACCGTTCGTGCAGTAATCGACGGACAGCAGTCCTCTGAAGTCAAGAGGCCTGCTCCCCTTATCCAGTGAAGAAACTGGTTACAGCACCCTGCCCCGAGGCAGATGGAGAGCATGGCGTTCACTTACCTAAGGTGAGAGCGTTAACCTTTGGGGTTCTACAGGAGAAGAGAAAGGGAAGAAGAGAGAGGCATTCAATAACCCAGTTCCTTAATCCCATATTTTCTATCTGCAGACATCTCACCCTTCAAGTCAGACATACAGTGCACAGAGGTCCAGCCCAAAGAGCCAGCCGTGTGTTGCACATCACCTTTGAAGATACGGTATACGCCCAGTCAAGACCGGCGCCTCTACGGGAATCAGGTGAGCGTTACACCTTTGGCCCTGGTTGAGGAATGGCTGGAGAGTGTCCTACCCTTAAAGCCAGTACAAATGACTGACTATGTGCTAGGTCTCACACAGAGGATTGCACACATGATGACTGAAGCTTCAGAAAACCTGAAGACTGGTCAAGCCCTGGTCAACATTGGTATGACCAGAGAGCTAGCATGGTGGAGTTTACTCTAGACCAGCTAGTTATGGTACCAATATAACAAAGTGTTTTACAGGACAAGTGGACAGGACCCTTCAAGGTTGTAGCCAGCTTGGAAAGGTCAATTATTTATTAAACTTGGGCAACCCCAAGAGGGCCCCTGGGGTCTTTCACACTAACTGAATGAAGGCCTATGTCCCCAGACCAGAGATAGGAGCTTTGCTTCTACCTTCTGATCAAGGAGAAGAGGAGAGTGGGCCTCTCCCAGAACATCTAAAACGCACTTCAGATGAGTCTATAGCAGGGGTTAAACTCTCTTCTAATCTGACACTGCAGCAACAGCAGGAGTGCAAGTCTCTGTTAAGTCATTCTGCCCCTCTGTTCTCACTGACACCAGGCTTGACCTCTTGGGGTCAACATGATATTGACACAGTGTCAATGTGAAATCCCAGGCTACAGAATGTCAGATCATGTGAGGAATCACATCAGGGAAGAGTTCAATAAAATGCATGTCCTTCGAGTTATTGAACACTCCACCTGTCTATGGGCTAGTCCAGTTGTACTAGTACCAAAAGCAGGGACCAAAGAGTTAAGGTTTTGCGTCGACTATAGGGCCTTGATTCAGTTTCCAAAAGTGATGCCCATCTTTTGCCAAGGACTGATGAACTGGTGGATAAGCTGGGTTTCAGCCAAATTTCTCAGTACATTTGCCTTGACAAGTGGTTATTGGCAGATTGCCATGACTGACCATACCAAGGGAAAAACTGCTTTTTCTACCCCTGAGATCTGTATCAATTTAAGGCCATGCCTTTTGGACTGAGAAATGCACCTGCCACATTTCAGAGAATGGTAAATCATGTTCTGAATGGGTTAGATAACTTATGCATGGCATACTTGAATGACAGCAGTGTTCAGCCCTACTTGGGAAGAACATGTTCTTCATGTTGAGCAAGTGTTGCAGGCTATTCACCAGGCCAATCTGATCTGACCATCAAGGCAAGCGAAGGTCAAGTTGGGCAGAGTAAAGTGGTCTACCTTGGGCATGAGGTAGGAGGGGATGGGATAAAGCCCTTGCCTAGCAAAGTACAAGCTCTACAAGACTGGGCCACCCCTACTACTCAAACACAAGTGAAAGCCTTCCTACGACTCATAGGCTACTATAGACATTTCATAGAGAACTATGGGACCAGAGTTTTTCCTTTGAATACAGTGTCTTCTCCAAAATACCCCAAGAGGGTACAATGGAGTGAAGACTGTGGGAAAGCATTTCAGGTGCTGAAAGATGCCATCTCTAAAGCTCCAGTGCTGAGAGCTCCAGATTACACCCTGCCCTTCTTAGTGTAGACTGATGCATCAAATACAGGAATTTGGGCAGTCTTGAGCCAAATGGATAGCAAAGGCCGGGAATACCCCATCTGCTGTATCAGTATCAAAGATAGAGAAACAAGGTGGGCAACCATTGAATGTGAATGTTTTGCCATTGTGTGGGTTTTGAAGAAGTTTAGACCATACTTGTATGGATCTACTTTCAGAATTCAAACAGACCACCAACCTGTAAGAAGGTTAATGCAGATGAATGGAGAAAATCCAAAGTTGCTCAGGAGGTCCATTAGCCTTCAGGGTTTTGACTTCGCCCTAGAGTATCAGTCAGATAGCCAACTAAAAATGCAGATGGTATCTCCAGAAAGCATGACCGACTAGTATCATAGAACCATCCAGAGGGGGATTATATCTTCCTGTCCCTTAGTCTGCGGGGATGACTGTTTGGGAGATGTATTAGTTTTATGCTTAACCTGTCTCCTAATGAGACTACAGCACGTTTTGCTTTCTGCTGCAGGTATACCTAGCATCCCTTTCCTCTCAGCTCCTGTACCATTTCTGTTACAGTAACAACCCAATTGTTGTGGCTGGTGGAAGTGGACATATTCTACCAATGTATGTGTTATTTGCGGGCAGGCTGTATTCACAGCTGTGGCTATGCACAGGAGGGTCAACTTTGTTCCAACATGGTGGGTCCTTTCTTAACCAGTTGTTTTGTGGATGTTCTTTCTTGGTTCTTCTTCTACCATCCTGGGAGGGGGAGGTCCTGATTTGAGTTTTGTATTCAGCGGGAACCCTTTGTGTAGCCTGCTGAGGCTCCAGCACATCTTTGAAGACAGGAAGCATGGGAGGATCCAAAAACTCCACTATCCTTTGTCTTCTGGTGTGCCTGAAAGGAACCAGTTCTCACAGGCAGGCTGGATGTCCTGTTTGGACGGTCATCCACCCCTTTCTGTAAACTGCAGGGAGAGTTTGCAATGATGAGTGTGAAATCCTGATAAAAGATTGGTAGGAGGGGATGGGGTAAAGGTTCCTGAGGTAGAAGTCAAGTCAACCACCTGAACAGAAGATCTGAAGAAAAAGACAACCAGAGACACCAGCACCCCCTTCCAGTAACAACAAAGAGACCATTGCTGTCCTAACCCTGTTTTTAAATCAAGAGAGGAGCTCCGAAGAGGAGGACTCCTTCCCTTTGGCAAATGGGACCAACTAGCCATAAGATGACCGTCCTAGGCTGCAAGCCGCCAATAACAGGAGACCTCCAACCCAATTTCAGTGCATCATCTTTACGTGAACAAATCCTCCCAGAACTTTGGTGAGCTGCAGTTGGGCTAACAGAGACAAGAGCCCCCTCCTCAAAGTCCCCTCACAAGAGTGCAGGACCAAAGAATCCAGGGGGATGGACCGGGTGGTAAACATTCACCCTTGAGGTCTGTAAAAAGGCACCAAACTACAGACCGACATGTGAGTATGAAGAATTCCTTGCCGAGAGTCCTTTTTCTTGACTGCTGCTGCAACATCCCTTCCAGAGTCCCTCCTTTCATCACTGTGTCGAAAGGAACAGGAGACTGGGTCTTCTTCATCAATCCTCAGGTACTGTGGGGCTCAGTTTAGTACTTACTTCAAGCCATTTTGTCGCTCATGTGTTACTGGTGTGCTGATTCCAGTGTTTTGGTGTTCACCCATATTGTTTACCCGGTCCTAAGGCTTGTGTGTCTGTAGAGAGCCATTTCCAAGGTCCCTGATTACCTTTTGACCTTCTTACTTATAATTGACCTACTTACTTATAATGGAAGTATCCTTTGGAACTTTACCTTGTCTGCTGCTGTGTCTGACTTGTGTTCCCTCCAAACCAGTGAAGGGAATGGGCTGCAACAAGACCAAGCGGCTGAAGAGAGATAGGGAAGCCTATCCCATCCTCAACCTCCTATGAAATTCAAGACACAGAAGAAGACCAGGAAACATTGCAATCTCCCATTCTATTTCGGGCTGATTCCCAGTGGTCCAATGATTGACAAGTATGTCAAGATATATCCCCTCAGCCAGCCACACGCCCTCGACCAGCACTACAGACCAGGTGCGGCACGAATTTACCCCAGCGTGGCTGAGGAGCCCCAGGCCATAACCAAAGACACCTCAATTGACAGTCTCGATTAAAATCACAAAGATTAAAATCAAAAAAAGGAGCCCCAGGCCATAACCAAAGACACCTCAATTGACAGTCTCGATTAAAATCACAAAGAAGCCATGTTGCTGACGTCGTTAGAGACACCACAACATAGCTGCATTAGACATGAAGCACACATGCCACCCGAACTTTGGGACACAACCATGCCCTCAAATACATGAAGAACACAAGCGTACCGTTCTATAGTTGGAGGACATTTTTAAGAGACAATTGAGCAGGGTCATGAACCCCAATAAAAAAAACACTAACTCCTGACAGTCAATATACACACAAATAGTGACGATGACTGCTACTTTTGAACATAATTTAATACATAAGAAGCATGTGCTATGTATACATTAGGCAATCATAGGACACTCGATAAAATACATAGCACGTACATAACATAGTACATAAATATTCATCCCAAATAAATTCTCTGGGTCAGGATTAACAAACAATGACATTCTCTATGGTCCCTTGTGGGGGATGACATGAGCAGCAAATGTGCAATTGTGATACAGGGTATGAAAGTCACTGGACTAGACTGTGTGATAGTGAAATATTGCGACACAAAAGATCAACACAACTGTGTTTCGGTCTCAAAGCTATCCTTGTGTAGCTGTCATTTGGTCGGCCTTCATCATGGTGGACAGATATTTAGTTGTAAGTTAACACACACACAGTGGACCTAGATCCTACTAACGTGTTAGGTTTGATCGAACATCCAAAGCAGCAAGCAGTATTTGTACCTGTTGTTCTTCTACTACAAGCTACATTATGCAGTGTAACTCCTTATAGCAAATAACTAGGCGATGTTATGTACTCAGCACCTTCCTTGCTACCTCTTGATCCCTAACGCATGACATTGTGCCCATTCTGTCTAGATTTAGTAATTCCAAAGTGTCATGCTTGATCCATCAACAACGAGGCAGAATGCTCACCAACTGTTACCCATCACATGATTACTAGACCAATTTATAGAACTACTGTAGTTTTGATATATTAACCTCTGTGGTAATCACCGTGTAATGTTACATACCAACTACTATGTCCAGGTGCCACTGTGTCCATTGTGTCCCGATTCAGTCATTCCAAAGTGTCAAGAATGATCCATCATCTACGAGGCAGTATGTTCACCAACTGTTATCCACTACATGGTCATTTGACCAATTTGTAGATCTGGTGTACTTTTGTCGTATTAACCCTTGTGGGAATCACCATGTGATGTTACATACCAAATACTACGTCCAGGTTTCTCATACACTTGTCACTGTGTTTGCTGTGTACAGATTGAGTCGTTTCTCGCCTCACATAGCACCAACATTATTGTTGCTTTCCATTGTGTGTTAGTGCCAGTACAACCACTCCTAATCGGCCTCACCATTTCAGTGACAGTTTAGGGGGGTCTTTGCCATTTACATGTAGGTTGCATACATGTGCACCTTTGGTTTGCACACTGTTCATTAATCATTAAGCGTTGTTGCGCATCGGTTGCCATGACTACCATTTCTAACATCCTCTTTTTTTGACATCATATTATTCATTACACCGTGTATTGGCCTCTATTTTGCATTTTTCTATTTCGTTAGTATGACTGCCAAGGCCTCATTCTAAGATGGCCGCCGCTACATAAACTCAGCATCTCCATGGCAACCACACAATATCTTTTTTCACAGAAGACGAGACGCTGTTTGATGTCCTTGCCTGCACCCGGATTCGCTAAGAGCTGCGCACGATAATTCACACCCTGCAACATTGCTCTTGATCTTTGTAAACATTATATCATGTGGGCACCATCACCATATACTGTAATTGTATGGCATCACTTTATGGAGCCACTCAGGAGACAAGCTCACACCAGCACCGATGTCTGCTCCTCCACACGTAGCACCTAGCGGTTCTACATCATAAAGCACCAACAGTAGCCGTGATGCTGCACAGCTTATTTTTCTCACGTACCAATTATGTACACAGGATAGCGCTGAGTAGATTATTCACATGAGCACCCATATCTGCTCCTCCACACTGAGCACCTAGCTGTTTAACATCATACAGCACAGGCAGAAGCAGTGACTTTACACAGCGACGTTTTAGCTCACGTGCTAATTATGCACATAGGACGGTGCGCAGTTGATTAATTACCGCCCGTTCCTTTTACAGCCCTGACCTTATCTCTAGATGCAGTCCAAATCCTTGTGAACTACCACACTAAGCCTACCTTCGCCTTCTTATCTTGTGTACAGGCCCACAGCGGGTAAGAGTAATTCCTCCTGTTTATTGCATAATCTACATAGAGTACTGACATATTTGTTTGTCATGTGCTCTGTTTTGGGTCATTATTTACAGATTTGACCTGTTTTTGGAAATGTTCCTTCTCTTATCTGATGACTTGGACCTTCAGACTGTTGCCCCTGTGCAACTCTTTACGGTAAGACCCGTGATCGCACAGGCTCTCTAGAGAGACTTCAAAGTATAGCATTTATAGCTCTTTAAATTGCCTCATTTACCTTGAAACCCGCACACTCCTGACCTCCTCTTCTGTCTATTTTTCGGACAGATCACATAGGATTCCTTGTGTGTACAATTCCCCCGTCCTGATGAAGGCCGACCAAATGACAGCTACACAAGGATAGCTTTGAGGCCGAAACACAGATGTGTTGACCTTTTGCGTCGCAATATTTCACCATCACACAGTCTAGTACAGTGCCTTTCACACCCTGTATCACAATTGCACATTTTCTGCTCATTTAATCCCCCACAAGGGACCATAGACAATGTAATTGTTGTTAATCCTGACTCAAAGAATTTATTTGGGATGAATATTTATGTACTATGTTATGTACGTTCTATGTATTTTATCGAGTGTCCTATGATTGCCTAATGTATATATAGCACATGCTTCTTATGTATTAAATTAAGTATCAAAAGTAGCAGTCATTGTCACTATGTGTGTGTATACTGACTGTCAGGTCTTAGTGTGTTTCTTCTTGGGGTTCATGACCTTGGTCAACTGTGTCTTATAAATGTTTGCCTACCTGGGTCGAGCAGGGCATTACCCAGGTGCCCTTTTTTTCAATATAGTAAGAGGACAGCCATATATACCTACTGTCATTGCTTTTATCATTTGTGTCACTAGCCAAATGCAGCAACGGAGAAACCACAAGAAGCAAGAGATCCTGAGTAAAGCTTGCAGATGCTTACATGCAAATAACCCTATGGAACTGCAGGGGAACCTGGGACATGACAGAACCACGTGTGACTAACCTATGGAGAATGTAGTTTAGCATGGATATTGTAGAAACCGCATTATAATGGTTTCGGAAAATGACAGCAGTCCGCAGGCCTCTCAGCAAGAGCAGAGCTAAGATGAATTCTGGCTGGACAGAGAGCAATATGTGTGAGACAGGGCCTGCAGCCATGCCACAAGATACGGATGACATTCCATTCCCTAGACGACAAAGGCACCAGCTGCAGTAAAGACAAATAATTCAGAGCTGCACAGCTGCAGTAAATACAAATAATTCCTCATAATTCCGAGCTGCCCAGCTCAAATTTGTGGTCTCTGAACACGTGATCTCGCCGAAGCAGACAATGGACAGTGACCGGTACTGGGAAAGGGAACCAATCTAGACAGAAAACTGCAACAAATATGCTACAATATGAGACAAGTGTTGCACCGAACAAAAGAGCACTCTCATAGACTAAGCTGGTACACACAAGTTACAATGCAGACACATAGTTATTCTTATTACCTTGAAGAGGTACACCGATAGCTGAGATCCTTTGCAGATCACAGGCCAGGGTGGACGCCAGCTCTAGCCAACCACAGTTCAGTATCCTAGGGTTGGGTAGCAACGAACGAGAACCAATGATGGTAAGACGACCCCCCCATGGCAACATTGTTACAGATAGTCACTTGGGGATGGACGATCCCAGCCACCTGACATGCGAGGGCCAGTAGACTAACATGTATAGTGTCCACTATAGGTAGTGCGGTACTCAGTACCCAATTAGAAGGGGTTTTCTGGAGAGATACCCAAGTTGTGAAGTGGCAATGACACCACGCTAGAGTAAAACCAGACTGCGAGCCGAGAACAAATGAGATGTGGATGGATTTATCCTGTTCCTGTGCTGATCCCTGTTAGTTTTCTTTGTTAAAAACTGCTGTTTGAAATTGCCATTGACTGAGTCCTCGTTTATCCTGGGGAGGGTGTTGGGCCTTCCAAGAGTCAGCGGACTTTCAGTGTCCCTCTGGTATACCTGGGAATTCTTCCCAAAAAGTTGGTAGCAGAGGATGGTTGGATGCGCCAGCCCGGTAACCAGATTGTCTCCTTCGCCGCCGAACCTGAGAGGCTGCAGGACCCTTGCCGAGAAGACGGGAAAACGGTTACCAGTCATTTGGTCGACAACTAAATGGTCGAATGACCATTTGGTCGACACCAAATGGTCAAAATCCAAATGGTCGAATTATTTATTTATTTTTTTACATTTTTTTTGGGGGGGGGGGGATCCCACCCCCAAACCCCCTTTTTATATATTAATTTTTTTTTTAACCAAACAAAACAAAAAATATATATATAAATAAATTAAAAAAAATGTCGACCATTTTTTTTTCCGACCATTTGGTTTCGACCAAATGGTCATTCAATCTTCTTTTTTCGACCAAATGAGCGGACACTGTACTGGCCGTCAGGAGCTCCTTGTGAATCATCCTGGCCGAAGTCAGCGAGTTGTCCAGGCAGACCAAGACTGGGAGGTGAGCGCATTGAGGAGTAGTCGGAAGCTGAGCAGCACAAGCAAACAACGATTGTAAGTATTGACCCAGTCTAACGGCAACTGTCTGTGTGAGGGAGGGCATTGATTATTGTGGAGTATTGTTTAGTACTGTCAAGTATTTTGAAAGTATTGTCTAGTATTGTCAAAGTGAGTAGGTACGAGAGTGGAGATAGAAGTCCTTTTCCTATGTTTAGGGCACATTCGGTCTTCAAGGTAAAAGGTTCTAGCGAATAACCTAGACTATTGACTTGAGGGCTTGGATACCAAATAAATATGTAAATAGTGGTATTCCGGTGGGTTGGTCATTTTATCTCGGTTCATAGATGACGGTACCCCATAAGGGTTAGCAAGGGAGCTGGCCTAGATTGCGGAAGGTGAGTCGACTGGTTAAGTCTCCTGGAGTGAAATGTTTCACACACTAGGCGACGCAGCAGGTGCAGGCCGATCACAAAGGAATATTGGTATACTCTGCCTGGAGTACAGGAAGTCAGCTGTGGGGTTTTGTGTGGTTTGGGAGTAACAGGCTATTGCATGTGTGTGCATTGTTTGATCTTCCTATTTTATTCTGTTAGCTTGGTGACATCACCCTTAGGTTTGCACATAGGACACAGAAGGATTAAGACGGTGATGAGCTAGTATTGGAAACTTAGGATTGGCAGATAAGGTAAACAAACGGCGGTGCACGGAAGGCGCATGCGCAAGATTGTGGGTGTGCCTGACGAGGCAACAAGATTGAAGGAGGGCGGTGCACGGAGCACGCCTGATAAGTTGTGGAGCTTGAGAGGCTCGTAGAAATTGAAAAGTATCATTATTATATTGTGCCTTTCCCCTTTAACTGCGGACTGTCGAAATCCTCAACTAGAGGTCAGATAAAGGTATTGAAAGCTGTATCAGGGCAAGTGCAGGAGAGACACGCACCTTCAGCACTTGTGTAAGACATTACCACCTTAAAGGGAAAAGATCTGTAAATATAACATAGGATGGTCCAAAGGTATTAAGGGGAAATTGACTAAACCGTGGCCGCCTTGTGGAAGATTCTCCATAAACATGCAGCAATCACTATTGACACTCATACAGGGTACCTATAAGGTGAAGAAACTGACCAAGCCCATGGCTATATTTGAGCTATGGCACATGTCTCGGAAGGGCGAGGGGGATGCCATGAGGTGTCAGTGGATGCTAAGCCAGCAGGAGGTGAAGGATCCAGGGACCTATCCCTCTGCACCTCCCCCTGCCCCTCCGAGTGTTGCATCTGATTATACAAATGATGAACATGGAATGTACCCAATGAGGGAACGCAGGGCAGCAGAGGGGTACTCAAACCCGACATATAAACCGATACCATGTACGAAGGAAGAGAAGCTGAAAGACACAGGGCAGCCAGCTGCTGACACAGAGACGAGCAGTGAGGCGCAGCAGGCCACGAAGAAGGGGCTCGAGGGCATCAACACGAACGAATGGCTTGCAGCACAGGTACTCTTAAAACTTCAAGGGAAGACAAATGGAGATGCAAAAGGGGCAACCGAAGCGATAGAGTGGCTAAGAGGAGCAGCTAAGTAACAGATTGGTCAGATATAATGGAGGAGGAAGACAGGAGGGAGAAGGAGATGGAGGTGAGATTAAAATGCGAGGACAGCGAGAGAAGGAGAGAAGAGAAGCTGGAAAAGGAGGAAAGGGAACGCATGGAAAGGGAACAGGAAGAAAGGATTGAGAGATCTCAAGGAACGGAAGAGAGCGGAAAGGGAGATGAGGGAGAAAAGGGAGCTGGAGAAGGTGGTAAGACAGAGGGAGATAGCCGAGCAAATAAAATGCAAGTTTGCATAGAGGGAAGAGAGGAAGTTACAGTTGGACAGAATGGCAAGGGAATGAGCGCGAGTGGTGGAAGACGAGTGAGCAATAAGGGTGGTAAAGACAAATGTAGCACTGGATAGAGGAAAAGACAGACTTGAAGAAGACAGACAGAGCCAGATAGCACATACTCTCTGGGCAGGAGCACAACAGAAGGAGGAGAAGCAGGCATAGGGGCCTGGGCAGGAGGTAGCAGGTAGGACTTGAAAGACATCGATCTCGGTATGAAACCCAACACAGATCTGACATCTAAGAGACTGAATTTCGCCAATGATTTTTGTAGTAACATGGAGACAGGATCTGAAGATGAGGACATGTACAGTGGGGATGAGAGGGGGGATCAGTTTCAATCTCAGTCAGCGGGTACAGGTACAGACAAACGGGTGTATTGGGAGTTTAGGATGCATACACAGGAAGAAGGAGGATGCCACTCTGAGGAGCAGATACAGGCAGGTGACTTTTGCACCTCACATTCCACCTATATCAATAGACTAATGGATCTCCCAGGACGAAGAAGACGGGAAGCAGCCATAGCTTGTTCAAGGGGACGATTGACTAGGGCTTATGACGGCAGCAGAAGAGTGCCCATATTGGAACAAGTAGATGTATGTGCAGGCATTGAAAGCACGGAGGGATTGGCAAGTTAGACTGACTAGGACACATGGAAGAGGGCAGGGTTCCCAGGGGTGATGACACAAAACATAGCCCATGATGGATGGGCATTCGCAAGCTGCAGGGCGGCAGGGCGGCAGTATTGTGAAACTGTATTTTAAACTGCATTTTATGTATGATGGGTTAGCATGTGAGTAATCCATTTCATCCATTCATTAGTCATGCATTCATGCATGCTGTACATTCAGGAGATTCAAGAGCTTTTGTGCCTCAAAACCTGAGAGCCTTGGGATAAAACAGTAGCAATATTCTATCCTAAACTAGTACTCTTCATAAGAGTCTTATGAAGTTAGTAGGGATGGATGAAGGCAAAAAGATGGCCAGAGATACAGCTCACGATAGTTCACCATTGCAGGCTGTGGCAGGAGAAGGTTAAGAAAAATTAAGAGGACAGGAGGGCAGATTAAGTGAAACTAGTACAGAAAAAACCATCTAAGTATGCAATGGAATGGGCAGTCATAACTAGCCCCACCACACACGTGCAGCAGCAGCAGTAACAGCCACAACCACTGCAGTTTGTACCACCCATGGGAGGAGGGTGCATGGGGCGGGACAGCCCGCAACAGGGGTTCCGAGGAAGGGGACGCCTACAGAGAGGGCGTGGCTTCAGGGCACAAATATATAACAACCAAAGGGGGCTTTTAGGGGGCTTTTAAGGGGCTTTCAGGGATATGGGCAACAGGTGCAGCAGAACCCAAGGGACTTTCCGGGGGGTTTCCGAGGGCAAGGGAGGAAGCCAGCACAGTGTTGGACCTTTGGGCAGATAGGGCACACCTCAAGGGTATGTCTATTGAGGGGAATGCAACAGAATTGTGGAGGGCAGGGAAAACAACCATATCAAGGGGATCAGAACGATTATTATGCACAGGGCCGCTACCACAAGGGCAGATGCAGGGTACATATCACCAAAGGCCAAAAGCACAAGCACCCCCAGCACAGATGCAGGTACCACAGATATCAGCACCAGTACCACAGTATCTACAAGCACCACAGATTCGAGGGAACACACAGCAACTAGCACAGATACAGAATGATGACGCACCAGCACACGTGGACACAGTGGCAACAGTACCCGTTCGACAATTGGGGGAGTTACCATGGTAGGGAACAACCCCTTTACAGGGAATGGGTTGTCCCTGTACCCTCAATAGGACAGCCCACAGACAAACTTGATGTGTCCCATCCTGTCGATCACACCCAACCCTGCGGAAGAACCTCACATAGGGGTGGCGATAGAAGACAGCATGTTTTCCTGTTGAAACGGAGGAGACTTTATGTGTTAGGGAAGGAGCACTTACATTGTCAGGCAATGCCATGGACACTCAAGGATTATCTGGAAGTCGGGAAGTGGTTCCTTTTACAGATAATATCTCACTATCTATAGGAGATCACGATCTATCACTGCCTTTACTTTACTCTCGACAGACAACTGTAAACATACTGGGACAAGACATTGTCAGCATACTAAACATGACCATCTCATTCACAGACAAGGGCATAGTCTGCTCAACATAAGGCATGCACGGGCTAAATGTAAGGCAAACTGTCCTAGCATATTGTGGATGCACGGTACAGAGGGGGTGCCAGTGGACGCCGAGATGCTCCAGTATGGAACAGCCATTGCCACAGCAAGGCTTCCAGACATTGTAGGGAAAATGTGGTGAGTTCCAAATGAGTACCTATTCAGGCCAGAAACACCGATGGACGAGCCAGAGGGAACAATATTGCCCATAGAAATAGGGGCAGTGGTGGCAAGAGAGGATTGGATTGCAGTGCAGAGGGGTGCAGTTTAACCACAGTGACAGATGACAAACTATTTGAGGTGGAGAGGCAGAACTAGAGATGGTGTTGGAGATGGGTGTGATGTACTGGTTACAGATACACTACAGAGAAGTGCCACAGAGAATGGCGATGGTGCGGCCCTCATTCTGGGAAGAGGACAAGGCCAAGGTACTCAGCAGTTAAAGGACCACATGTCCTTATGATGTGGGTTGCATAAGGAGCGTAGGGGGAGTGAAAATCAAGCTGAAGCCAGGAGTGATTTTGCCAAGAGTAAAACAGTAGCACCTAACAAAGGAAGCAGATTAAAGTATTTTTGAGACAATCACAGCACTAATTGGGAGAAGCATCCTGGTACCATCAGAATCCCCATGTAACACAGTGGCGTACCCCATGCGCAAGGCAAAGGGAGGGTCATGGTCTTTTATACAGGATTTAAGGCCTCTTAACCACATTGTAGAAGCAGAGTTTCCTTTAGTTGGAAATCCAGCAACATTTCTGTGTAGCATTCCGGCAGGAGCTGCCCGTTTCATGATCATTGACTTGAAGAACGCATTCTTCTCAGTACCACTCCACCCAGACTCACAAGACCTGACCAGCTTTACGTATAGAAATCGGAAGTGGAAACATACTCTGCTTCCAAAGGGGTACTGTGAGTCACCATCTATCTTTAATAGAGTGATCCAGATGGACTTGAGCAACATACAGACAGAAAGCACAGTTCTATAGTATATACACATTTTGATTTGCAGCGAGACAGATGATCAGTGTAGGAAGGACTTAGTACACATGCTGACGGTATTAGCTGACAAAGGGTACAAGGTGGACATGGCCAAGTTCCAGTACTATCAGAAGGAGGTGCTATACATTAGATAGGCGATATCCCACAATGACCGAAAGAGCACCCCACAGAGAGCAGAGATAATACGCAAAACACCTCAGCCCAGGACAGTGAGGGAAATGCAACAGTTCTTGGGGTTATGCAAATACTACAGAGCATGGGTCTTCCACTACAGCACAAACACGAGGCCACTATTTTGCACCCTGAAAGAGGCATGGAAGGGAACATAGACAATGACATGGACCACAAGGATGACTCAGGCCTTTGAGGAACTGAAGGAAGCAATAAGCAATGCCCAGGTGTTAGGGATCCCAGACTACAAAAATGAATTTTTCCTATTGTCACACACTGATGGTACTTTGATGATGGTAGTACTGACACAAGAGACAAGCATGAGCCACAAGCCAATAGCTTACTACAGTGGACAACTTGACCCAGTGATGAGAGGACGTTATCCGTGCAAACAAGTTTTGGCAGATGCCACATTCGCGGTGGAGATGTCAGCAGCAGTAACAAGGGGGTGCACTACCACTCCTTACGTGGAGCATGCCCTCTTTGTGATACTGCAGTAGCCAAAGAGCACACTGACCACACAGAGTGCATCAGGATACGAGGTGATACTATAAAATGTAGACTTGGAGATAGTAAGATGCAAGTCTGTCAACCCAGTGACATTTTTGGCAGATGTCCTCAAGGTGGAAGACTATGCACATGACTGCACAAAGAACATAGAGATGCTCAATGAGACACACAGGGTAGAGGAGGATGCACTTGAGGTGGGAGACGTGCTCTACATTGACGGTTCTTCAACCACTGATGGGGTCAGACATACTGAGACTGCAGAGGTGAGACTGAAGGAAGACAGGACGAGTGAGGTTGTTGCTAGCACATGACTACCATCCTATTATTCAGCACAAGCAGCAGAACTTGTGGCCCTCATATTAGCACTGAAAAGCAGCATAGAGAAGGAGGTGATGATCTATTCTGATTCCGCCTACGTGACAACAACAGTACACTCAGGACTGGCACGATGGCTCAGGAGAGGGTTCAGGAGAGCTGACTGCAACCCTGTGCAGAATGCACTATTATTAGACTGGTTGATCGAGGTAATTATGTATCCAACAAACGTAGCAATAGTGAAGTGGCAAGACCACACAAAGGGGGAATACCCCATCTCATGAGGAGATGAAGCAGCAGATTGAGGCAAAAAGTGCAGCATATTTTGAGAATTATGGGAACTGAGAGAGAGACAAAAGGCCCAAGGAGGGGCGAGAAACATGGTGCTGAAAGAGGGTTACAATATATTACTAGAGACACAGATTATGGAGCTGCATGGGAGCTGTGCAGGGAGCTGTGCCCAAGGAGGAGAAAGAGCTAAGGGTGAGGAGAGGGTGCTCAATGTCTACAACAGACGCCTTATGGCGATAGAACAACACAGGGAAGGTGGTCATGCCACTAGCATCATTCAAGACAGCATTAGCGCAATAGTACTGTTGTTTGTGAGTAACTACTTGACATGTCAGCAGTTTCCAGCAGGACATCTTTTGAGAGTTGTGAGAGGTGCCATACCAAAACCAGAAGGCCCATTTCTGCATCTACACGTGGATTGTATGGATATGATCCAAGTCTGCCAAGGATACCGCTACATGATAATGATTGTCTGCCCATTCTCCAGGTGGATTGAGGCAAATCCCTGTTCACATGCTGATGCCCTTAGAGTGGCCAAGTTCTTGGTTAGGAAGGTGTTCCCGAGATGGGGCATGTGTGAGATCCTGCCTGAATGGACTCCTAAAGGAGTGCATAGCTATCATGACCCTTTCCCCTGGCCCTCACTTGCAAGTCAGCCTTCCAGTTAGGGCCAGGTCAAGGACCTTAAAACCTCCTCCAAGACTCTCTTGGAGTCAGTCCTGGTGCCTTTGGCGCCAGGCTCATAACCATCATGAAGACCAACAGAATGGGACTATTTACTTGGGACTATTTAACTTGGGGGGGGTTCAGCCAACATGGAGGCACACACATAGCTCAGTTACAAGGAACTGAGCTATGCGGTCTAAACTTTTGGGTTTGGCATGCCTGGCCCTACTTTACCTGAACTACCATGGGTGTGGCAGGCCTGGGACTATTTTACCTGGACTACTTTACCTGAGACTATTTAAACCGCACCCAAATAGCAGAACATGCGTTGCGTTATTCTGCTGTGGGCAGCGTAATGCTCACTGTGTCCAGTTCTTTGATGCCAGCTTACCTGAAACCAAGGACCTGCAGAGAGAGAAAGAACACTATGAAACTTACCTGGAACAGTATCCTGTCTTCAATCCATCGCCGACTTCAGTTCCACTCACCTGAAGGTACGAACTCTATCATCCGGCATCACATGCATCCTGGAATACCATAACCTGGAAAGAGGAGAAAGAAAGACAGCATTAGTAAGCGTTTACTCACGTTTCCTCCCGAATGAAGAAAGCCACACAATTCTTACCTGGGTAGTCATTTCCTGGTCAGTATCATTGCTGGAACATTACGGCACTCGGCGAGGAACATCGCAACCTGCAAGGAGAGAAAAGACACAGGTTAGCAATATAAAAGGCGAAACAGCACTGTGCATCGCCCATTACTCACCTGACAGTATAGCACACACCGTGCTTTCGCCTACCAGCCCATGTTCATCTTCAAACTGCATGACAACACCAAAATACCTTTCCATACCTAAAAGGAAAGAAGCAAGACATTATTATTCGACTAAGAGGACCATAAGAACTGCATATAAAGATTGTAAAGCAGCAAACCTACAGAGTCAGAGCAGGCCTGGATTGCCAGAGAGGGGGCTTGCACCAGTGAAGTAACTTGGTCGCTGCTTGCCCCCCACATCTCGCACCCCTGCCAGGCGGAGCAGGATGGAGAATCCACCTTTTACAATATTAAGGTGATGAGAGGGCCCAATGGGGAGGAAGGAGTTGAGGCCAAGGGAGGTGGTAAAACAAAGACAATCTGGTATTGAATCTAGCTCTCCTATATTGCAGACCCATCTTTAACCAGAGGCCTTACCAAGGGACCTGGAGAGGGTTCGAGAGTGCAAATCATCCAACCAGGGCTGGTTGGCGTCCCCGTGGATACCAGGTGAGCGTAACAATAGCCAAAACACAGCAAAGCACCAAGAAAAATCGGTTGCACTGTTTGCCCCTGGCACTGTTTGAACTTGTGCCATAAGCCAGGGTCTGACCACCATTTAACGCCCCATGAGGTGGTGATAGGACGGCACATGCATCTTCCCCTGGCTCCTCCCACAAGAGCACTGAAAGACTGTGAGAATAGTGCAGACCTGTCAGGGAAAGAAATGTATGAGTACATTACTTCTCGGGTGGCTAGCTCTTCTTTTATCTCTCGCCAAATACAACGAATCCAGGGGGGCCCAGAAGACAGCAAAGAGATCGACTGCAATGATGCACTCTGTGAGTTAACAGCAGCACTGTGTGAATGAATAGTCAATGAATAGTCAATGGGTAGAAGGATCCCTATGTGTGTAAGCAGGAGTCAGTCAACGGGCGAGTACAGCAAAGTCTTGGCTTGAGGTGGGTGTCTGACCCTAGGCCCAAACAGTGAGTTACACTTTGCTGCGTTTGGCTCTTATTTGCAGATGCCCTGGCTGGATGCCCAGGAAGATTCAACTACAGGGGAGGCAGTGTGGCACATGGCCATCTGATGATGCCAACAGACCTTCCAGAATTTTGCGGCATGAAATGGCAAAGTTTGCGGCATGAAATGGCAAAGTTTGCGGCACAAACCTTTATTTATTGCAGCATTTTTGCGGGACATTTTGTATTAACTGGAGGGTGTAAGATTGCCACATTGCAGGAAATAGGCAGAGTGCAAGGCTACAAGAGAGCCAGGGTATCATTATTATGTATCTTTTGTATTAATTTAATAGGAAGAGTCCCAGATGTCTCTGGCTTGGCAGAACAGTGTTTGATTTGGCTTTATTTCTGGTTTAATGTTCATGCCTATTTAATAGTATTAACTAAATTGATCATTATCAATTGTAATGCTGAAAATATTCTCCTTCTATGTTCTCCAATCCCCCAAACACCCACACACCTCTCTCACCAACACACCTCACCAACTCTCCATCACAACTTACATTCCTTAACCTCTCACTCTGTCATACAAATACTCACGTGCTATGTCACACTGTCAAGTCACAATTTGCACTGCCCAGCCCTTGCCACACTCCAAATCATACTCCCAACTCACACCTTTACACTCTACAATTCCTCCCGCAATGTACAGTCCTTCATTATTTTGTGCTGCTTCTGCATCTTGCATCCCTTCTCCCATTCTATCGCACTCTTCCCTCATCCTTTTTCCCAATCTGCAGCTCACTGCTTCTTTCTGGCCAACCGCTTCCTCTCTGCTTTCTGGCTCACTGACCACACGCTCCCTCTACTTTCTGTATCTCTGCTCGCTCTCAGATTTCTGGCCCACCGCCTCACTGTTTCCTCTGCTCTCTTGTGCAGCGCTTCCTCCTCTGACCCACTGCTCTCCCTCTGCTTTCTTGCCTATAACTTCACATCTCACTCATCACTCTCCCTCTCTCTCATAGTGTAACCATTTTTTTTATTTGTTTTAAATGTAGATTTTGCCCCAGTTCCTCAAATAATGGGGCATTTAAAAAAAGAACAGAGGATATGCTATTTTAGACAACCCATTTTTGGAAATGAGCAGGTCACCTTATTCTCAAAGGTGACCAGTGCATTTCCACAGGCTTGAGCTGTAGCGCAAATTGTGCGCTGGCCAGCTGCCTTGAATGGTGTTCTGGGTTGTTTGACCGAAGTGGAATTATTTGCGGTGGAATTGACCGTAGTCAATTTCGCTGCGAATTGATATGTACTTCAGCCAAACAACCCAAAATGTACCTTTCACCACCACCCCACCCGCTCCCCTACTTAACTGCTTGGTCGCTGCCGCTTCCCCTGCAACCCTGCGGTGCCAGATCCGTCCCTCTAACGCGGGTCGGATCCGACTCCGCAGGTTCCCTTTTTCGTTATTTTCTTTTTTTTCTGTCCCCGCCTCCAATTTTGAGGGAAAGGCGGCAAAACACTTCTGCAACCACCCTAGACCACAAATACTAAACATGGGGAGCGGGTGACACCCGGAAACACATGTTCAGTATTTATAAAAATTGATTGAATAGTACTGGACGAAATAGGTCAAATTGTAACATTCGATAGATTTTTGTGATCAAAATGGGCAGTACTTTGAATAGAATGCTCTCCCGACAGTGTTCTGCAAGCTCCCAGCGCCTTTCACAGGGACAGCCCCTCCAGGTGCCTGCCGCTGTAAAATGGGACCCAAAAAATGCATTTTTATCCTGTTTGAGGAACAGAAATGCAAGCGACACAGCAGCGGTTCATACCTTAAGAGAAATGCATGAAAGGGTCAGGAAAGACCCTGTCATGCAGTGGCAGCCCCACATCCCGTGCGCGTAGGGTTGCCTACAATTTCTGCACATTTAAAAGTGCATCTTGCTTGGAAATGACGGGGAGGCGCTTTTAAACTGACAGAAAAGCCACTTTATTAGATCAAGGAGGTGAAAAAGGCCATCTGAATGGGCGCGCATATAAAATGTGCCCATTCATGTGTTCCTTGTGGATTCAGCTGCACTTTTTTGGGGCGCAAGCGATGAGATGTGTTAGCGCATTTCATTTCATGTGTAAAAAAAAAAAAGTTGAGAACCTGGCACCCTGAGTATTATTATTTTTTTTTAAACATAAATTTTTGCAGATTACTTAAAAAAAAAAAAAAGTAAAAAAAATGTTTTTAAATGCTGTTTTTGCACAAAACAGCCGTTTTTGCGGCATTTTGCTCAAAACGGCCGTTTTCGCAGCATTTTGCAGGATCGCAAAATCGCTATAAGCTGGAGGTAAATTAGGGGGCCTGCAAGTCATTTGATTGCACAGGGCCCCGGAAATCCAAGCACAGGATCTAGAGAGCAATCTAAAAGGTCAGTGCCCTGTATGCATAGTAGTTCAACCGTTTTCTTATTTTTTTTAAAGAAAAGTCGAAATGCAGAGGAAGGCGGGTCATTAATGACACCGAGCAGGCCAGCAGGCACTGCGGACTGTTATTGATGCGCCTCTGTATATAAAGCGTCCTGGGCTGGGAGTGAGTGGCTGCAGATTAACAAGAAACAAGGAGCCGGTGTATTGGTCTCAACTCGTGACAGGGGAGCTGCACCCCTGAATGACCACTTAAATAAAGCTATAGGAGGTATCTTTGTTAGAGGTCAAGGGAGCCCGCATGGTTTGGTGGTTGATTTCAGTGCAGCTGATCGCAATTCACACATGTCCATATGGTGTTAAGGATTTCAGACATATAGCAGTATGCCGAAGGTGACTACATTACAACAAATGACGTGCAGGCTCCTTTGTTCTGGTATTCTCATTAAAAAAACAAATACATTCTGTGGGTGACATTCTTGGTTAAAAACTTCAAGGCTAACTGTATTCCCTCCCTCCCTTCTTGCCTTGAAGCGCTTTGAAGCACTTCACTTGTGTATAAGCACTGTACAAATAAACAATAAATAAACAAATACAGTTTAGTCAAGCAAATTGGACTCCTAAGCAACAGCCAACAAATATTTACACAAGGAAACACCAGGACTGGATAAGTGACGTCACAGTGACAAGGATCCATTTGGCCAGCCTAAGCTTGAGTTTCATATGATAGTTTTGAACAAGCAATATTAGAGAGTCAGGCATGTGTAGCTCAACCATTCAGTATCGAAATGAAAGTCCTAGGTGCACAATAGAAAAGCAAAATGGCAAATCCGTTTATGCAAATATAGAAAAGTACTGGGGAATTTGCGTATACCTGATGTGGCAGAGAGCTCTGTGCGCCGTGCTTTATGGCTCCCTTAGCCAGTACTGGCTGTTTAGCCACTGGCATGCCAGGAACTGTGGGCACGTGCTGATAATGGAAATAGACAAACTACAAGTCCCAGAAAGCTTCTAGAAATGGCAGTCCAGCAGTTCATCCAGTGCAGATTTTCGGTTTATTCTGGTGTTTGTACTTCCTGGTTGCGCTTTCAGCCACCACTATCAAGGCAGGACATGGAAGTGACACAAATGCAAAGGAAAAACAGGAATGGAGTTACTTTTCACCTCCTGGCATGGGACACCTTGAGATCTGGGCATTAAAGCATGTAAACTCGCAGGCAGCCATGCCTGCCAGGATTAAAGTCACAATGGGCCGTGCCATTTAAGGATACTTTAAGCATATCGCTGTCTAATGCCTTCCTGCTAACTCCTGCGCGTCCTCCTATCACAGGCCTCCATCTCTTTGATGTCAGCTGGAGGCAGTGGGTCTACGGCTACAATTGGCGGTGATTACTACTAATCAGGCCCTAATGCGCCTCTTTAATCCCGTTTAAAAGAGAGCCACCCCCTTGCATCATAATGCCGGCCCATCATTAGCTGAAAAGGGCATTTAAAGGTGCGGCATCAAAAGGGGAGCGCTGCAGGTAATTCAACCCTTCGTGTTGCGTTTATAAAGTGCTACAAGTGCAGGCCCCCTCTGCCCCCCACATCAAAAGTGAAAAGACAGCTGTTTATTCAGCCATTAGTGGTGTTACGCCACACCTGGAGCTGATGGCAGACATGCAGTCTAACTGAGCCGGCGCAACTTCATTCATAGTCAAAGCCATTGAAATAGACTCACATTTCAAGCAGAAACGAAGAGCGCCTGGTCGTCCGGTTGGGTGCTGCTGCCACCAAGACACCTCCTTTGCAGCCATGGCCCGTCCCTGTGCGCTTGAATCTACCCCATTTAAAAGTGCGTCCATACAACTTCAACAATGCATTGGCTTTCCTTGTGGTGGCATGGAAGTGTATGGCAGAACTAGGTTCGATCAATGCCATTCGTTTAGTTAGGAAAATAAATCTACCTCCAGCAGAGGGATGATTTTGGTGAACCTATAAAACGTTGGGGAACGGCAGCATACTAGAGGATATTTCACGACTTCAGTGTCATTAACGGCCTCACAGTGCTCACACAGGAGCCCGGGCTGCTGTTATCCTCGCGAGGACAACAGATTGGGCAATACTATGCTTCGCCCGTCATGAAGCACTCACAGCTATCGAATTTACCAGTTCTAAGAGTAAGAAAGGCATGCGCTCCTGTTTTTCCCCTTTGAATTCTGGGACCTGAAGTTTTCTTTTTTCCATTTTAAATTTAGGACTACAAGTGCAAGAATTCCAAAGAAAGAACAGGATGACTTTTTTCACACCCAGGGAACTGAAAAACCTGAGAGCTGAAGGTGCTTCATAAGATGACAATGTGAACCCTTTGATGGAGTGACATGTTCAGGGCATGCGAGACTAAGGAATAGGTTTCTGGCAGGGCTGCCAGAAGTCATTTGTGTGCCACAGACGGTGGAGTGCAGGACTTGGGTGCTATAATATTTCTATTTACAATGTGTACATTGTCACAATTGGTGGTTTCTGGGGTTTTGTAATGGTTTTTGGCTGAAAGGATTCAGAACTAACCATCAATTTTAAAACAATGTTTGGCTCTGTAATTTATTCCCTAAATAAATGTCCTATGTATAGGTTGGGCTCAATAAGTGAAATGGCTTATGTGTGCTCCCCCAGGGGCTTGTACCCTGCATTTCGCCAGATGTTTTGGACTATGACTCCCATGATCCCTCACCATTGACACTGCTGATCAGGACTGATGGGAGTTATCAACCAAAACCTATCTAGAGCCAAAGGTTACAGATCCATGCCGTGTCGTCGGCTCTAGTCAGCGTTGTGTCCAGAGTGAAAGGCTTGCATGTGAGCCTTTGGCAAAGGGTTCAAGAGACATCAGTGCAGGAACCACATGTGTCACCCCCCAATCACCAGGACATGCCCGCTCTGAAGCATTTCATATTAAAATTGTTTGCACCACACTGACCAGAAGTCCAGGTCATCAAGGAGCCACACCACAGCACCAGTTCTCTCCTAATGACTCACAAGTATAGCATACTATAAAATGCATTTAATTAATGAATCTTTTAGTGAGCGCTTAATACCAGGGACCAGTCCATAAGTGTGAGACCAGGATTCGCACCTAGGTTGCTCAGCGTTGTCTTGCTTCCAAGACAAACGTGTTACCCCTATGCTAGCCTGCTGGCAATCACGCGTCAACAATCTACTCAAGTCACGTACCTCACAACCTCTTATATTTCGCCAAATAGCCCCATAAAGGGTATTGTTCTCCCTTCCCGCCAAACATCTCCAATTTTATGGATTCCTTTATTAACCCAGCTGCGCCAATTCAACATCCTATTGTCAATCTGTAACTTAGGGTTGTACCAGATAGATGCCTCATTATAAATAAAAAGATTCTGTCCACACCCCAAAATCCACAATGTCAGTGCAGTCTTTGTAGTAACAACGGTTTGCAAATTCCCCAAAGGAATGCAAACCACCCAAATGGTAAGGCAGCAGTCTGTCCCTTTCTAACAATAGCCACAATGGCTCTGATCCCCTTTCCACCTTAAAATAATAGGCAGATTTTTTCAACAGAAATCCTCTATGATATTTCTCAAGTATTGGGTAACACAAACCCCCCTCCGGAACATTACGTGTTATGCTGTAACATGGAAATTTTGGCCTCTTTCCTGTACCCCATAAGAATTCCTGAAATATTCTATCAATACGCTAAAACTCCTTTTTTGAAAATCTCAAGGGAAGTGACTGTATTACATATAATACCTTAGGTAACAGCATCATTTGCGAATGTCTCTTTGAAGCAATTCTATCAACTTACTGATGTTATAGTCCCCAATTTTCTTCAAGTCATGAATAAGGTATCTCCCCAAATACTTCACACTCAGACTTGCACACTGACAATTCCAATCAGCTAGTTCATTACATAGGGGGCTTTCTTTAACCGAGAATACCAGTTTTCCCCCAGTTGATTTTATGCCCTGACAGTGATCCCACCTCCTCAAACATATGTTTCAAAAGAGACCCTCCTTCTTCTGGATACGCCAGAATAATGGTCATATCTTCTGCATAGGCTAGCACTTTAACCTCCCTGTCTCCCACACATAAACCCCGAAGGCTTAATTTTTTGCCTGATGTAAGCTAATAATGGTTCCAATGCTAAATTAAAGAGAAAGGGAAATAATGAGTAACCTTGCCTGTACCTCTAAATATTTTAAATAATGATGATAGTTCGTCATTAACCCACATTCTAGCAGTAATATCAGACTGCAATGTGCCAATAGCATTCAGGAATAATGGGCCAAACCCCATTTAAAGTAGCGTATAATTAAAAAAAGTCCAATTCACGCGATCAAATAGCATTATCCCAATTTCGGCTTCCGGCAGACCTATAACCTCTATTAACGTTATAATGTTATCATACCAATATCTCATCCTCCTGAAACCCACTTGTGATTGATCAATTAATTCACACATATGTTTATCCAATTGTATAGTCAGAACCTTAGTAAATATTTTCACATCAACATTGACAAGCGAAATTGGGCGATAATTGCTACATTTGGTAGTGCACTTCCCTGACTTAGGTATTAAACAGATGATTGCTTCTTTCATAGAGGGACAAAGAGTCCCGTCTATTAGGAATCGATTATATAATTCACAGAGTTCCGGCGCCAATTTGAACCAAAGGATATGTAGAATTCAAACAGTGATCCATCCATGCCTGGAGGCTTTCCAATGTTAAATTGATTTATTGCCATTAAGATTTCACGTACAGTAATCGGGGCATCGAAAACATTCTTGCCTTCTTCAGATTAACAAGGAATATCTATTTTATCAAAGAAATTAACTAGCTACGATGCCTGTGGGAGAAGCTCTTCTGAATAAAGGGAGGCATAAATGAACAAAAACACTCACATATTTCCTTTTTTTAGTTGCCATTCCACCCAATCTGTTATCTATCCTTTCAACATGTGATCTCTCTGTCAGGCCTTTTAATTTATCTGCTAGGAGTCGTCCCCTTGAATCCCCTTCGCTAGGAGTCGTCCCATTGAATCCCCTTCGCTAGGAGTCGTCCCCTTGAATCCCCTTCTTCCCAGTACCTTTGCTTCATAAAGAATAAGCCCTTCTCAGCCTGCCTGTCTATTTCACTCTTCAGCATTTCCTTAACTCTATCCATCTTAATGTATCATCTCTATTCTTCGATGGGGCATATTTTCTTTGCAAATCACCAAGTTCTGACTCAATTTCCTTTTGTTTTTTCTCCCTGATCTTCTTGCCCAGCAAGTCTAGTTCATTAACTCACCATGAATTGAAGCTTTAAAAGAGTCCCAAACAATAAAACTTGTTCTCTAAAGTAGTTAGTAATGAAGCTCGCAAAAGCCTACAATGCTTTCTCATACTTCAATATAAACGTTTTCAGCCGCCATCTACAAGAATTAGGCCAACAATATTCAAGATTAAGTTTTAACGTCACCATTGAATGATCAGAAAGACTAAGTTCACTTATATTAGCCATCACTTGCTCAACCAACTTATCAGATATGAATAAGTAATCAATTATAGTATACGAGTCATGAACCAGGGTGTAAAGTTCTCCAGATGTCAATCAGGTTATAGGTGTCGGCAAATATCTGAAAATCTCTACTAAACCTCTCGCCTGTAAATCTGCATACAGATGATGTATCTATCCTATGGTCTAAGACACAGATGAAGTCTCCCGCTAGAATAATACAATCATCGCCCATGTCTCACAAAAATTTGGTTAAGGTCTTGAAAAAAGAACCCCCTCCAGGACAAGGTCCGTACACAGAGCTCAGCGTTATTAGCCTGCCCTTATATCTCATATGAAGCAAGAAAATTTGACCCTCGTCATCCATTGCCACCTTTTCTATTATCGTACCCAATACTTTACGAAGTATGATCCCCACCCCTCTTGATTTAGAAAAGTGACATTTCAGAAGGACTTTGGTGTATCTAGAATTTTTCTGTAAACTCTCGGAGTGATCTATTAGGTGTATTTCCTGCAGAAGTGCCACACATGTCTTGTCTCTCCACAATCTAGATAGTAGTTTCTTTCTTTTGTTGGGGGCAATTTAAACATTTTACATTCCAAATGGGTAATGTCAACAACCCCATTTTATTATTATTATTTATTTATTTAATTAATCCTTTTTTCTCGTACCTTTACTGAATACGAGCTACCCCAGGAATGAAATCATTACCCCCATATACACATATTTTACTCTAAACAATTGGCTGAGAAGGTCTGTATTGTTCGAGTGCTTGGTTCCAACCTTGAGTCCTTCATATATCTTACAGTTACTTCCATTCATAGGTAAACTACAGCATATTTCATCCTCCATTCTTAAATACAAACAAGGCACATAGACACAACAACACATAGACAAAAATATGTCTTGACCAAAAATAGTCCAACAAATAATGGACTGCTTAAAATGCAATTATCTACATTACATGTCCTAATCCAAACTATACCCCCAGAATCCCATGCCCAACATTTCACTTTTAATTCTACTCCTACCTTCCCCCCACTTCCTAAGGAAGTGAATTATACAAGTAAGTACTTCCCAGACCTCATTACATTTTCATCCATCTACGAATTCCATCCCAAGTAGTATTGCGGGTATATGACTGAAAAACAAACAGTGTTAGCTCATTAAAGAATCTTGTCTAAGGGCGCTTCAGTCTTTAGTGTCGCCCAATGTATACAGCCATTGCAGTTAATATATCTGAAAAATCAGCAGGTATATAATTGTCACATTACACCATGCCATTACCCTCTTCCTCATCAGTAATTCTATCAACATAGTATCACTGTAGGACCATAAAAAAGTAGTATGCCGAATTGCCCAAGAAGGAGTAAAGGGGCAAGGGGCACAAAGAATCAAATAGCAAATTTTGACGCATCAAACCAGTTTCTCCTTATAATATTTCCCACCATTATTGCCACATATTTCTGTGCATTCTTTGTTACTTTGCATCCTTAATGCGACCCTATCAGGTACCGATGTCAAGAGAGCCTACAGACATCAATCCACTTCAAACATAGTATGTAGTTCACCACGCCGTTACTGCTCCAAAGAGTCACGCAGCCGCCTGTGAGCTTCTTTGTCATTTCCAATACCATAACACTTGTGATTGTGGCTCCCCATCCCATCCTGGTAGGATCTTTATTCCCAACCGTTGTTCTGACTTCCATACACATTATTCTGACCAGTACAGACTGTACACAGCATCCGCTACCTCCAGCCAGCACTGCCAAGCATTGATTAGTATCTGCAATGAAGACCCACATGCACCCGCCTCTTGCCGTTTCCCCAAATATCTGGGTTTTATATCTTGCAAAAGTTGAATCTATTTTGAACTCTCTCTTTGAAGCATTTGTTGCAAGATGACTTATATGCACGTCAAAGCAGAGTTTTTAACTGGCATGGCAAAATTTACTCACTCAGTTTGCCGCTGTATATTCCCCATGACCGATCATTATACTCTCTGTTAATCACAGTGTCTTGCCCATTACCACAAGAATCACCACAACAATCACAAACAACTATCATGACCGGGCAGCAGCAGCGATGCTGCTTAAGGGATTTACAAAAGGGCTTGAGATACCCTGCCACAAGACTTTGGGTGGGAGGGTATTGCATTGTTCAAAGTCAGCAATTTGCAAAGCAATCACCTGGCTACAGCAGACATCTACTTTTCCCCCTTGACATTTTATAAATATCAAACCTCTTCCTCACACCACCTCTCCACCATCCCGGCACTTCGTCTCACCTCAGGCCTCTTACAAGGTCTCTTCCATGACGCCTCTCTGGTGATTCATCCCCCGTCTGGAGTGTTGTAATCTCTGGCTATCAAATCTGCATATTAGGTCATGCCCCAGCCGTGATGCTAGACGCGCATCACACGTATAACCTAACAAGGTGCTTTATTCTAATTCACAAGCATCGCATGTTGCTAAATTGAATGGCAATTAAATAATATGAACACAGCGAAATCCATTTAGGCCAACGGTTATCCTGTGTCAGCTGTTCAAGATACTAAAATAAGAAAAGTTAAAAAATAAGATAAACTGTCAATATCAATGAGAAAAATAAATTACAAAAAAGCAATCATCTCTTTTTCTTTGCAGGCATATTCTTTAGAGGATTATACATAGCCTCCATTGGTTAAATTTCAAGGTCAGTCAGAATGCCTCAGCACTCTTATAGTCAGAAAATGAGTGTATCCGTCCTTCCAAAATAACACAAAGTAGTATTTCAGCCTTTTGCTCTTTGCATTTTCCTTTGCCATGTTGAAAGCTTTCCTTTTCTCCAACACATCCTTGTTCAGTTCACTAAAGATCATAATTCTGTTTCCTCCACTTGATAGGTCACTTGATAGGTCAGCAATCTCACGGGTTTGTTGGAAAGCTTAGGTTCTTAGCTTTAGAATAACAGTTAAATCTCACTTCTAGGACATACGGTTCAAAAGATACGGACGTTTTTGTGGAGGTAGATTTTCAGAAATTAAGTCAAGATTTCAGAATGACAGATGACACTTTTGCAGCTTTGAAATCACAGAATGCACACACGATTTCTATGCAGTTCTGGACAAGTTGAAATGTTTTGAATAAGATTACTTTAAACTAAGAGATGGGTTCTGGACAGTTCTAGATACTCACTCATAGTTTTGGAAGGAAATGGACCTCGTCACAGATCTGGTCAGGTTTGGGCTGCGGTTCTCTCGCCACGGGACGGTCTCTGGCACTGGTTCTGCTCACAGCGGGGCCTCTGGTCTGCTATCAGCACTGCCCAGTGGTCTGGTCTGGGTCTGCCGGGTTCTGGGTACAGCTCTGCTCTCTGGGTCTGGATATGGTTCTGGCACAGGGTTCTAGCTAGAATCAAACAGCTTGCTCGGCTGTTGAATAGTTTGGTTAGGTTGCTGGATTCTGGGGCCCCTGAAAAGAGTTCAGCTTTTGGGTTTGGCCCCTGCTTCAGGTTCTAGAGTTTAGTTCTAGAGTTTGGTTCTGGAGTCTATCTGGAGTATAAGTTCTGGAGCCTGAGGAGTCTGGAGTTTTTGTCTGGGTATGATCAGACAGCGTGCTGCGCAGGAATCGATGAGTAGTGGAAAAAATGAGTGTCCCTATCTGGGTCTCAGCAGTCTCTTTTTATGTGTTCTCAAAGGGGGTGTGGAGGCTGACCTCCTATGCCCAACCCTCTGAGAATCCTGATAGGTTAAAGGATTTACTGTCCTCTGACTGGAGAACAGAGTTGTAAGTCAGAATGAGTCATCAGGTATCATCTTTATGGCTCAAGGAAAGGACACTCCCCTTTGTGTCCGTACAGCATATCTTCTTTTTCATAAAACATATATTTACAATATACACAATTTGTTAATATTACCTAAATTGCATGACAGATAGCTTAAGGTACAGTTTGGTTCAAGTCACATGTTTCTACGAGTTTGGGTTCAGAAATGACAACATTTTGCGCTTTTAGTGGGTTTTGCCATATTGGTTTTGCAACAAATCTTACACTGAGGTACACCCCCTCTCTGCGCATATTACAGTAAGTTTTCATTTTCCTAGCATAAACACTGTGTCTGCAATATTAATAATTACGGGGCTTGGCCTCAGAACATCCCACAGCGTCCAGCTTAGTCTCAAATTGTGAGTGAATTTTTCATATTAATCTCCAAAGTGTACATTTTTGTCCGCTTGGTATAATTAGTTATCAATATTCTCATAAAACATATATTTGCTTTTACTTCAGTACACCCATTGGTTTGTCCCCGTCCCTAGAAACTTGGCTTGACTCAGAGATCAGATGTCTTGCCTTCCCCCAGAGCAGTGTTGTTCAGGCACACCCAAATCAGCATATTCTATTCAATTGCAAGAGTCTATTGTTCCTTTCTCCAGGCTGCAGGGAAAATCTCCTCCCTATTATTCAACAGGACCATGTGATTTCCTGTCCTGTTGCTGAGAAGACTAGGTGTGAAGGCTTCCCGGGGACAGCTAGCCTTTGAAGTCTCAGGTAACTCAGGTTACTGTTTAGCTCCTGAAATACAGGTCTCCTGTCAGAATTTAGATCACCAGCGCCGGTCAGTGGCAAGCACCGGTACTGAACCTATTTTTGACAGCTGCTTTACCAGTAAGCAATCCTCAAAATATACTTTGTTCAAATATAGATGCACTTCTGTGGACCTCAGATTCATGTAGATCTTGCGGGAGAATGATGTTGACCCCCTAACAAGGAGGTGGGATCTTTTTAGTGGTTTTGGTGAGCCATGATTTTAGCAATTTTTGACATCAATTAAAACAGATTTTGAACAGTTCTATGTTCCTTTGCACTGATTTTGCTCTGTGTGCAGCCGAAGGATGGGGTCTGGCAATGGTCTCCTGTATTAACACTGACAGAGGCAAAAGTGGATGGTGGCCTATCTGTCGGGTTTTCACTGCGCACTTTCTGGTGAGCAGCATGCTTTTCAGTGGCCCTTCTGCTGTTTCTGCTACCAGTAATGCACAATGATGTTGCAGGGCTTGGATGAGTGGGTTCAAACATCCCACATTAGTCAGTATGTCAACCAATTTATCATCTCTTCTTTCATTATCACCCTCTCCTTTCTGCCTCTTCACAGGATGAGATGTTTCAGCTGGATCAGGGTCAGTCATTGTAGTAGGTAGTATACTAGTATCAAGGCACAGGAGCACAGCCTTCAAGCTGCTATCTCTGGTGCTGGCAGTACTAGAATCCCCCAATAATGTGTTTTATAATGGAGTATCAAGAGTTAGGAGTAATAGTAGTAGAAGTTGCTTGGCGGTCATTCACTTTGCACCCTTTTGCAACTATAGGCCAGAAGGCATGCTGATCCTTTTTACGTGTTGCAGACATCAAAGAGGGCCACTCTAGGTTGGTTGCCTTCTGTTTTTTTATACTTTACAAGAGGCCTATAGTCAGATTTAAGTTGCGTAAACAGTATGCCGTCCTTTCATCAACACCCGTTTTTATGAGGGGGGCTTTTATGGCAGGTTTTTGCTGAAAAAATATTTTGCATTTTTTTGGGGGGGTGCGAAAGGGCATATAAAGGGTTGGGGGAGTTGGCAATAACACAAAATCGGTAGAGGACAGGGGTTGGGGGAAAACCCCCAAAAATAATTTAGCAAAATAATTCAATGAGTTTATTTGGCAAAACTCATTGTAAAAACAGGTGTCGATGAAATTACATTGATCTGCGTAAACACAGGTGGATCTGAGTTACTGCTTGTTTTCACTAGGGCTCTTGACCCTACCCCAGGAGCACAAGTCATTAATTAATTTTACAATACGAGAAGACGACTGGCCTTTCCTATAACTAGGCACTGTGTAACGGTTGCCCCTTGTGCAGCCATTCACAGCACGCAAGTCCAGGTCTGCAAAGTGGATTATTTAAGGCCAGGCCAATGCAGGATGCTAGATAATGATCTGCAAAATAGAAGTTATTCTCTTTGGCTCTAAAAGTAAAAGTATGATCTTCTATTATGTGGGTCTGCATTATTAACTATACCTCTTATACCTCAGCCTCTTTCTAAATCTGCCTGCTTCTACTCTCTGCCCTCTGCAACTTATCCAGAACAGGACTGCGAGGCTTGTACTTGGCCTCAAGCCCAGGGATCGTATCTCTCCAGGACTTAAATCTCTGCACTGGCTCCCAGTGGCTAAGAGGATAAAGTTCAAAACCCTCTGCATCGTCCACAAGGCCTTTGGGCCCTGGGGCCGCAATACCTTCAACTCTCTCTCCCTAATTATCTTCCTTCTGGAGCTCTCTGCTTATCCGCCTCCAAATCCCTCAGGGTCAGTCGCTTCCCCAAGCAACGAGTTGGTGGTAGATCTCTTTCTTCGGCTGGTGCCTCCCTCTGGAACAGCCTCCCTTCCTCCCTTAAGCTTGAGGAGAACCATCCCCGGTTCCGGAAGCAGCTAAAAACCTTTCTCTTTGCTTCTGCTTTTTCTCGTCCTCTCCTCTGCTGACCTTCTGGCTGTAACCGGAACTGCACTGGCTACCTGGACTCCCTCTGATCTCGGGCCCAGTTCCCTCCCCCACCAGCGTCACACACCTGAACTGCCCACCTGGCAACCCCCGCACTTGGGGACTGATGTCTGCACTTACCTATGCACTTGCCACATGCTGGCCATTACCTTACTTGTTTTATTCATACCCATGTACTGCACTGTCCCTGCCCCCGTCCCATGCACTTGCATGATCTGAATGTAACCTGGCCTAGTAGGATCGTTGTCTGTCCTCCCTTTGTTCCCTTCCCTTGCCTCATCGCGCCTTGAAACACCTGTGTATAGGCGTGTTATAAATGCCATTTCATATCATATCATACCTACAAGGTATGTCTCCATAGTTAAGCGCCTAGAAGCTTTTGGTTGAGCATGATCTGGATATGTCAGCTCAAATCAATCATCTTCATGGAAATAATGTTTTAAGCTTTGTTTGTTCAGAAGAAGCTCTTCATATATCGAGAGTGCGCTATTACCTGTGGTCGTCGATTCACTTATCAATTCTAAAGTAGGTTCTTGTAACTCTTTGTATCTCGGCATTACTAAATATCATTACAAAAAGTTCAGAACCATGCACTACTGTTGATTTTCAGCCTTCATACAAAGGATTCCATTTCTCCCCTGGTGGCAATCTTGACACTGGCTTCCAATAACAAGTCAAGTCATTTTGAAAACTTTGTCTTGTTTTTAATTGCATACTTGGTTTTGATAAAAATCCCTCTCTACATCTACAATCATCCGAACACATTTTGTCGACCACTCCTAAATTTAAATCTAAGGCTGACTGTAGAATTGCTATCTCCGTGCCCAAAGCACTGGAACTCCTTTACTATATTTAGAGCTCATAAACATTTTTACGATTTCACACATCTCTTAAGATGTGATTTGTCTGTTAACTATCATGTTTCAATGGCTTTGGGAGTGCAGCTTCAATCCCGGCACCTTAACACACTTTACTCTGCATATGGCACCTTATAAATCCTTCATATCTCACTCTTCCTGCCAAGACTGGTCATGCCATTCCCTCACCCATGTGGCCCATGATCAAGTCCGGCAGAGGCACATACATGCTGAAAACAGCATAATTTATCAGACCCATCAACTGTGACAGCCACACACCCCAGAAGCTGAACGAAAACTACATGGTCTTGCCAGCTTGAGTCATTACTCCGCAGTATGGGTCCTCCAAATACGCCACTGCATTCCTCACAAATGAGTGACCCACTATTTAGATTAAACGTATGCTGCTGGAGGGATATACAGACCACTGAGAAACATATATTAATAAACCACTTACAAGAAGTGAAAGTGTACATAAGGCTTGAAACAGCAGGCTTCAACCTTCCAAACCTCTACACCTTCCTGTCACTGAATCCACTGCAGGCCACTGCATTTTATTCCCCAATATCTTGGATATAAGCAACAGAATCTTCATCCTCCCCCATTTTCCCAATCATAATCGCACCCATCTCTGATGTATTGGGATATTGCACTCTGAGCGCTTGCCATACGGCTGCCCCGCAATTATTAAATGGTGCTGCATCGTGTGTCGTGTTTTGCACAGTCACACCTGTGCATCCTGCTCATTTCCAAATGTCGTCAACTTCCCACCCTAGAACAGCTGCTAGTAATCCTTTTACGTCACCTATAGCTACTATCATTCCCAATGTCATTCTTTCTAACTCATAATTCCATTTACCCACACCGGAAGTCAAACTCAGCAATTCACATCTTAAATTGTCTTTATCCATCTGTGGCCACAGTATATATTATGGTTGTCCTCCCCGGTCTCCAATAATGGGAATTGTGAAAATCCCAGTCCATAATCACTCCTGCACATGCTTTGTGTTTTCCAGGAGGGGCTTGTCTCGCCAGTTTGTCTTCCTTGTAATGCCCCTCACCTGCTTACATATGGCGGGGATATATCCCATGTACTTTCCGATTGTTCTTGTGGTCAATCAGCATATAATGTTGATTCTGGTGTTCTCTCTTTGGGATCTTCTAAATCTGACCATTGTATGCCTTTGTCTACACTCGATTGTTTTGAAAATCTGCATGCACCCTTTCTTCGTGCCCTCGCCTTCCCCCTTTCATCGTCTGACATCATTATGCACCAACTCGTTTGACTGTTGTTCTTCTCTACATCATTGAGATCTACTCAGTTTAAAGACATTGTTCCATAGTCGTCTGTTATGACATCATCTAATCTACCTTACATTCCCCTTAATAGGGATCCCTCTGCAATCTCTTGGATTTTATGCCCATCTTTATCTCTTATTTGCCTGTATGAATTCCCAAGTCTTTGCTCTATGTCTTCTGTGTCCTGACCATCAGCCCATGCTGATCTCGGCATTCTTTGCAGCTCCTTACGGTGCTATTTGACCCTCTCTCTTCCTCAAACCATTCTCGTGCATCAATCAGCACTATGCTCCTATGACATAAATATTCTATCTCGCCATCTTTTAGTCCCCTACTTCTGTTCATTTCTTCTCTTTTCCTCATCTCCCTCAATTCATCTTCCTCTCGCCTGCTTTGCAACCTATGTACTTTCATTCTTTGGGCTTCTTTCTCCTCTTGTTTCTTTTCTTCTAACCTTTCCTTTTATTTTCTGGCTCATATCTTTTTTGTTCTTCCTTCACTTGCATTCTTCACCCCTTTCTTCTTTGTATGCTCTTTACTCTTCCTTCTCTTTATTATCCCGCTCTTCCCTTTCCTCTCTTTCTCAAACCCATCAATGCCCTTATCGTCTAGCTTAAGTAGTATTTGTCTTCCCATCCATTCATTTTGTACTAATGCTAATACCTTAGCCTTGTCCTTTACTTCTTTCTGCTTCTTTGCTTTTTCCTCTATCTGCATCTGTCTGTCATTTCTCTCATCACGCTGTTTACTTTCATTGCATGTTGATATAATTTAGCGTTCTCTGCTTTTGCTCTCTTCGGCATTATCCTTGCTGCTATAAGAAGGGGGCGCATATGTTGGATTAACATACCCCGCTGCTGCTTTTAATTCCTTTAAAGGGTAAAATCCCTTCTCCTCTGTATCTACGCTCTTATCTTCAGGAGGGGAAAGGGGAGCTGAAGGCGTTACATCCTCTGCTTTATGATGATTGACCTTCCACTCCTTCTCGGCTGGATCTTCTTTCTCACTGTGGTACATCTTCCATAATTCTAAAATGGCCAACCTTTTCTGTAACTTTTTTCCCTCATATGTGGCATGCCAATAAGTTGTCATATGCCGCAATATGGTTTTTGACAGCGAACCCTCCTGAGGCCACGGCATTATTGTCTTACTAGTCGTGCTTGAGACCCATTCCGAACTATATTTCCTTATCTTCACTGTGTATCTCGGCAGTGTCCTACACAGATGTAAAAAAGGAATGTCCTCCATGATGATGAGGTGATCTCGACTGCCGATACTTACCCAATGTCTCTGTCTCTGATCTACTCTTCCAATTCTGATACTCTTGATGCTCTTGCCCCTGTCATGAGGATCCGTTTGAAGTCCAAAGTGCAATTCCTGGTATCACTCTGACCTAGCTACACTTAAACGTAAGTGTAGGGCGGCTGAGAGGAAATGGAGGACTTCCTGTTCATCCTCTGACAAACTGGCCTGTCACCTGCTACAAAGGCAATACAGACTCTCTGTTCTTACCAAGAAGAGAGTCCACATTCAGGCTCGTGTCTCTGTGGCATCTAACAACTCGGCCAAACTCTTTAAAATCTGCAAGGAGCTGGCCAAACCTGCTGCAGTCTCTACCCCTCCTGTTGCCTCCCAGGCTCTTTGCAATGCCTCTCACTTTATTTCAAAAACCCAGGACATCCTGTCCACCCTCTCCACCCTCACCCCTTTTCTCCCCTCTCCATCTGTGCTTGCTGACCATCCTGTAGCCACTCCCCCCACCATCCTTCTCATCCTTTCCTCTTTTCACCCCTGATGAGGTCGCTAGACAAGTCCGATCTATGAAAGCCTCATCAAAACAGGTTCCTCCCTGTTCCTCTAAAACCATCAAGGACTACATCGACACCCTCGCTCCAACCCTTGCTGATTTTTGTAACCACGCCTTTGCCTCAGGATCCTTCCCCTCCCATCTGAAGTACTCCCTTGTGCATCCTCTTCTCAAGAAACCCACAGCTGATCCTTCTTGTCCAGCTAACTATCACCCAATTTCCATTACTCCCTTTCTGGCAAACTCCTGGAAAAGTTGGCCATCTCTCAGCTTGACCTTCATTCCAATTCTGTTGGCTGTCTCCATGACCGCCAGTCTGGCTTCAGAGCTGCCAGAAGCATGGAAACTGCTCTCCTAAACATCCGTGAAGATCTGATCTCCAACCTTGACTCTAACATTCCCTCTGTCCTCATCCTCCTCGATCTCTCTTCTGCCTTCGACAGGTTCAATCATACCATCCTGTTCAACTGTCTCCGTGAAAGCCTGCACCAATTGATCAAATTGGTATATTTGATAAAATAAAGAACCGGATAAAACATTGATATTGATATTGATATTGATATTTTATTTCTATCGCGCTCGTACACAAGTGTTTCAAAGTGCAACAAGGCAAGGGAGGAGAACAGGGGAGAAAAAAACAGCGATCTTACTAGGCCCAGTGATATTGAGAACGCGCAAGTGCATGGAAGAGGGGCAGGGGAAAAGTGCATGGAAAGGGGGGAGAAGTGGAAAGTGCGAAGCAGAGGAGAAAAAGATTAATAACAATAAATAAATAATAAAGGCAGCAAACAGTGGTAGTTCAGCCAGCAATTTGCAAGTGCTAGGTTTAAGGCTGCAGACAGGGTAGGTCTGATAAGTGCAGGAAGAAAAAGGGGGGGCTTTATGGTTACAGATACAGACCTCAGTGCAAGGGGTGGCCAGAAGGCAGTGCGGGAAGGTGGCGGGGTGAGCAGGTACCTGGGCCTGAAGGACAGAGGGTGGCCAGGTGCACGGTGCAATGAGAGAACAGATCAGCTGGGGAGAGGGGGAGCGAAGGCAGAAGAAAAGAGGAAGGTCTTGAGGTGCTTCCGGAACAGGAGATGGTTCTCCTCAACTTTTAGAGTGGCAGGGAGGCTGTTCCAGAGGGAGGCCCCAGCCGAAGACAGAGATCTACCCCCAACTAGTTTCTTTGAAAAACGACTGACCCTGAGGGAGTTAGAGGTAGAGGAGTGAAGAGCTCGAGAGGGGAGGTATTTGCGGAGGGATAGCTGAAGGTATTTTGGACCCAAGCCCCAGAAAGCCTTGTGGACAATGCAGAGGGTTTTGAATTTAATCCTTGCATCCACTGGGAGGCAATGGAGAGATTTCAGAGCTGGAGAGATGCGATCCCAGGGCTTCAGGCCAAAGACAAGTCTCGCAAGTCCTGTTCTGGATAAATTGCAGAGGGCGGAGAGTAGAGGCCGGTAGATTTAGAAAAAGGCTGTTACAATAGTCCAACAAAGAGAGAACCAGAGCTTGGGATACCATGAGCTTCTGGGGGAAGGAGAGGAAAGGCAGAGTACCTCTGAGGAGGTGCAGTAGGAAATTTGACTTTTTCGAGACCTCAGAGACCTCAGAGATGTGGGCGGAGAAGGAAAGGGTGGAGTCAAAGATGACCCCGAGGTTCTTAGCCTCGCAGGTGGGGGTAGGAGGAGGGCCAAGGGAGGCCGGCCAGAGAGTGAGGGGAAAGAATGGTGAAGGTGTGCCGATGAGGACGATCTCCATCTTGCTGGCATTCAGACAAAGATCATTGGCGGCACACCAATCTTGAATGGCAGTTAGGCAATCAGAGATGAGAGAGGGAGAGGAGGTGGCAGAGGGCAGCCTGAAAATGAGTTGAGTGTCAGCGTAGCACTCGAAATCTGAGCAGAAAGTGGCAATGCAGTGGGCAAGAGTTGCCAGGTATTGGTTGAAAAGCCAGGGCGAGAGGTTAGACCCCTGGGGAACACCACAGGTAGAGAGGAAGATAGATGAAAGGAAGGGCCCAAGTAGGACCTAGGAGGGTCGATCTGAGAGGAAAGTGGTAAGCCAGGCCAGAGCTTGATCAGTGATACCCAGGTTTTTTATAATCACTGTTTGTAATCCAAAAGGGAAATATTCTAACTGCTTACTTTTTAATTAAAATATCGATGCAATGATATTCCGTGTGCTCCTTTGTTTACACTTTCTATATATTTTTGTTATCTCGTTCTTTTATTATTAGTATAAATTGCATTTGATTTTTACCTTCCTAATTGACGTCAATCTCTTGGTTAAAAAATCTACCAATCACCTTACATTTGTTACTATTGTTTTATATCTATTAGTCGAAACACAGCAAACGATTTATATTGACATTTTTATAACTCCACACGTGTGCACCTTTTCAATTTTACTGCGTACGCCTTCCTTTACTATTGTAGTAAATGTATCTCATCTCTCATTGTACTTCACTTTGAAGTTTGATACGCAATCTTCTGCGGGCCTTGCCTAAGCAATCCATAACACCCCTATTTAGAGTCTGTACCTTAGTGCGTACCCTTCTGTCGTTTTCGAAACAGCATTCGAGTTATATACTTATTCTCTTTACAATCCCCCCAAAATAAATTCTGTTACCTTTTATACTTATTATTTACAAAACAATCCATCCCTCTATTTTTGCCACTATCAGTGTTCTACTTACGTCCGTGGCTCAGCTGAAGTCCTTTAGCAGCTCTTCAGCAACATGTCAGTGAAACAAAAATTGGGTGTTTGATTCCCCTCAGTCTACTCTCCGTTTTCCCAATTAGTAAGCCAAAGTCTTCATTTTGTAGTTGACCTTGATGACTGTTCACTGGCCTGGAACATTCAAAGCATTGTAAGCACACCACTATCTTGTGCTCTCATTCCGCCCTCTTAGTGGCAGTGCCTCGGTTTCGACTTTCACGTACAGGCGGGCGTGCGCTCTCTCAGTAGCTGCTGCCAAAACTTGGAACAATCTTCCTCTAACTTTACGTGTGACTGAGGATCATTTTATCTTCCGCCGGCTGCTGAAAATGCTCTTATTCTAGTCCTTAGGTTAATACTTCATTCTCTGTCTGCACAATTAGCGCTAAGATGCCTCCGGGTGTATGTGCGCTCAATAAATTCCCTTAACATAACATAACATAAGAAGCCTACAGTTAGCACCAGCCCCTGCTCACTCTCCGGTGGAAATTAAGCTCTGCTTTGTACTTGAGTGGCCAATTTGGAATTAAGCAGCTCCCTTATTGGCCCTTCCAACTTACACAACTGCAAGCCTGCAGATCCAGATTTTAAGAGAATTTCCCTGTGAAAACGTGAGCTTCTCAGTGCAGGTACGAAGCCATACGCATGCAATCCGCACCAACAAAACCTGCTAATTCTGTGGTGGAGTTGTAGCTCAAATGAAGTATATCCCTGCATTTGTATCACCATTTTGCGTGGCCTTGGTCCTTGAGCGGTCATTTTGGAAAGCAGACAGCTCCCTCATTGGCCCTTCCAGCCCATGTGTCATCCAGTAAATCCCTCTCCAGTTGGACCCCACTGCCTAGTGCCCACATCAAAGAGCTAAATAAATAAAGGCAGGTTCTATTAGACTCTATTAGGGCCTTTAGGTTCTAGGGACACACTTTCTGCCCTATTACCCCTTCCAACCATGTTCCTATCAATGCAGAACGATCATGTGAGTCCCATTTCCTAAATCTATGCAACTCTATTATGAACTTACACTTATGCATATATGAACTCTCCTTTGTAAATTGCATTTCTTGAACTTTGAGAACATTATGGTTTCTTAAACTGCATGTCTTTGTCACCCAGGAACCCGCGATTTCCTAAATCGTATGTCTTGTCCTCTTACAAACCTAGGAGTTCTTCAATTGCCTGTGTTGTTTGCTTAGGAACTAGTGGTTGCCCAAAGTAATTTCTCCGTCACCTAGGGCCCCTTGAATTTTTCAAATGACACATCTTGACCCTCTTATCCCCCTAAACACTCGAAATCCTACTGTGCCCCTTCCATCCTGCTCTCCCCTTCACTGTTCTCTCTCTCTCTCTCTCTTTCTCTCTCTCTCTCTCTCTCTCTCCCTTTCTCTTTATCTCAGCCACCATCCATCCCTCTCTTCCCACCACTCCCCTGGCATCTCTTACCTTGTCTCCACATTCCCCATTCCCAAGTACATTTGGTATGACATCGACAGACACCTCTCCTTCAAACAGCACCTAGCCAGGATGACACAAACGCATTGGTGCCAACTTTCTCTCCTGTGGAAAATCAAGTTCTTCATTCCCGAATACAACTTCAGATTTGCTTTCTAAACCCTGGTTCTCTCCCACCTTTTGGAGGGCCTTCCGGTGACAACCCTGGAGCCCCTGAGATGTGTCCTGCATGCTGTAGCACAACTCATCAAAGGACTCTGCACACACATCCACATCAGCCTGGTCCTCATTGAACTGCACTGGCTTCTGCTGCAAGCTCGTATCATCTACAAATCCTACTGCATTATCTGCAAGGCTGTCACCCTGAAGTCCCCAAGGTACCTCACTGAGAAACAAAGCATATCTGGAGGCCTACAAGCCACTAGAAGGACATGTGCAGACTTGAACTCTGCCAGTGCGGAAATAACTAGAAGACAGGCCTTCGCTGGCTATGCCCCAAGACTCTGGAACCGCCTCCCCATCCACATCAGGCCTCAACCCCTTCACTTCTACAGTTTAGGAAGGAGCACAACACCCTCCTCTGCAAGGCATAGCTCCTCCCTAACATCTAGATCCAGACACCCTACACTCCCCACCCTACCTGAGACTGGGTGATCTCATTCCCACTGTTTCCTCCATTGGATCCATGTAAACGGTAAGATAGCTCAGCGGGTTGAGTGCTTGCTTCTGTGATCGATGTGTGATCTGCAGGTCGCTGGCTTGAATCCCGGCAAGACCAACTAAGCCTTTCATCCTTCTGTGGTGGATAAATGAGTACCAACTTCGGTTGGGATGACAAATGTATGTAAATAAGTTATATGTACAGCACTTAGGCATAAGCGCTAAATAAAGAACAAATCACTATCATTTTCATTAGATCCATTGCCTGCCATCCCCTGTTGTTATAGCCCCGATCACTTGTTTCTCTGCTCCCTAACCATGTTCTTCTCCCTATGATTATAAATCTCTCCACTGCTTCCCATAGCTAAGTCTGCGCTCAATAAACACCCTAATAATAATCATTATACTAATTATAATTCACGTCCTTCGCTCACCTTCCAAACACCACTCGGCCACTCTCTCTCTGATCCCACCCACCGTAACCTCATCTACCCTACTCGCTTCCCTTCATTCACTTTAGCAACTACCTCCTCGAACTCTGCCCCCTATTAACATCACGCTGGGTCTCTGGAATGCCCAAAGACTTTGTAAAATAACTATTCTCTTACTAACCACCTTGATTCTCATCACCACAAACTCTCTATGATGTCCAGAACTTAAACCTGCATTACTACCTACGGCACCGCCACCCTAGCAGCTCTACAAACTGACTTTGCATCTTGCTCTTACTCCCCTTGCCTTTCCATAGAATGTGGAGGTGTTGGCCTCATAATCAGCAAAGATATGCCATCAGCCCCTCTTCCCCACTTAAACTTCACTCCCTAACCCTCTGAGCATATCTCCATCCAACTCCTCGCCACCACACGTCTTACTAGTTTTCTCCTCTACTGCTAACCTGGTTCCCTCATCCTATCCTTCTCCAATCTTGACATCCTACTTGAAATGCTTCCAGCTGATGTCCCCACTGCCATAATCAGTGACCTCAACCTCACCAATAGGACCAAATCTCATCAGCTGCAACTTGAATCCACTCTCTCCAACAATGCTCTAGTTAACTACATAACCTCTCCACTCATTTCCAAGGCAACACACTTTATGTCATATTCCTAGCTTATACTCAAGTAACCTCTGCTCCCACAATGACTGTCACACTCAAGCCCCGATCCTACCTGTTTGTCCTTCGCCGCTCTCTTCTTTGTGGGTTTCTCCCATTTCTGAGAGTTCCGGGACTTGAACAGGTACAGCTGGTGATCCTCTATATCCAGCGTGGACGTGGATGGAGACAGGGGGAGAGTTCAGGATTCCAGGAAGCAAGGGAAGACTACGTTCAGAATTGAGCGTGGAACCAGGAAGGAAGTTGCTGCTCTAGAGCTAAACAAGCCGGGTGCAAGCACGGAGCAAGGAAGGGAGCCAGGAAGGAAGGGGTGAGTGGCCTGGAAGAGGAGTAACCACTCTGGGGTGCGGGGATAAAAGGAAGAATGGATTGAAGTATCGGAAAGCGATACGAGGAAGGAACGCAAGGCACACTAGCCGCTAACTAGTATAGGAGTGTTGAGACACGGAGCGCCGCGGGGGGTGTGTCCTTTTTGGAGGCGTCCATCGCACCGGCGTAAACGCTGGAGCGCAACATGATTGATGCGGCGGCCATGTTGAGAGGGACACCGCCCGGTTTTACGATGCATCATGGACCAGGAAGTCCAGAAGGGGTGCGAGTGGTGGTTCATGACAATGACCTCATCTACTCTCATTGCTCGTTCATTCACTTCACCATATCTGTTCAACGCCGACTCTCTGGCCAACCACTCCATCTTTCAACAAACATGAATTAAAGCCTGACTCCCTGGTCTCATATCTCAACCAGGTCAAAGTCCCTCTCAGGCTCTCTGTCCACCACTTACCTATCCACTGAATTCATCTTCAACACATTCAACGGTGCAATGTCCACCCATTCAGTAATCCCTCCCATTCATGCCCTGCCCTCAACCATGGATGTCCCCAGCCATCCAGCTTCTAAGGGCATGCATCACTGATTACACATTTGTCATGGACATTGACCTCCTACCCGTAACTCCCACTTCTCCTCTAAAATCGCCAAATTACATAAACGAATTTTCCCATTTGGTTATAAATATTGCTTCTTAGTTGACCATACCCACATCTTCTTCTTCACCTCTAAAGTCTCTGAACACTTATCCAACAGCCTAACCACCATCAGTCACTAGATGGTCCTATTTTGCCCCATGACCAACTCCTCTAAGACAAAAGTTGTCTTTCTTACATCCTCTGACAGAAATCCCACTCTCCCTTCTCCCATGTATTCCCCCCCTGAACTGTTAACCCTCTTAAAATTGCTCGCAACCTTGGGTTTCTCTTTGATAGAGACTTGTAACTTTTACACTTCATTGCAGCCCCTCCAAATGCATCCAAACTCAACCTCTTGAAAAAGAGGAAAATCCACCCACACCTCACTCAATGAAAACCTTAATCTCCACTGTTCAGCAAACTGGAATACTGTGTGAGCCTACTTCTTAGTCTTCCTCTCTAATCATTTGCTACCTCTCCAGCCAGAATATTGTTCAAGACTGAATGTAACATGTACAAAGCAGTCATGAGTAGCACATACGTATACCTGGCAGCTAAGCTCCACTTATCTGGTGGCACACGCAATCGCACAGAAAATCAAACACCTCAATTTCCAACTCCTTCGCAACAAGAGGACCTGCAAACAATCCTCCGGCCATGCACCCACCCTCTTCAACTTGATCCTGGTATCTGTGATAAAACAATTGAATAAAAATCCCACTTGATGTGATATTTTAAATTGCATATAAATGAAGGCTGGAGAAAATGAAGCTTTGGCTGGTCATATATTTAAACTCCCCTACAGGGAGTATTGCGATATAGTCACACCAAGTCCTAAATCGTATCATGGCTCTATTAACTGCAAGAGCATTGAAATAACTGTCTAAGATGATTTGTATATTATGGTCAAGTTATGTAATTATAAGGAACATGCTATGACTGTTTCCAGTTATGATACCTAAGAAAATGTAGATAACAATAAGAAAGGTTAGGAAAGAACAATACCATCCAGTTCAGTAAAAGTGCATGCTTTAATAAAGAAACTTATTATATAGTAAGTAAATTGCGATTGCAGTACCGAAGAATACTAAAACATAAGACGATTTGCCTCGCTCAGTACTACATTTAAGATGGTGTTACATGAGGTCTGAGTCTGAATCAGCAACAGACGTCAGAAGCGGCAGTTGCTCACTGCGGCAGTGTGGCTTGACATTCTTCCTACAGATCTTTGGGTCCTTTACTCCATTCCCTGTGTGAGCTGAGGGTGAGCTAAGCTTGTGCCAGGTGACTGAGTTATCAGTTCCCGGCTGGTTGTGGCTAGGGCGCCTCTGGAGCCTATATTGATCTCAGGTGTGTCCTGGGACTGAGGGACTAAGGGGATTCAAATGCCGGAACACTCCGGCGTGACAGGTCCTTCCGTCTCAGAAAGCGGTGGAAAAGCTGCAACCCGAACACAGATGTAACTGCAACCCTGTAAGTGTGGCTCCCATGATATATAAAAAGCTTAACAACTCTACTGTTAAGTGTGTTCCCTTAATCCCCTATTCCCTAAAATAGCATGCCCGGGGAAGAAAAAATGGAAATAAATGGTACACAGAAAAAGCCTGCAGTTTGTCTGCTGAATGATAATGACAAACTCTTTGTCAACTTCACACTTACTATCACCATCAACTTAGCCTATCGCCCACCCGGCCCTATATCCAACTTCCATGACAACCTCATACGCCTCCTAGCTGAAAACCTAAAAACTACCACAAAAACCATCCTCCTAGGCGATCTCAACTTGGCATTCAATGACCAGAAGGACAGACCTTCAATAGCCTTAGCTCAATCACTCCAAGAATTAGGCTTTGTTCAAAAAATTCACGCACCCACACATAGCAAAGGACGCACCCTCGACTGGGTAGCGGACCACAACTGCGACATCGACATCAGCTCCATCACACCCACCCCATGGTGTGACCATTCACTTATACATTTCCTCATACCTACACATACCACCACAGCTAAAGAACATAGCCCAACACCACCAGCCATGGCCAGAAGCGCCAAGAATCTCACTAAAGAAAGGATTCTCCCTTACCTAGAGACCCTCACCTCCAACCTTCTCTCTGCACCAGACCCAGCAGCACTGGCCAACATTTACAAAACCACAATCAGTACAGTGATAGATGTTATCGCACCCCTCCAAAAGAAAAAAGCCAAAAACATCAAACACTCCAACACCTGGTTCTCATCAGAATTAAAGGAACTGCGTACCAAAAAACGTCAAGCGCTGAACAAATGGCAAAGTTCCCCTAACACCTCCTCACTATCCACATACAAATCACTGGCAACCCAATATAAAAAAGTCATCTTCACAGCCAAATCCATATCCTATTGTGACCGAATCTCCAATGCTAGCTCTGAATCTAAAGAGCTATTTGCCATTCACAAGGAACTATCCACACCTATCACTAAGACCCAAGAGATTGTCAAAGATCAAACATGGTGCAACACCATGCAGTCCGCCCTTCTAAAATTGAGCTCCTGCAGAAGAAAATCCCGGACCACCACAAAAACCTCACTCAGCACATACAATCAGCTTCACACGCCAAGACTGAAACGCAAGTCACAAAAGACCCCACTACACCCTTCAAATTCAGAGAAATCTCAGAAACAGAAGTGATAGAAATTGTGAACAAAATAAAGCCTTCTAATTGCAAAGGTGACGCTTGCCCCACTAAATTAGTCTAAGACTGCGTAGAAACACTTGCACCATTTCTCAAGTCATTTATCAATGCCTCCTTCAAATCTAACTCAGTCCCAGACAGCCTAAAAGAAGCATGGGTGCACCCAATTCTCAAACAACCAACCTTAGACCCAGAAAATGGCAATAACTATAGACCCATCACCACCGTCCCATTCTTGCTCAAGATCCTGGATAAAGTGGATTACATGCAAGTCCAGCAATACCTCAAAGAAAATCATATTCTAAGGAAAAGACAATCAGGCTTCCGTCCAGGGCACGGAACTGAGTCTGCCCTACTCGATCTCAAAATACAACTAGCAGACATCACGGACAAAGGTAAACCGGCACTTCTGCACCTGCTTGATTTGTCTGCTGCCTTTGACCTGATCAACCACGACATCCTAGGCACACAACTGAAAAACGAAGCCCACTTCTCTCCCCAAGCCATCACCTGGGTTACCTCCTTCCTGAAGGGTCAACTCATGAAAGTCTTCTCAGACTCTGCTTGCGCCTCCCATACCACCATCCACTGTGGAGTCCCGCAAGGCTCATGTACAGCCCCCACACTGTACAACATATTCACCCTTCCACTCTTCAATGACCTGGATCGTCATGACATAGCCTACACCAACTATGCCGATGACACCCAAGTCCTATTCCTCCTCACTTGCATTTATGAACAAGACGCTGAGGCACTTACTAAAGATATACACAGCCATACAAACCTGGATGACAGCCAACAGCCTTTGTCTAAACGGAGATAAGACAGAGATCCTCATAGTAGGCACCAAGGAAACCCTAAACAAACTCCCATCACAATACAAAACCTTCAACATTGACAACTCCACTATCACAGCCTCCTTAGCAGTTAAAACATTAGGAGTATACCTTGACTCTACTCTGTCAATGTCACGACAGGTCAATGCTATTGCCTCATCTGCCACACTTACCACAAAAGTAATCAATGCAGTGAAAACTTTCCTCTCCACTAAAAACTGTCTATCAATAGCCAGAGCCAAGGTAGGCACTAAACTGGACTACTGTAATGCCCTATTCCTGGGCACCTCTGCAACAAAATGCAAATCAGACAAAACTATGCCCTAAGAGTAGCACTGAGTATCCCCAAAAGGGAACACATCTCCCAGGCCAGGAAAGAAGCCCACTGGCTTCCTTTTCAAGGCCATGGCCATCACACATAGATACCTCTACGCTGACACCCCTCCATACTTAACTGAAAGGATCACCCTCAATTCATCCACCAAACCCATTACATCACATCAGACCAACCAGATTCACGGACCCACCTTCAAAAGAAAGAAAGCAGGCGGATTCAGCTTTCAACACTTAGCACCTAAAAACTGTAACGCCTTACCCACTACCCTAAGAAATGAAAAATCTTACAGTGCATTCCGCGAACAGCTGAAAACCATTCTGTTCAACTAAATACCTCCCACCTCTCTCCAAGTATTGACTGTCCTCCACTTATTCCTACAACGTAAGAAGTGTATCTCCCCGCTGTACGTTCCTGCTGTAGTGTACTCCGGTACTAAGTGAACCTACTGTATATCCCAACATACTCTCATGCCTTGCCTCTTGCTATCATTTTTCCTGTACTGCCTTACATCCCTTCTGTAACATTTCCGTAACATCTCTCCTGCACTATAAGTATAAGTGATCATACTGTAACAGCGCCACTATGCCCCCAGGCCGATGCGCACTATACAAATTCAAATAAATAAATAAATACATAAATAAAATAAAACTTTCCCCGGACAGGGCCTAGAATCTATATCCTTAGGCACTATCCCTACGGCTAGTTCTTCAGTCCCCAAGGGGGCCTGACTTTGGGAAGTCACACCTATCACCCCCGGGACTACCCTTCTGACTCCAAAGGGGTATTGCTTATCTGAGGTATTGCTATTAAGCATTTGCAGGTGACAGAGTTTGAGTAGGGCGAGGGCTGATTTGTTCCCTGACAATGGTGATAATATCAACCTGTATGGTAGATGCAACAAGTTACCTGACAGTCTGAGGAATTGAATAACTGTGGGGGTTGCTATTTCTGATAATGTCCAAATGACCAGAAAGGATATAACAGGGCTCTCCACCTTTGAAACTTCGTCTCTAGATGCAAAGAAGAGTAAGACCAACAAGGAGTGTCACGAATGCTGGGAACCAGCGTATTATCCTCCAAATCTGATAAATCAATGTCCACCTCCCCTTTGTCCTCACCTGTCTCTTCCGGAACGGATTCTCGTCTGGAGGTCTTGTTCTTGGGCTTCTTCTTCTTTGTGAAGAGATACGGCCGTCCGCGGGAAGAAGCCACCCTGATCCCCTGATAAACAGGGAAGCAGCCGGCCCCCGTCCCGCAGAAACCAAGATGAGAGGAAAAAAGCAGCCGCTTAAAAAAAACCTCTCTACGGATGTAGTTGGTACCGATGCTGTGCAGGAAGAGATGACTGTGAGCCCGGGAATGCAGGAAGAAACCGGAGCAGGAGAATCCAGGTAAGTTTCTCGGTGCAGCAGTAAGCTGGAGAGTCGGGAGATGCTGATACTGAACAAGGAGCAGTGCGAGAGACTGGAATGGAAGCACCACCAGGAACCAGGAACGTGATCCGGGAGAAAGGAAGGAGAGGAGAAACCCCATAAGGTAAGAGGACCGAAAGGACGAGAAGGCAGGGAAAAGGAAGGGAGGAGGAGAAGCAGAGCGAAAGGATACCGCGAAAGACACCGCGGAAAATGGCAACAGGAAAAAGGCACGTAAAACAAAGTAGCACGGCAACGAGGCACAGGAAACAAAGTTGCAACGCACAGAGCCCAGGGGAGGGCGTGGTTAAATACAGAAACAAGAGAAAAAGACTAGACCGTCAAACCAGGAAGTGAAAGGAAAAACACGGAACAAACTAATGGCGCCGCCAACGCCAAGCCTTCCATAACCGCCAGCGACCACCAAAAGACGGCGGCATGACAGTATGCCCCCTCCCAAGGGACACCCCCCCCGGCTTACCCGGGAACAGACGGTGAAACCGCTGAATCAACGCTGGAGCGTGCACATGAGACACTGGTTCCCAGGAGTCCTCCGAGTGTGGATACCCTTTCCAGTGGATGAGATACTCCAAGCGACCCCGCCGATAGCGGGAGTCACTAACGGAGGCCACCTCATACTCATCGGAAGGAACCACCTTGGGGACCGGGTCCCGTGGCAAAGGGCGATGGTAGGGATCACCCTTACATTCCTTCAGGAGAGAGGAATGAAACACAGGATGGAGACGGTGCATGTGTTTGGGCAACCGGAGGCGGAAAGCCACGGGGTTGATCTGGTGAAGTATAGGGAAAGGACCCAGGTACCGGGGAGACAGTTTAGAGGGGCGAAGCCAGCGAGGCAGAAACCTAGTAGACAACCAGACCTTGGTGCCCCTCCGCCAAGCTGGAACGGGCTGGCGCTTAAGATTGCAGTATGATCAATACCGAAGACTGCTTGCCCGCAAACATCCCGTGGCAGACTTGTGAGCCTCCGAGATACTGGTAAGTAGGGCATCCACAGATGGAGTGGTAGAAGGAGGAAAGGAGAGAGAAGGAATAAAGCTGGGATGGAAACCATAGGAACAAAAGAAAGGACTGAGACCAGTGGCACTGTGCTCGGCATTGTTATAGGCAAATTCCGCGGTGACCAACAGACTAACCCAATTATCCTGTTGGGCATTTGTGAAGCATCGAAGATACTGCTCCAGCGTGGCATTGGTTCTTTCAGTCTGCCCGTTAGTCTGTGGGTGGAAGCCATATGATAAGGCCCGTTCCATTGCCAGTCTCTCACAAAGCTCCTTCCAGAACCTTGAAGTATACTGAGAACCTCTGTCAGAAATAATCTTGTCCGGGGTACCATGTAAGCGAAATATTTCTCTGGCAAATACAGCCGCCATCTCAGCGGCAGTGGGAAGACCAGTGAAATGTGCCATCTTAGTGAAGCAGTCGACAGTTACCATGATGCATGAACATCCTTCCGAGGGTGGCAGATCCACAATAAAATCTGTGGAAATAAGGCTCCAGGGTCTCTTGGGAAGGCCCTGTTGTTGGAGAAACCCAATCGACTTTTGAGTGCAATGTTTGGATCGACAGCATACCGGACATGACTTGACGTAGGTTGAAACATCTTTGGCCATACCGGTCCACCAGAACCTGCGATGAAGCAATTCCAAAGTGTTCTTAACACCTCTGTGTCCTGCCGTTGGATCATCGTGGCACCACTTTAAAGCCGACTGACGGGTGAATCTGTCTGGCAGAAACAATCGCTGTTGCTTAAAACATAAACCATTTTGAATGGATAGGTCCTTTGAGAGAGGAGAGGTGGAACGCATGGCCTTGCGGACCCTTTCTAAGAAAGCCTCCACCGAACAGATTACCTTGACTTCAGGAAGCATGAGACTGGGAAATTCTTTCTGAGACATGTCTGGATAAGGCCTTCTAGAAAGGGCATCAGCTAGTATGTTCTTGGAACCTGGTAAGTAGGTCAATGTGAAATCATATTGGGAGAAAAAATGCGCCCAGCGAGCCTGACGGGAGTTGACACATTCCATCTTTTGCAGAATTTTAAGATTCTTGTGGTCAGTTCTGATTTCAAAGGGATGGTTAGCCCCTTGTAGGAGACGTCTCCATTCTTCGCATGCAGATTTCATGGCAAGGAGTTTTTTCTATCACTGAATAGTGTGTCTGGCTGTCATTGAGTGTCTTGGACATATAGGCAACAGGATGTTCCAAACCTTCATATTCCTGTAGGAGAGCTGCACCAATCGCCGCAGAGGAGGCATCAGTCTCCACAATGAATCTTAGATTCTGATCTGGTTGATGAAATAGCGGGGCAGAGCAGAATTCCTCCTTAAGTCGTTGGAAAGCTCGGTTTGCCTCAGAAGACCAGATAAAGGGCATTGAAGACTTTTTTAACAGCTTTGTAATGGGAAGAACTCGATCCGAGAAACCTTGGATGAATTTGCGATAAAAATTGGCTAGCCCTAGAAACCTTTGGACGTCTTTGATGGAATGGGGTGTAGGCCATTGCAATATGGCGTCGATCTTAGCGGGAACCATGCGGATTCCTTCCGAAGACAGGATAAAGCCAAGATAGTTGACCTCGGAGGCTTGAAAAATGCACTTATCAGCATTGGCCTTAAGTAGATTGTCTTGCAGTCTTTGAAGGACTTGGTGGAGGTGATCAGAATGGAGTTGGGCGTCTTTAGAATAGACCAGTATGTCGTCAAGATAGACGACGGCACAATGAAAAAGTAGATCAGAAAAGATGCGATCCATGAATCTTTGAAATATTGATGGAGCGTTGACTAGGCCAAAGGGCATGACACAATATTCGTAGTGTCCGAAGGGAGTGCGAAAAGCAGTCTTCCATTCATCACCGGATCGTATCCGCAAAAGGTGGTAGGCTCTTCTTAAATCGATTTTAGAAAAGATTTTCGCCCCTTGAACTGCTTCCAGAATGTCTCCGATCAGTGGCATGGGATACCTATCCCTAAGAGTGACTTGGTTTAGGCCCCTATAATCGATGCAAGGACGAAGTTCATTGGATCCTTTTTTTGGAACAAAAAAAAGTGAAGCCCCAGCAGGGGAGAATGAAGGTCGGATCAGGCCATGATGTGAATTATAATCCAGATATTCCTTGAGAGCCTTCTTTTCCTTGAGGGAAAGGGAAAACATTTGTCCAAAAGGAACAACAGCATTGGGCTGGAGAATGATCTGACAATCCTCTGGTCTATGAGGAGGCAACTCCTGCGGGCCATCGTCCGTAAACACCTCCTGATAGCGGAGATATTCTTTAGGGATGCTGTTTACCTTCAACACATCTAAACTGGAGGTTATATCTGGAAAAATGTGGACAGAAGTATGCAGGGTCTGCGAAGAACATGACTGACGACAGAATGTTGAAGTAAATGACAGTTGATTCTTTGTCCAATCAATGGTCGGGTTATGCTTCCGAAGCCAAGAGACTCCCAGGATTACTGGAAAATGTGCTGCTCGGATGAGGTCGAATTGAATGGTTTCGTTGTGATGTAGGATCTTCATCTGCATCGGAGGTGTGGTATGGGTGATAAGACCCGAGCTGAGTGGTCTACCATCTACACCTTCTACCTTTTGGTCCTCGTCTTTCTGCAAACGGCGAATACCGACCTTTTCCGCCCAAACCAAGTCCATAAAGCAACCAGCAGCGCCGCAGTCCAGTAGTGCCAGAACCTCATAGGGCTGCTGAGAGATGCATAACTCTACTCCAACTACCATGAGACGGTTGTCTTCTGTGGTAAGCATGGGTGTGACTGATAAAGAAACAAAGGGACCAGGAAATCCCCCTCGGTAACTTGTCCCTACTAGCTCCGAGGAATGGCGTTTCCCGAACGTCTTGGTGGTACATTAGGGCAGTCTCTTAGAATATGCTGGTTAGATCCACAATACATACACAGATTGTTCTCCCTGCGTCTTCTTCTTTCTTCCGAGGTGAGTGGCCCTCGAGTAGTCCCAATTTGCATTGGCTCCTCTTTCGACGTACAGGTAGGAGAAGGAGAGGTAATCCCAGGATCAGGAATAGCAGGAAATCCACGCTGTTTTCTACGTTCAGACTGCCGTTCTGAGAGACGGAAATCCAGCTGAACCACTGTAGACCACAAGTCGGCTAAAGTAGCTGGTCTGGTTACCCTTGCTAATTCATCTTTAAGGTCTTCCCTCAATCCTCGGCGAAAAATGGTGTACTGAGCGTTCTCTTGCCAGCCTGCGTCTGCAGCCACCCGTTTAAAGCGGGAGATGTAGGACAGAAGATCTGAACTTCCCTGTCGAATATCCAGTAACTGTTCACTGGCGATTACCGCAGTCTCTTGCCTTTCAAAGGCCAATTTGAACTGGGCGGTGAACCCGACGTAATCGTGTAGTAACGGGCTGACACTGGTCACAAGCGGAGTAGCCCAGGAAAGAGCGTTACCCGTAAGGTTAGATATCAGAAAACCTATGCGGGCTGCATCTGAGGCATGTGTCTGAGGTCTGAAGGTGAAATAGATTATGCAAGCCTCCATGAATTCTTTAAATCTAGTAGGTGAACCATCATATTTACCGCAGGTTAAGGGCATGGGAGGCAGATCACTCCGGGACTGTTCGAAGTGGTCGACTCGCTGTTTTAGAGCAGCGTTTTCGGCCTTCACAGCCTGTAATTCTAATGTCACATTCTGCATTGCTGTGAGCAGCTCTTGGACCTGTTCCGGAAGAGACATTGTAATCTCTTTCTGGCGTTGCAAACTGTCACGAATGCTGGGAACCAGCGTATTATCCTCCAAATCTGATAAATCAATGTCCACCTCCCCTTTATCCTCACCTGTCTCTTCCGGAACGGATTCTCGTCTGGAGGTCTTGTTCTTGGGCTTCTTCTTCTTTGTGAAGAGGTACGGCCGTCCGCGGGAAGAAGCCACCCTGATCCCCTGATAAACAGGGAAGCAGCCGGCCCCCGTCCCGCAGAAACCAAGATGAGAGGAAAAAAGCAGCCGCTTAAAAAAAACCTCTCTACGGATGTAGTTGGTACCGATGCTGTGCAGGAAGAGATGACTGTGAGCCCGGGAATGCAGGAAGAAACCGGAGCAGGAGAATCCAGGTAAGTTTCTCGGTGCAGCAGTAACTGGAGAGTCCGGAGATGCTGATACTGAACAAGGAGCAGTGCGAGAGACTAGAATGGAAGCACCGCCAGGAACCAGGAACGTGATCCGGGAGAAAGGAAGGAGAGGAGAAACCCCGTAAGGTAAGAGGACCAAAAGGACGGGAAGGCAGGGAAAAGGAAGGGAGGAGGAGAAGCAGAGCGAAAGGATACCGCGAAAGACACCGCGGAAAATGGCAACAGGAAAAAGGCACGGAAAACAAAGTAGCACGGCAACGAGGCACAGGAAACAAAGTTGCAACGCACAGAGCCCAGGGGAGGGCGTGGTTAAATACAGAAACAAGAGAAAAAGACTAGACCGTCAAACCAGGAAGTGAAAGGAAAAACACGGAACAATCTAATGGCGCCGCCAACGCCAAGCCTTCCATAACCACCAGCGACCACCAAAAGACGGTGGCATGACAAGGAGATACAGTTTTCCCCTATAGCACTGTCATTGCATGATCTTGAGGTTATCCCACAGATGCATATTACTTCTGATCAATGGCTTTTACTAAGGGCTAAATTAATCAAGGAATTGAATTTATGTAATAGTTTTTCAGACTTCTGTGCATGGATGGGCTCATTGGATAATTGCGTGGGGAATAATCATTTGATTGAGATGGACAATTCCTGTCAAACACATTTTTCACTCCTCTAATTGATTAAAAAATGTCCAGGTTTAACGGACAACTGCTGCCAAACCGACCTTCAATCTGAGAATCTGGTTCAGCTCTCACAATGTGCATCGGCATGGTTGGCCTGTTTGAGTTTTGAAACTAGTTCTCATCCTAAGGCAATACCTTCTGGCCTCTTGTCTATTGTAGTTGATCACCTATCAGGACCTAATATTTTACCATTAGTGGATGCAGGGAAATTTAAACTAAGGCTTGTGCAAACCTCTGAAATCTCAAAACTTTTCCTTCTACTTCCAGAAGTCTAAGACTAAGGAAGTCATCTATGCCGGCCCCTAGGGTTAAGAATATAAGAGAGATATAATAGTGCTGTTTAGGATAATTGGTTAGTGGTGAATTGGCAATTAAGGATTGTAGAGGTTTTTTTTTCCCTCACTGTATTTGCCTTGATATAGTTATCACATTTGTAATTTAGTTATGCTCTATTGATTTTATTTTTGAATAACCGAAATAAAGAGTTAAAAAAAAAGAAAAAAAAGAAAAAACAATATAAGAGATTTTTTCATAGACCACAGGAACTTTATCATTACCAACATTGAGAAGCCATGTGGTAAAGAACCAAGAAAGGCTTTAAGGAATAAAGTCCTGGCCTGGCTCCACCAAAGAACTGGGCCAGGAGTGGTTAGAAGTTCAGACTTGAAGATCTTGCGTAGATATGTGATTGATGATTGGTGTACCCTGGAAAAACGGGATTGTGTCCTGGCAGGATGTGGGGCTAGTAATCTCCCCCTCTTTCTTAGTATCTGCAATTACTTGCCTAAGGGCTTCAGAAAAGTAAACATTGTAGTGGATTCATTTCTAGACCTCTTACCTGTTCTTGGGTTTGCACCATGATTAATTGCAACTGAACTGTGTGGCCAATGCATTTTATGTCCTAGTCCTTGTTTCATGTTTTGAATGTGTTCACGTTATTGTATGTCATCAAGTTTGTCTTGTACAGCGCTCTGATGCCTGCAGGCTTTCAGCGCTTTGTAATCAAATAAATAAATAAATGCAGCTCACATCTATTTCTTTTTAATGCTCAGTTCCACATCCAAGATGGGACCATGGGACCATGCGCTAAGATGTTAACATAATTGACATTAATATTGTTTTTACATTTCAACATCAGCTTCGTCTTGCGAGCGAGGATATTAGGCCACTAGAACAGGAATATGGAGTTTGCCGGGCATCATAAATGAAGTGATGATTTTGACAGAGTGAAGGAGGTAAATCATTTATAGACCAGTGATTGAGTATAGAGCTTTGGAAGAGAGTAGTGCAAACGGACTATGTTGTAATGTATGTCTCTCTCTTCTCCCTAAGTGTGGTGATGTCAGTGTAGAGTGCACACTATTTTGTGATGTCACTATGGAGTGTCAGCATTGTTATCTGAATGTGTGGGACAGTAGGAAAAGGTTAGCTGGCATTGAAGGACATGCCAGTGTTTTCCTATGTACCATCATACTTAATAAACCCACAGTAACTTACCTGTTGGCCCAGGGTGTCTGCTTGTGGGACCATGTTATTTCGTACATGGGATCCTGTCGTGGAGGGGGTAGCAGCTGTAACAGGACACCACCCTCCAACTGCTCATGTCCTCGGTGTTAGACAGCGTTTGCAACACTGGATGTCCAGACCGGAGTTGTTGTTTAGCAGGCCGGGTGGTGCTGAAGGAGAGGAAGGTGGCTCCTAAATCAGTTGGCGCTGGGGCCCGGACAGTGAGGAGTTCTGTGTGCCGTGTTGGTGCTGTGGCCCAGAAGGTTATTCCCCGGCAGCCTGCGGCAGGGGGCCTGGAGAGTGCAGTGCCCTTGGGTCCAATACCGATTGTTGAAGCGTCTACCATGGCCTGGGCAGTGCTAGTGTCAAGTTTCACTGGAGGCACAGTGCGGCTTTCAGTGGCAGTGGTCTGCCGGGCTGCAGCAGGGACCTGGAGAGTGCCGAGCATCCTTGGGTCCAGTACCGGAAGCCCAGAGGTGTAGAGGAGTTGTTTTGTCTAATGTTCTGACAAGGAATAATTCCCTCGTGCTGACATATGATTACATGTCCTGACCCACGTTTGGACTATTATGCTGCAACATTTGGTGCTGTGGGCTTAGGAAATCCAAGAAGGCGGAAAAGCCCACATTTGCGCCAGGATCCAGGAAAACCGCGCAGTTTTTGCGCACACCAAAATGGTCTCCTGACCTACCACCCACCAGTGCGAGCGTGATGGTGCCAGGAGTGCCATGAGTGGAATGAGTGCCAAAGGAAAAACAGCAGTGCCTGTTAGCTCAAAAAGTGCTTTGAAATCACCTTTGTTTCTCTGAAATGCAAGCTAAAAATGCATAATTTAAACATTGCAAGATATTTAAAAATCTCAATGAACACCAGTAGACATTTGGCAGAATGTAGTCTTGTGTGCATACAAAATCTGGAAAGATGAAGAGCCCAAAACAATGTTTATAACAAAACTGGCTGAGCTTTGGATGTCAGCAGCTTAACTGAAATTGGATTTAAAACCACTAAAATCGAAATGTTTAAAATAAATGAGTGACCTACTTTTGAGTGTCACATAGGTTGCAACTGTTTAAAGGTCATAGTTTTGAACTTAGAATCATCGTTCTAGCTGCATGTGTAAAAATTGTAAGTTTGATTTGAATGAAGAAAAACTGGGAACAAAAGTGACATTTGGCTGAAGTCTGGCTTGAAGAGATTGAATTCTGCCCGGCAACTACCCCCGACAGGAGTGGAAACTTGCTCAGCCACTGCATTCCCAGGCCTGGCTGCCTTCTGCTGTTCCCACCAAAAGGAGATGACACCTCCCTGATTGAATCAGGGGAGGAGCACCTGGGAGCAGAGAAACAGAACAATGAGCCTTCCTTGGTTAAGGCAAATGTTAAATTAGGGGGGGTCGTTCATGGCTTCCTCTTGAGAGAAACTGGGAGGGGCAGTGCCTCTGTGAGCAACTTGAGTTGGAGGAAGTGGACAAACCAGAAATTCCACCATGTGCTTTGGGAAACCACACCCCTCTAGGCCAGAGCATAATTTTAAAAAGATGGATAATTCATAGTACGGACTTGTCAAAATTATATAATTAATATAATTATTCTTGTGATTTTTCTGTGCACATTTTAAGAGGTGTTAGGACTATGTGGTATGTTCTTGGGGTAGTAGTGAAAAATAAGGTATTACTCCGAATGTCTGTATGTTAAAAATCTGACACTTTATCATCTGATGCCCATATTCCTTGTGCATGTTTGTGTAAATTATGGAAAAGTTTAGAGGTTGTGTTCTTGATGAAAAGGGCAGAATTCTGTCATAAGTGGACACAACATCTTACAAAGACAGGGATCGGATGGTTTGGTGCTACAGAAAATATGTTAACTGGTCATGTAATATTAGAACAACTGTACGTAGATAAATATGTATTTGGATCAAGAATAGATTTGTGTGCAAATTGACCAGGGGTGGATCCTCTGACCCATAAACTACCTCATCCCGATGACACTCCCTTTCCTTCCCCCAATCAAGGGAGAGAGGAGAGCTTGGCCAATGATAAGTTGTGAGGGGCAGGCTTAGTTATGCCTATGCACACACCCACTTTCAAAACACATAAAAAGAGACTGCTTGGACAGGCGAGACATTCACTTTCCACTTTCTTGCAACGCATTTTGCCGGACCAGCCAATATCCAGAAGGACCATCTCCAGAACCAGAGACCAGACCACTCTACAGTGCCAAGAACTTTTGCCAGAACCAGAGACCAGACCGCTGTGAAGTGCAGAGCAGAGCTGACCCAGAGAGCTGTGACTTCAGAACCACCCGCCAGGAGTCCAGTCCAAACCTGATCAGACCTTGACGGCATATTTCAAATTTATAGTGTGAGTACTCAGCTAGAACTGTGCCAGAACTAATCTCTTAGTTTAAAATAATCTGATTCAAAACATTTGAACCTGTCCAGAACTGCATCATAGGAATCGTGTGTTCATTCTGTCATTTCAAAGCTGTAAAAGTGTCATTTTGTCATTCTGAAGTTTACTTTAATTTTGAAAAACGACCTTCACAAATTTGTCCGCATCTTTTGAATCGTAGGTGCTAGGAACGAGATTTAACTTTCATTTGAAAGCTAAGATTCTAATCTTTCCAACAAGCCTAAAACCTTTCTATTCCTTATAGTTATTCTGTAATCGTGCTCGACGCATTCGGAAAAATTGCCGCAAATTGACATTTTGCTTCATTTCAACCACGTTTAAAAATATCTGTCTTTTGCTTCCGTTATTGAATTCCGTTTTCTACCTGATAACCATCCCTGAATCATTGATAGTGCTAACCTGAACTAATATTAAGTAGCTATCACCTACCCTGAATCTCCTATAGGGAATTTAAATCATTTTTAGCATAATTTCACTGCCTTGTAAACCACATTTAAAGTAGTTTGCCTGTGTTTTAAAATCATCCCTGTGATCTAAGCTTGCTGGGGGGGAACTGAACTACATTTGATTGTATTCCTGAGAACTGTGTGCTCTCCTTTCCATCTTCTATTGCATAGGGGGGGAGTGAATTGCCTACCAGTTATTTCTGTACTGCATTCTTTCCATCATTGTTTTTCATTGAAACCATAAAAGCATTCTCAGTTAATTTTTCCTCCCTATACTAACTCTTAAGTAATTAAATCAGTGTGCTAGTGTAACATCACCCAGTGTTGATCACTGTCATATTCTTTAGTGTGATATCAAATATTAATTTATTATAAAAGTGTAATATATATATATATATATATATTGTTTAATTTTTCCAATAAATCTTTTAAATTGCATAACAAACCTACTTCTTGGCTCAGTGAGGTCAGGGGGATTCAAAGAGAGGGGCGTTATATAAGGGTTTATCATCCAGAGTATAACTTGTCATAAAAATATATAAACAAGGGCTTCACTTGGGCGTCCCAGTCAAGGCACTGACTTAGTGGGATTGCTTGATTGGAGCCATTTGACAGATTGGGGGCTCGTCCGGGATTCTGGATTAGATCTATTTTTTTTTAAAATTTATTTGGATTTGTATAGCGCACATCTGCCCATGGGCATCGTGGCGCTAAAAGCAAGCTTACTTGTTACAGGCCTACATGGAGTAAATACAGATACAGTGCAGAGCCACTACTTACAGTTGTGCTTAATTAAGTACAGTAGGATAGGATGGAGTTAGTTAAACAGCGTGGTTTTAAGTACTTTACAGAAGGCGTGGTATGAGTTTTCGTTCCTTAGCGCTGTAGGGAGTGCGTTCCAATTTTTAGGTGCTAGGTGTTGAAAGCTAGACCCACCGGCTTTGCTTCTTTTGAATGTGGGTACATATATCTGGTTCGTCAAATGTGACCTGGTGGGTCTGATGGACGCGTTAAGAGTGATTCTTTCAGAGATATAGGGGGGAGCCTTAGCGGAGAGGCATCTGTGGGTGATGGCCATGGATTTGAATAGTATCCTTTCTTTTATGGGTAGCCAGTGAGCTTCTTTCCTGGGTTGAGAGATGTGCTCCGTTTTAGGGATGCTTAGGGCTGCTCTTAGGGCATTGTTTTGTGTTACTTGCATTTTTTTTAGGTTTTGTGCAGACGTACCTAGGAAGAGAGCATTGCAGTAATCCAATTTGGTGCCTACTGTGGCTCTGGCTATGGCCAGGCAGTTTTTAGTGGATAGGAAGTGGATCTATCACTTGTGCAGATTAATACAGTGTGCTAATTGACAGGATATATAAATTCTGTTGGATCACCACGCCGTGTTACACTGTAAAAACACTCCTCAAAGGAACGCTCTAAGGAAACGGTCTGTTTTGCAAAATAAAATACAAACTTCTGTAAGTCAGGAAGGAAATCAAATTCCAGAATGACGACCTTGGTAGATATCAAAATAACCAGAGAACACCTCTTACATAAGCTATTTGTGAGAGGTGAGTGGGCTCATCAGGACCAGGCGGTCTGGTTGCAGGCAATCGCACCCCAGATCACTGGAACAGGGTCAGATATATGGAGAGATCAGGGTCCCTTACATGTGGCCCTGAGTGAACTATATATGGCCCCTAAGGCCAAGGATGAGCACAACAGGATTGCCAGGGTAGCAGCATATTTATATTTATATATGAGATCTGGCAAATAGGCAACTGATGGCATTAGAGAAGGCCCAATCTGACCTGGTCTCTTCTGAGCAGTGGCTGCAGAGGAGCCAGGAGTCAGAAAATGATAGTAGGTAGGTAATTATTAAAATAAAGGAGGATATGGATATCCTGCAACAGGAAAAGGCTGACCAGGATACCAGATTTCTGGCCTTGCAGAAGGAGTACCAAGAAGGTTTGGACTCCCTACTGCAGAGCCACAAAAATCTGGAGCAACAACTACACTTTAACAGGGCATGCACAGAGCAGGTAGCCACCCTGCAAATCCGACTAGACAGAGAGAAAGAGGAAAGCAATAAATTGATTTTGAAAGACCTGGAAACCCAGGCAGAGTTTGATCAAGAACGCCAGAAAGCTGGTGCCTTTCAAAGGCAGAGGGACGACCTGGCGGCACAGATGCAGGCTCTTAGTCAGGAAAGGGACACCTTAGGCCAGGAAGTCTGCCAATTAAAAGAAAAAATTGAAGAAAATCACCTGGCCCTCCAGGGGCTGGGTGACCTCCAAAAAGAGCATCAGAACATGTTAAAGCACACCAGGAGGGTGGAAGATGCTCTGGCAAGAAAGGAACAGGCCAGTAGGGATGGGACTCAGGAGTTAACCATCCTGCAGCAAAGACTGGCCCAGTATTCCAGGACCAATCCGGAGGTGCAGAGAGAAAATGAGGCTCTCTGTCAGCACAATGATAGGCTCCAGCAACAGGTAGCCATGCAGGAGAGACTGATGGAGTCTAGTAAGGCCTTAACTGAGGAACTGAAAGTGCAGGCTCTTGCATTGCAACAGGGAGCAGGGGCTGACAGAGATGAAGTTCGCTGGGAAAGGGAAACACCTGATCATAACCTCAGGAGCCCTAGTACAAGAGGCCTTCATCTCTCCCAGTCCCTGGACTCTGCCAACCCCATGTCCCCTGGCGCACATGAGCACAGGGCCACAGGGATGGCAGATTACTATCCAGCCAAAAGTATGGGGTTCATAGGCCAGTACCTCCCAGGAATGGATGGGCGGGCATCCGGGTATAGGCACCTAAGCACATTGTAATTTAGTGGGGAACCCCAGGAGAGTAGGCCCACTAAGGGCATCCTGAAAACCTCTGCCCAGTTAGGTCAGTGGGGGGTACCCATCAAATCCTGGCAGCAAGGAGGGATCTGAAGACTCCTCTGAGCGGCCCAGGACACAGGAGACTAGGTCCCCACATTCTGCCAGCCATTCCCAGGCTCGCAGAATCCGGGAAAACCTGGAAGATCAGACGGGCACCTCTGGGAGCAGTGCCTCTGAGTCAGAGGATGAGTGGACCAGGGTTACACGAACCAAAAAGGGCAAAAAGGGCCTTGCTTAAGGACCCCTTAAAGCAGATCAAGGCAATAAGGAGTGTCATCACCCCTTATCACAAGAATGCCAAGTATTCTGTTTGGGAATACTTGGAGCTTTATGAGCAAATGATGGAGACTTTCCATTTGAAAGACAGCAGTAGCAGCATTCAGTATCTAAAATGGACATTCTCCCCAGAATACTCCAGTTTCTTTGCGGGGCTGGGGGACCACAATCATTCAAGATGGTCCACCTACAGGACGGCCATCTTAAAACATTTTTCTGTTCACAGAAATCCCCAAGAGGCTCGCAAGGCAGCCTACAATTTGCAATTCGGGGAGGATCAGGCCCCACAAGAATTTGTGCAGGAGTTAAAGCGTGCTTTTGCGCAGACTGCAAAAAGGGTACGCACGGACAGTAAAGAATTTGTTAATGTGTTTTTCCAAGCCTTACCCAAATACATATTGACCCAGCTCGTGAGAGACTTTCACGAGAAAAGATCTTTAGACTGGGTCATTGAGCAAGCCACCCGCATCTATGAGGTGCAGAAACCGGTGGAAAATAAGAATCAGCCCAAAAACCCCAAAACCAACAGCACCCCTGCTGCTGCCAAGGTGGCAGAGGTAAAGGTTGCCCCTGTTTTAGATTTGGAGATGGGGGGACCTAAAAACATGCCAGCACCAAATAATTCTAAGCCCAGAAGGCCCTCGGGCCAGTCACAGACAGGGAGTCGAGGAGGTAGTCCCACAAATGGGGTCCCTCGCTCCCCTGACTATGTAAGTCCCCGCTATAAGGGAAACAGTCCAATCCTGGGTTATGTGTGGACTCTTCTGGCCCAAGGGAGGGGATCCAACCAAGAGCCCAACCCAGGGAACTTCCCTCCGCACTTCCCCCAGGAGGGCAGAAATTCACAAAATCCTGGGCAGAACTTGTTCCCCAGGTATCCACCCAACTTCCAGCCCCAAAATCATCCATCCTTCTTTCCCCACTTCCCTGAGCCCAGACAACCTAATCCGGGAGAGGGGAGGCCAAGGGTGGAGGGGTACCCAAATCTTCCCAACCCGGGGCACTACCAGAGAAGGGATAGCTACCCTTCCCGGTATCAGCCCAGGGGAGAAAATAGAACCCCGTATCAGCCTGAGCGGGTTTCACAGTTAGAGTGCCAGGTCCAAAATATGGCACGGGATCTGGGTCACATACTGAGGGCTCAACAGAACCCTCGGATGAGCATGCCACCGCAGAATGACCCAAACTCTGGGCCTGGTGCTCCAGAACAATGACGGGGGCAGCACCCCGATAACCCAACGGTTCCCCAGGAGGAGGCACAAGGGGAAGGGGGGTGTAAAGCATTGGAGGAAGCTTCCTTCCCCACTTGTAAACAGTCCTTGGAAACCCAGGAACCGGAAACAAAATCTCCTACCCCTGGAAGTTTGCCACCCAAGTAGTAGAGAGGAGGTAGGAGAAACAAAGGACCCAAACAGACCCATTTTGTGGAGGAGGTACAGGTCTTCCAATTTGAGGGAGAGGGATCCTCAGAGGATCCTGGGAAAAGGATCTGCTCCTTCAGAGATGGGGGAACTCCTCCCAAGGAAAAATAGGTCCCAAGGGATTCCAACCCAGACTGGGTAGATGTGGGGATTGAGCTGTCGCCGCCCATCATTCTATCCCAGAACCAACAAGACCGAAAACCCCTGGTTCAAACCCATCCTGGTGACTGCCTCCAAAAAGGGGGGGATGGCCCAGAACCGGATCCAGGGGAACCCAAAACCTCATCAATAGACTGGGTAGATGTGGGGATTGAGCTGTCGCCACCCATCATCCTATCCCAGAACCAACAGCATCAAAATCCCCGGGTTCAAACCCATTCGGGTGACTGCCTCCAAAAAGGGGGGGCGGCCCAGGACCGGAACCAGGGGAACTCAGATATCCTCTTTCAAGTTGCCAACTTTTTCTTTCAGATTCCCGAGACTCTCCACAACATTTTTTTTTTTTTTGTTTTATTGGTTAGACAAAGTTAAACCTTTAACATTCCTTTAGCAATCCCTCCTCAAAGAGGTGGAGGCCCCCCAGAAATAGGGTAGGGTTCAAAGGGTCTCTAAATGATCACCCCTAGGCCAGAGTCACCAGCTGTTTAGGAGGCGTCCACCTCAGACTCTCTCTCCTCCCACTCCAGGTTCAAAGATTCAACAAATTTCAGTGCGTCCAAGGTACGGCCCACTTTCTCAGCTGTGATGAGCCTTTCCCAATACTCTTCTTCATTCTCCTCCGTGATCAGATTCGTATAATTTCCCATATACATCAGACGAATCAATTTCAGGTTCGGACAAGTTAGCATAACATGCCTTATAGTTTCCAGTTGGCCCTTCTTTCTGCAGAATCTACAGTATGCTAGTGATTTGTCAATTTGCCTTCTACGTCACCTTATTTCTCTCGACTGCCAGATGTTAAATCTGCAGCGCATAAGCAGATCTCGATAGTGCTGAGAGGGAAATTTCATCAAATATGGCGGTAGCAAATTCAGGACTTTGCGTTCCCAGATGATGTTGTGACATAAGTCACGTGCTAATTTCTTTTCCTGAGTTTCTTCCCAATCTTTTTCCCGATTTATTCTTTTAGCCTTTTCTGGATTATTTATCAGAGTGTCATCGGAAATTGTCAGGTGTTTTAAGATTTCTTCACAGCTCTTTTTCCAGTCTTGAAGAATTGAGTCACAACTGAAAACGCCTGGCTTTGCTAGAATTCAGAATCATAGATTTTTTTGCATTTACTTTCATATCATTGGCTTTCAGATATTCATTGAAGGCCTCGATCCTGCGCTGAAGACCTATCGGCGTCTGATCTAAGAGCACTGCGTCATCCGCGTATAGCAACCATGGTATTTCTATGCCATTTACCTTCGGCGGGAAGGCCCGGATCCGATCTTGTGAGGATTTCATGTCAGCCATATAAAGTATGAAGAGAAAAGGGGCGAGGGCACATCCCTGCTTAATACCTCGGGATGTCTTGATCCTCCTTGATAGGCCACCATCTGCATTAATCTGAACTTGGATTGAGGTACCGGTGTATAGTGCCTGGATTGCCTCCAATAGGTCCACAGGGCATCCCCAATTGCTCAGTTTGGCCCACAGCCGTTCTCTATTTATTCCATCAAACGCCTGTTCTAGATCTATAAAGGCCAGGTAGATAGGTGTTTTTCCTTTTAAGGCCTTGCTTTTAATATATTGATCAAGAACAGGTTAAGGCAAGTGCCCACTCCACTCACGAAAGCAGTTTGTCTCTCGTCTAGAATTCCGGCTTGAACTGCCCAATTCTTTAAATCCCGTAGGAGAATGGATGCAAAAAGCTTGCCAATGGAGTCAAGTAGCGCAATCGGCCTGTAATTTCTAGGATTGCCGCGGTCACCTTTTTTAAAAATGGGCACGATGTAGGCCTCCGTCCATGAACTTGGTATTTGTTTGGTTCTCGCTACTTGCTTGAAGAGTGCGTAAATTAGGTCAGACCAGCCTTCCATGCTTGCTTTCAGCATTTTATTGGAGATGCCGTCTGGGCCGGCAGCCCTGGAAGAGCTTAATTTTTTAATCAACATTTGAATGTCTTCTTTATCAAAGTTCAATGACCACGTAGCGTTTCCTGGTCTTTTTTCAATAACCTTTGACTCAGTTTTTCCTTTAAACAGGGCAGTGTAATGGTCAAACCAGTTTTTCTCGGAGACTTGGTTAATACCTATGGCCGACTGATTAGAATCTCTGTTGTTGATTAGATCCCAGGTACTTTTTGTGTTATTTGCTGCTAAGGCTGCCATCATGTGTTCTGCGTCACTTTGAGTTCTTTGATATCTGGTTGATTTTAGCCAATTCTTGTAAGTTTGACAGCATTTTCTTTCCAGATCGCGTTTGTCCAGGCTATGGGATTTTTTAATACGCCTAAGGTCGGCTCTGTATCTTTTTCGTCTGGCGACTACAAATTCGTTGAAGGCGTGTTTCTTTTTTATCTGCTTCAGCTTAGATGGATCATACTGAACCTCAAAGGCTTTGAACAGCCATTTATAATCAACAACCTCCTCTCCCTTTTCTACAGCTTCCTGGAAGTTTTTCACCAGTGTAGGTATGATCTGATCTTTCAGTCGCAGTCTGTTTCTTCCCCATGATATCTCAGTTTCCATCACCTTTCCTCCCTTAGGGAGAGTTCTTGAATCCCATGCAAGCTCAGTTTCCAGAAGAGAATGGTCACTATTTGCTTGCTTGATGACTCGAAACGAGTTTATCCAGGCAAGCGTATCTCTTCCCACAAAACAATAGTCCAAGCAGGCTCTCAATTTTCCACTATGCCAAGTATCAGCCCCCAATAGGTCACCCTTTGTTTGGCCGTTTAACATCATCATATCCCGTATGCCCATTTCCGTCGTCCATTGGCTTTCTTTTCCTGTGAGATTTCCAAACTCTTTAATTTTGCCCCTTTTGTCTAGGAGCTTGATGTTTAAATCACCATTCAGCAATATAAGCTGATCATCTTCCTCCGTCATGGACTTGTCAATGGCGTTCGTGATTGATTTCAAGTATGACCCTGGGTTTGGCATGTTTTCCCTCCAGTATGTATTGATCAATAGCAATTTAGTCGGCTCCTCCTGATTTTCTGTTGTAGAGATTATTTTCAATATTTGGACATAAGGATTTGGAATTTCGTGCTTGAGTATTTGTAGGTGGCTATCGATTTTGTTTAGTACCATTAGGCCAGCAAACGGTCGGCCTCTCAGCCCCTTCTTTGCCGATTAAAGTAGACTTCGAATCCTTCGCATATTGGAGGATCACACAGCCATGATTCTTGGATACAAATGAGATCGTATTTGGTCAAGAAAGCGCTTTCCGTCGAGAACAGGTGATGGAATCCTCTGGTATTCCATGAGGCACAGCGAATGGATCCATGCCTAGTTTCCTTATACTATTGTTTCTTTTTTGAGTTACGATCATTTGACATAGGGGGCCGAACATTTGATTTGTTTTAATTTATTTTATCCTTCCTTGGGTTTTGTGAATTATCAACTGTGAACCTCAAAGATTTTAAGTTATCGACATTTCCTTTGGTACTGTGTAAATAGATTTCAGGGTTCTTGTTGCCTTCTTTTAAGTTTTCTTTCGGAATCTTCCTATTTTTTCCTTCTTTTTCTTGACCATTTTTTTCCCACCTTTTCCCCCTAGACTCTTCTTCGGTACGGGATGAGGGCTCATTTTTTTCTTTTCTTCTGTCCTTTGAGGATATATTGATATTATCATGCTTAATATCATCCTCCAATTCTGTCAGGCGGAATCCCTTTTTTTTTAGGATGTCAGTTGCTTTCAGAAATTTCTGCTTAATATCATTTGAGTTGAGATGCAATATAACTTGGTCCATTCTTAGTACTCTTGGGAATTCCACAACTTTGATGTCTTCGGTAGATATCGTGCGTAGAGCTGATGTTTGGTTACAAAGCGAGACGACGTAGCTCCTATTGAGCAAAGCCCTTCTTGGTCCATTTAGTGTCGTCTCTAATTTCAGACAGCATTCTTTTGATGGAGCTGGCCTCAGGGGAGGGGCGGACACTTTCGTTTCTTTATTGCTCTTCTTTGTTTCTTTAATTCTGTTTTTTCCATCCTGTTTTAGGTGAGAGTTTTCGAGTTGAAATTGTACCCTCCTTTCTTTAGTAGCCAGCTCTAGTCTTTTTTGCTCTAGGGTTTTGAAGTTAGCAAAATTGTCACCAGCCTCATGAATTCTTCCGTTTCAAATGGGTCGGGTCGGCTTTTTGTCTCCTTTAAGATTATCGGCGGGATATCTCGTTGGAGATTCTTACAATTAGAGGGATTAGAGCTCCTCTCCACCATCTCCCAGTTGTCCAGAGTTTCCCATTCTGATGGCCTGATGCATTGCCATTCTTCATCCTCCCTATGTTCTTCCATCATGTCAATCAGATCACTTAGATCTGCACGTTGGTCTAATTCATCTACATTAACCTTCGGGGCGGGAGTGGGGTGGATCCCCCCTCCCACATCCTTAGCATCAATATCTACCAAAATTTTCGTGTCTCCCATTGCCAGTTCTCTCCTCGGCTTCTTTGCCTGTTGGGAGTTTTCTCGTCTTCGAGGCGTTCTTAGATTCCTTAAGAATGCCCTAGAACCATTTGTCTTCCGTTTTAAGCATTCATTTTTTGTTTTTTTACCGTTTTCATTAGGTTTTTCCTTCGGTTCATTTTTCTTATCTGAGAGCAGATCCTTGGATGCCCCACCTCTAAAGATTGCAAAGTTTGTTTTTTTTGGTTGAAGTTTAGAGTCAAAAGTTCCCGTCCCCTTACAGCCAGGAGAGATCAACATTACCTCTTTGGTCATTAGCTCAGTTTGCGTAGGTTGATGTGGCTTATTTTGACTCAGCTTCATGGGACCTTTGCCTCGACGAGGATTTTCAACCAAGCTTATCTCCTCTTTTCTCTGTTTACATAGGTTTCGCATCCACTTGCAGTCTTCCAGAACCGCCTCCATCAATAGGGACTTATCATTGGCATCTCTCCTTGCCAGATCCGTGAGGCGATTTTGCCATGTGAGCGATTTTTCGGCTTCTTTGTCCATTCGTACATTCAAGTTCCTCAGGGACAATTCTGTTTGTATATTTGCCTCTTTAATTTGTATGTTAGTAGTAGTCATTTCTTTCACAGAATCATTTATCATCTCATACAATTTTAGGTATGGTGCCAGTGTGATGTTCAATGAGGTCATGATCACTTGCTGAAGGTGTTTCATATCCTTTTCTCTGTCCATTTGGTAAGTGTCTTTAATTAGCTGTATAGTTTGGTCTTTTGTAAAAGTTTCACAACACTGCTCTTGGCCATCCAACACAGGCGTCTGAGTTATCTTTGTTGTCACTTGGGGTTCAACAGAATGGCCTTGTGGTTTTGAGCTTAGCAGTCGATCTTCGAGACGTGGATTTCTCCTATCAGTTAGAGATCTTTGTGATAGGGTCAGAGACCTGGGGTCTCTTTGGGTTTTTGTTACGAGGAGCTCGGCCCCCACAACCTCCAACTCCAGGGAACTCCCTTTGGTTTGATCCTTTTCAAGTTCAGCCATTTTCTCGCTTATTATCGAGAAACTCCTCCTTTTTTCTCTCTCAATTTTCCCCGTCAAAAGGGTGAGGTCTTGCATGATTTTGCTAGCTAAATTTGAGTTACTCAGATTAGCTAGTGGCAACATAGTCGTTCCTTCAGGGTCTGTAGTTTTTAGCGGAGTTTCGCTTCCAAAATTCCACAGGGTTTTCTTTTCTAATCTGGCCTTTGGGGGGAGCGTCCCCTTAGGGTAGGGTGTCTCCGGCATATCTTTATGAAGGGTCCATGGAGGAGATTGATGGGCTGTTGGGTCATTAGGTAACAGGGCAGTAGACCTCTGCTGGGTGTTATTTTGGGGGCTCTTATCCTTGGGCCACTGACCTCTGTTCTCTTCCCTGTATGGCTGGAAGATGTCGCTTGTCGTTGTGGATTCCTCCATGGCTCTTAGGTGTTGCTTTTTTTTTTCTGTTTCCTTGTTGGAATCCAGCGAAGCTTTCTCCCATAGTTCTAAATCATTTGTGGCCCATTGATCCTCCTTTTCCTCGGTAGACTATCACAGTAAAGATCTGTTTGTAATTTCCATTAAAGTCAAAGTAGGGGAGGCCAATGCCGCATCCAGACTAGTATTTTCGTCCAAAATGCTTTCACACATGTTCCGTATAGGTGCAGATCCACAATTGGCTACCTCAAAATTCGGCATGTTTACAGAGTCAATTTCCTTTCTTGGGGAAATTACAGGTGGGATCTGACCACGTGAGTCTCTCCGATTATCAGGGTTTCTAGATTGGTCTAGTGTATCCGTCTTCTTTTCAAGTCTCAGATTAACTGGACTTTTCTCGGATGACATCCCTACCGTCTGATTAACTTCAATTAAACTTTTTCCTTTGTCTCCTGGAGACACAGTATTGATCATTTTGCTCAGATAGCCTTCACCGGGAATTAAATCTGGATTCTTAGCCTGATCGGTGTCCTCCTCATACAAGTTCGATGTTTCAAGGGGGGGTGGGGAGTGGCTTAAAGGTGCTTCGAGAGTGGAAACTGTGCAAGCCTTAGGTAGAACAGGTGTTTTTGGGACTAATCGCACAGGGTCTTCTGTAGCCATACTCAACCTTTTTTCACTACCTATATCGATCGTGATGGCCCCCATAGATGAGCTTTCCCGCTTCTTGGGGCAAAAGGGTAGATGAGATTGTTTCAATGTCGGCATGTTCTGTACACACTCCGGGCTACCATTTGCTTCTGGGAGTGATGTAAATTTTTGCCTTACCTGCAGGCGAGTTCGCACAGCTGTTCCTGATGAATCCATGTGCACAGCCGTAGATTTCATCTTGTAGTGCAGCTCCTCGGTGTGAGCTTTTATTTCCTCAGTTCTGCCTGTCGTAGCAGTTGGCTTTTATAATGTAATACTTGCTTGTGCAGCCCAGCAGCCAAACAGCACAACAGCAGGATACTCCTTATAATCGATGCCCTTTGCGCGCTCGGGCTTAGCGCCGCAAGGGTGCTTGGGAAGAACCTTTATGGCACTTCCTGGAGGCGGTGCCCGGGGGCGGGAAAGGGGCGGAGCTAGGACCGCACTTCCCTCTCCTTCAATGCGCCGCTCCTCGCTCTCCTCGTTCTCGTTCTCCTCACTCCTCCCCACAGCTGATTGTGGGTCGTAGATGCAGCCACAGCACAACAGCAGGATACTCCTTATAATCAATGCCCTTTGCGCGCTCGGGCTTAGCGCCGCAAGGGTGCTTGGGAAGAACCTTTATGGCACTTCCTGGAGGCGGTGCCCGGGGGCGGGAAAGGGGCGGAGCTAGGACCGCACTTCCCTCTCCTTCAATGCGCCGCTCCTCGCTCTCCTCGTTCTCGTTCTCCTCACTCCTCCCCACAGCTGATTGTGGGTCGTAGATGCAGCCACAGCACAACAGCAGGATACTCCTTATAATCGATGCCCTTTGCGCGCTCGGGCTTAGCGCCGCAAGGGTGCTTGGGAAGAACCTTTATGGCACTTCCTGGAGGCGTTCCCCTGGGGCGGGAAAGGGGCGGAGCTAGGACCGCACTTCCCTCTCCTTCAATGCGCCGCTCCTCGCTCTCCTCGTTCTCGTTCTCCTCACTCCTCCCCACAGCTGATTGTGGGTCGTAGATGCAGCCACAGCACAACAGCAGGATACTCCTTATAATCGATGCCCTTTGCGCGCTCGGGCTTAGCGCCGCAAGGGTGCTTGGGAAGAACCTTTATGGCACTTCCTGGAGGCGGTGCCCGGGGGCAGGAAAGGCGCGGAGCTAGGACCGCACTTCCCTCTCCTTCAATGCGCCGCTCCTCGCTCTCCTCGTTCTCCTCACTCCTCCCCACAGCTGATTGTGGGTCGTAGATGCAGCCACAGCACAACAGCAGGATACTCCTTATAATCGATGCCCTTTGCGCGCTCGGGCTTAAAATTAAAATTTTGCCCAGATCTCTTCTCTCTCAATGTCCAAAACCAGATAATTAGCCCACCAGTTGTCCAAAAATGTGCATTATCTGTGCCCCCTTGAGGAGAAAGAGGAAAGATACTTTGCCCCGGTACAAGTACAGGGGCAGGGTACAATTTTGGCACTGGTGGACACTGGATCCCAAGCTACTCTTCTGTCCAACAGGGCCTTTGATGAACTAAATGCAGGAAGGGGGGGATTACCATATTCCTCTCACCTCTCTTCCTGGACAACTCCAGAACTTTGACGGGAAGGAAATTCCCGCCGAGGGGACTGCAGATTTGGACATCAAAATTGGGCGACACAAGGTGAAACACCCGATCATAGTAGTGACTCCAGAGGGCACCGCTTGTTTACTAGGGAATGACCTCCTGAGAAGGTTGTCACCCCTAATAGATTGCGTAAACAAGGTTCTCTGGACCCAGACTAGCCGACCAATAAAATTAAAGCAGAGTGTCAACCATGTTAGTTTAAACGGCATGTGCCACATGGTTGGACAAAAATCTGATCAAGTAGAATTTCACTTCCAGAACAACCAAATTCCAGATGTGACAGTAATAGAGGTAGGACAACCGACTGGTGATGGGAGGTCCTCTCTATTTCTGAAAATCAACCTTCCGTTCCAGTTTAAGGTGGTATTCCACACTGGAAGGAAACACTGTGAAATTCTTTACTAATCCACAATCAGACACTTCTACTCCGATAGTCCCGATAGATGTGAAATCAGCTCAGAGCCTGGCCGATGTTCAACAAATTGGAGAGCAGTTGTTCATCCCTGTTCAGTTAATTGATGGGAAGGACTCTGTTCTCGCCCGAGTGTGTGTGAACAACGGTAAGAGCTTCATCAGCGAAGCCATGTTCCGCCAACTCCCAAAAGATCCAGCCATTCCAACATTCAAACTGATAGACAAATGGGAAATGGATCTGGAAACACCCAATTCCAAACATCTCCTGCCAAGCAGGTGTATGCTCAAAATCTCCATTGGCAACAAGAGCATAGTCCATAATTGTTGGGTCGTGCGAGCCGTCACTGCCGCCTTTTACTTAGGCAGTGACATTCTCAATCGCTTTGCCATTAGTTTGGACCTAATAAACTTCAAAGCTTGGTCCCGATTAGCGGATAATCCCATGGACTTTGATGATCCAGAAAAAGCATTTAGGTCAGCTCAATTGCTAATTTATGCAGTTGAAATTCAGATTAAAGAGGAAGTCACCATCCCAGAAAGGACCCGACAATTCTCCCTGGAAGTGAAAGTTAAAAGAGGACAAAAATTGAAAAACCGTGATGTTTATATTCATCTAAATGCTTCTCTCCAACAGCAAGGGTTGGGGGTAAACCCAACACCATTAGTCAATATAGAACATGACACCATGCCAATAGAGGTGGATAACAGCGACTTAAAGAGTATTACTCTAGCCGCAGACACCATTATTGGAATGGCAGTTGATGACCGACATTTTTCCATTGATTTAGGAAATGAACTGTTAGGACCGATCCCCAAGGACTGTTTTGACAGTGATGACAATACCACACCAGACAGGATCTTCACCCGGCATGGGGGGCACTTCCTGGTGTACACTTCTTGCCCTTATGATAAGGAAGATGTGACTTGTGACTTCAGGGGGGATGAGGTGATTTTCCAGGTTCATGAGGGCTGCCTTTCCCACCTCAAGCCACCAGTCCAAATCAGCATTCTGACCAGGGACTTCTCCACCCAGCTGGAGGAGGCCGCGGAGATAGCCAAACCAGAAGTCTTTACAGGCTTCAGGCAGATGATGGAAGAGAGAGTCAACCTAGCTGATGCCTGTGTGACTCTGGAACAGAAGCAAAAGTTGAAACAAGTTTTCTTGGATTTCCAAGATCTCTTTGCGGTAGACTCATACGACTGTGGTCGCACCGACATCCACACAACAACAATTCCCACGGACCCTGGCATGACTCCAGTGTTTGTGAAGCAATATTGCTTGCCTTTCGCATCCATGGAGTCCCTTACTGAAATAATTAAGAACCTTGAGTCCCGGGGATAATTCGTCCAGTACAGAGCACCGTCAATAATCCGGTGCTGGGAATATTGAAGCCAAACGGCCAGTGGAGACTCTTCGCCGACCTTAGGGAGCTCAACAAACGGGTCCATGCTTCCCGATGGCCTCTTCCCTACATTGACCAAGGGCTGGCCCAGATCCAGGGTTCCCAGGTATTCACTGCAATAGACCTGACCAATGGATACTGGACCGTGCCTGTCAGTAGGGAGGACCAATACAAACTGGCTTTTACCTTTGGGGGCCAGCAGTACACATGGACCCGGACTCCCTTCGGATACCTCAACTCCAGCAATGAATTCAACATTTTCCTACACAAGGCCATGCCCGACCTGGGTGCGAGGGGTAACCTGGCTTATGTAGATGATGTTCTCATCAAAAGTTCATCTGTCGAAGAACACATAGCGGAGATCCGTTATGTTCTGACCCAGTTGAGGGCCGCCGGGGCAAAACTTTCCTTTCAGAAAGCACAGTGGTGTAGAACCTGTGTTAATTTCTTGGGGCATGAGATTACTCCCCAGGGTCTCTGTCCCCGGGAAAAGAAAGTGGAAGCACTCCAAAAATTGAAGGATCCCACAACTCTGCGGGAACTTCCTTGGTACCTCCTTGGACTGACTAATTACAGCTGAAAGTTCATTGAGGGCTACGCAGAGATCACTAGACCCCTGATTCATCTTTTGAAGGGGGGGTCAAGTGGGAATGGGGTCCAGAACAATCCAAGGCAGTAAGACAACTCAAAAGAAGCCTCTCACAAGCGCCTTACCTAGCTTACCCTGTCAGAAACAAGGAGTTCTTCCTGGAGACAGAGTTCTCTAATACGTGCTTGACGGCAGTATTATACCAAAAGCATGACAAGTTCAATAAAGTAATCCTATGCGAGCAAAACTTTATCCTCTGTGGAGGAAAAATTCAACGATTGTGAGAAGGCACTCCTGGCAATGGTGTGGGCATTGAAGAATTACCACCCGTTTACCCAGGGGGAACACATCATAGTGGAGAATCCACACCAGCCTCTGCAATACCTCCAAAGTGACAGAATCCGGGCCAGAAATGTGAGTAATTCCCGAATTACTTCCTGGATTCTGTCAATGCAAGGCTTTCCTGTGGAGGTCAGATATGGCCAAAACAAGAAGAGTCCCCTCGCGCAAGGTCTGGCTGACTTGCATGATTGTGCCAGAGAAAACTGTCTCGAGGACGAAAGTCTAAAAATCAAGGACAACATGGAGGCATACCTTAATTCCCCACACAAAGTCTTTGAAGAGGACAAGTGTGAGGGAATGCCCACTGTCTATGTGGATGGATGCTCTTACCATGTTGACAACAACGGGGAAAAAGAACTGGTGGCCGGCGTAGGGAATGCATGGGTGAAGTAGTCCCCAGAACCCTCCGCTGGGTACAAAATTGGTCCCCAAAGTAGTCAGGTGGCAGAATTGATGGCTGTGTATCAAGCCATCCTCACTGCTGTCCAACATCAACTCCAGGAACGGGTCATGATCAAAGATTCAGATTATGTACGGAACGGGTTTGTGGAGCACCTGGTTAATTGGAAAACCAGAGGCATGTTATGTGCTAATAACAAACCCTTGAAGCATGGGAAGTTAATCCACAACATTGATGATCTGGTCACCTGGAATGGGATGACCATCTACTGGAAAAAGATCAAGGGTCATTCCAAAGTAGAGGGACCAGACAAAACTGGAAATGACTTAGGTGATCAGCTGGCCAAAACCGGGGCCATCCAAGGGGATCTAATAGAGATTGAGTCCCTGTTCGGGGAACTCCAGGTCACTGCTATCATTAGGTCCCAGACAAATGCTCACAATGATCTTTCAACTGCACAATGGAGTAAGGAGACCCCAGATGCTGATTTGATTACGGCTCAAAAGGGGGATCCAATAATTGGTAAGTTTTACCAACACATTGAGGACCCTAAGAACTTTCCCCTGACGGATGCCGATTATATTGGGAAAGGGAAAGAGGACCTTAGAGTGTTGATGAAATGTCTAAAGATGTTCCGAATCCGAGACGGTTTGTTGGTAAGGAAATCCCAAGCTGGCCATGATCAGTGGATGGTTCCTACCTCATTCCGAAGCTTGATGTTAAGTCACGCCCATGATGCGGCCACAACCGGTCATAGGGGGTTTCACACAACACTGAAAATCTTAAGAGAGGTTGCATACTAGCCACACATGGGGCAGGACCTCGACCAATACTTGAAGGGGTGTCTTGTGTGTGCACAATTTCAGCCAACATCCCTCACACACCGTGCGCCTCTCCAAAAGAGGGGGATGACACTGCCATGGTCAGATTTGCAAATCGACTTCGTGATTCGCTCCGCTAGGGGAAACAAGTACATGTTGACGGTCACATGCTTGTTTACCAAGTGGGTGGAATGTCTCCCGCAGCAAATTGCAAGGCAGAAACTGCAGCTGCCCTGATGATAAACCATATCTTCCCCCGGTTTGGACTGCCCCAGCGGATCGAGTCGGACCGAGTCAGACCGAGGTAGTCACTTCACTAGTGAAGTGATAACAAATATGTGGGAGATACTGATAAATGCCTCCACAACTGATGAGTATGTGGAGAATTTAAGGAAACACCTTCAACATGCTTTTGCCTATGCTCAGCGGAATCTAGAAAGATCAGCTGATAGCATGAAGACCCATTACGATTTGAAAACTTCCAGGAAATTATATAATGTGGGAGACCGGGTCTATCTATACAATTTCCAAAGAAACCAGGCCAAACAGCGACAAGATCTCCCCAGTTGCCTACAAGATCCGCATCCCCACCAAAGGTAGTTTGGCAGAAGGGGAAGACAAGTGGGTCCATATAAATCAGTTAAAGTGTTGCCATCCCAGGCACACTCTGCAGCAACTGGAGGAGTCCTCTGCAATAAAGAGGGGGCCGCTCCAGAGTAATTCAGTTCCAACCCTAAAATATCCCACATATAGTCTCTAAAATATTAGGATTCTTGAATGCAAATTGTCTCCTCATTAAAAAAAATGTATATGTTCTTGTCTCCTGAAAAAAAAATGTATATGTTCATGTCTTTGGATTTATAAGATGAATATGCCGCCCCACTATATCAATAGTGGGGGAGAAATGTCTACGAATAGGTATTGCCGCTTTTCTTTGTCATCCTAGGCGAAAGAAAACCTGGAGACTGACCACGGAAGACGACCTGCGGACCGGGAGCAAAGATCCGAGGGCCCAGGGTACCACCCAATACTACCATCAGCACCGGCGAGGAGAACCGATCGATCCACCCTGATGGAGGAAAAGATGCTGAACTTTGTCATCTGCGGAATCGGAAGTAGATGATGCGGACATCCCAACGTGTGGATCAAAACATCCTTTGCACCCGACTCCCACTCGACTCGAAATCCAAGCGCGGTCGGGCGGGGGGGCTTGTTGGGTGTCCTGACCCACATTTGGACTATTATGCTGCAACATTTGGTGCTGTGGGCTTAGGAAATCCAAGATGGCGGAAAAGCCCACATTTGCACCAGGATCCAGGAAAACCGCGCAGTTTTTGCGCACACCAAAATGGTCGCCTGACTTACCACCCACCAGTGCGAGCATGATGGGCCAGGAGTGCCATGAGTGGAATGCGTGCCAAAGGAAAAACAGCAGTGCCTGTTAGCTCAAAAAGCGCTTTCAAATCACCTTTGTTTCTCTGAAATACAAGTTAAAAATGCCTATTTTAAAAATTGCAAGATATTCAAAAATCTCAATGAATAGCAGCAGACATTTGGCAGAATGTAGTCTTGTGTGCATACAAAATCTGGAAAGATGAAGAGCCCAAAACAATGTTTATAACAAAACTGGCTGAGCTTTGGATGTCAGCAGCTTAACTGAAATTGGATTTAAAACCACTAAAATCGAAATGTTTAAAATAAATGAGTGACCTACTTTTGAGTGTCACATAGGTTGCAACTGTTTAAAGGTCATAGTTTTGAACTTAGAATCAGCGTTCTATCTGCATGTGTAAAAATTGTAAGTTTGATTTGAATGAAGAAAAACTGGGAACAAAAGTGACATTTGGCTGAAGTCTGGCTTGAAGAGATTGAATTCTGCCCGGCAACTACCCCTGACAGGAGTGGAAACTTGCTCAGCCACTGCATTCCCAGGCCTGGCTGCCTTCTGCTGTTCCCACCAAAAGGAGATGACACCTCCCTGATTGAATCAGGGGAGGAGCACCTGGGAGCAGGGAAACAAAACAATGAGCCTTCCTTGGCACAGGCAAAAGTTAAATTAGGGGGGGTTGTAAATGGCTTCCTCTTGAGAGAAACTGGGAGGGGCAGTGCCTCTGTGAGCAACTTGAGTTGGAGGAAGTGGACAAACCAGAAATTCCACCATGTGCTTTGGGAAACCACACCCCTCTGGGCCAGAGCATAATTTTAAAAAGATGGTAATTCATAGTACGGACTTGTCAAAATTATATAATTAATATCATTATTCTTGTGATTTTTCTGTGCACATTTTAAGAGGTGTTAGGACTCTGTGGTATGTTCTTGGGGGTAGTAGTGGAAAATAAGGTATTACCTCCGAATGCCTGTATGTTAAAAATCTGACACTTTCTCATCTGATGCCCATATTCCTTGTGCATGTTTGTGTAAATTCTGTAAAAGTTTAGAGGTTGTGTTCTTGATGAAAAGAGCAGAATTCTGTCATAAGTGGACACAACATCTTACAAAGACAGGGATTGGATGGTTTGGTGCTACAGAACATATGTTAACTGGACATGTAATATTAGAAAAATTATACGTAGATAAATATGTATTTGGATCAAGAATAGATTTGTGTGCAAATTGACCAGAGGTGGATCCTCTGACCCATAGACTACCTCATCACGATGACACTCCATTTCCTTCACCCAATCAAGGGAGAGAGGAGAGCTTGGCCAATGATAAGTTGTGAGGGGCAGGTTTAGTTATGCCCACGCACACACCCACTTTCAAAACACATAAAAAGAGACTGCTTGGACAGGCGAGACATTCACTTTCCACTTTCTTGTGACGCATTTTGCCGGACCTGACAATATCCAGAAGGACCATCTCCAGAACCAGAGACCAGACCACTCTGCAGTGCCAAGTACTTTTGCCAGAACCAGAGACCAGACCGCTGTGGAGTGCAGAGCAGAGCTGACCCAGAGAGCTGTGACTTCAGAACCACCCGCCAGGAGTCCAGTCCAAACCTGATCAGACCTTGACGGCCTATTTCAAATTTATAGTGCGAGTACTCAGATAGAACTGTGCCAGAACTAATCTCTTAGTTTAAAATAATCTGATTCAAAACATTTGAACCTGTCCAGAACTGCATCATAGGAATCGTGTGTTCATTCTGTCATTTCAAAGCTGTAAAAGTGTCATTTTGTCATTCTGAAGTTTACTTTAATTTCGAAAAACGACCTTCACAAATTCGTCCCTATCTTTTGAATCGTATGTGCTAGGAACGAGATTTAACTTTCATTTGAAAGCTAAGATTCTAATCTTTCCAACAAGCCTCGAAACGTTCTATTCCTCATAGTTATTCTGTAATCACGCTCAACGCATTCAGAAAAATTGCCGCAAATTGACATTTTGCTTCATTTCAACCATGTCTAAAAATATCTGTCTTTTGCTTCCGTTATTGAATTCTGTTTTCAACCTGATATCCATCTCTGAATCATTGATAGTGCTGACCTGAACTAATATTAAGTAGCTATCACCTGAATTTCCTATAGTGAATTAAAATCATTTTTAGCATAATTTCACTTCCTTGCAAACTACATTTAAAGTATTTTGCCTGTGTTTTAAAATCTTCCCTGTGATCTAAGCTTGATAGAGGGGAACTGAACTACATTTGATTCTATTCCTGAGAACTGTGTGCGCTCCTTTCCATCTTCTATTGCATAGGGGGGAGTGAATTGCCACCAGGGGAAAAGTGAACATATTATCTCTTGTGAAACCCTACCAGTTATTTCTGTACTGCATTCTTTCCATCATTGTTTTTCCTTGAAACCATAAAAGCATTCTCAGTTACCTTTTCCTCCCTATACTAACTCTTAAGTAATTAAATCAGTGTGCTAGTGTAACATCACCCAGTGTTGATCACTGTCATATTCTTAAGTGTGATATCAAATATTAATTTATTATAAAAGTGTAATATATATATATTGTTTAATTTTTCCAATAAATCTTTTAAATTGCCAAACAAACCTACTTCTTGGCTCAGTGAGGTCTGGGGGATTCAAAGAGAGGGGCTATATATAAGGGTTTATCATCCAGAGTATAACTTGTCAGAAAAATATATAAATAAGGGCTTCCCTTGGGCGTCCCAGACGCGGCACTGACCTAGTGGGATTGGTTGATTGGAGCCATTTGACAGTACACTGTGCAGAGCCATGAATATACTTTGGTTGTTGGAGCAGAGATTGGGAACATGATGTGTACGTCGTGGGTGGATGTCGGCGTAGAGACTCCCCGGTGCCATAGACTTAGCAGGGGTTGACTCATTGGAGCAGCGGCGCTATGTGACTCCTGCAGTGCTGTTAGGAAAATGGTGACGTCTGGGGGGGCACCATCACGCGTTCTAGTATCAACGGCTGAAATGCGTGGAGGAAGTGGAGTACGCGCCATTATTGACGTGCAGATTTTGGACCGACGTAACTTTCATGTTGCCGGAAGTAAAAGACACTGCCCCAGTGTCCGTGCCAAAAAGGAGTGTTTTGGCAGTCAGATCGCTGGGGGTCCTAAAGGTGGTGCCGTTTGGTATTGTGGGGGTAACAGTGAGTGATGGTCCGGACTCTCATCAGAAGCACGCGGTAAGGATGCTGTTGAAGACAATGTGTACGGTTGCTGTGACGGAACTAAGATCTTTCCGTTGTTGTTGTCCATGAAACAGTGGTTCTTCAGGAACCTTGGAGTGGTCCGTTCGGGTTTGCGGGCAGTTCCATGGGAGGAGGACAGCCCGTTCCGTTGTGCAACATTAGTGAGGAATATGTGGGGGCCAGTCTGAGTGGTGTTGTGGTGTGTGTTGTGGCCTCTATGTGTATCATTAGGATTTGTGTCTCGGGCTGGTATTGGTGTGTATGTTCATGTCATGGCCTCGTAATTGAATGTAAAATGGAAGTAAAGGTATTATTATTGTTTAACTTGTTTTTCTTGCAGGAGGGGTTCGGTCTAGGGAGTTGGAGGGAACCTCCCCATATTTAATGTAATTGTTCATTTTTATTTTTTTTATTGTCTTGGAGCTGAGGGTGGTTACAGTTCCGCGACTTGTGGGGGGTAATGTTTTAATGTGCTCTATATGTCTATCTGGAACTTTGGGGTTCGGGTTTTACGTGTTTTCCTCATCTCGTAACATTTCCACACTTCAGGCAGTGCAACAAAGAGAAACGTCGTCAGTGACTGGACACAGCATTGTTTCCGAGGACTCTTGGTTTTATGCTGTGTTGTTTTGATATTCAAGTGTAATCTTTTGTTGTCTTCATGTTTGAAGTGACAGGGAATGTGTGTGCGTGTGTTTGAGTTTGGTGTTTTCGTACGGATGTATGGGTATGAAATGATGGGTAGGGGGTTGTGATGGAAGCTTAGTTGGTGCTAGGGGTCCCATATTTTGGCGGTAGGGTACCGTTATGTGGTTTTGCTTGGGGTTTAGCGTCCCGAGGTAGAGGTGGCATTGGTGTAGTAGTTGGTGCAGTATAGGTTGTTGTGATTTCAGTGGAGTACTGTGGTTGTGTTGTTAGCAGGGATCAGGATGGGTCCCGGGTGTTGTTTGTAGGTATACTCCAGTGCATTTTGGCAGGTACCAGGGGTCCCGACTGGTGGAGGTGTACTGTAGGTGAAGTTAGGTGTTCTGCAGTGCAGTTTGGCAGGGACTAGGGGTCTCGTGGTGAGTGGTGGAGTTGGACATGCAGTTTGGCGCTGTCATTTTTTGAGTTTGGTTGGTGTTTGGGTGGGCTGTGTTCTCTGTGTTGAGAGCAATTTTTGTGGACTGATGTCTGTTTGTTGTGCATGCTGTTGCTCTGTAGAGCTGGGTTAGTGCCCGGGGGTGGCAGCCCTGGTGCCCTGGGGTGCAGACCAGGGTGGAAGGATGTAGGTGCACTGAAGGGTTTTGACATTTAGTGTAATGTACTTTTGGGGGAACGCTGGGTTGAGGCAGGCTCTGGGTTTCAAGGGGCAGCTTGAAACAGGTGGAGTGCGTAGTTATTTGTTTTTTGATCCTCAAGTGTTTTCCAGTTCAGTTGAGGGGCGGTGTTAGCCCTTACTCCATTTCAGTGGGTTCCTCTTTGAGTTGTGATTGTTGAGGGAACGGGGTGGAGTTGAGTCTATTGTTTGGCATGGTTTTGGGTTCTAGATCCATTGGTGTGTCGCGTGGGATTTTTCTGTTGTAGCTCAGCGTTTTAGTGTGCCATTTGGTTGTGATTTGGGCTCCATGTGGACGGTTCCCTAGGGTTTGGGTTTTGTGTCCATTTGGCGTTCTGGTGTAGTTGGTGCAGGTATGTGGTGGCCACACATATTTGTTGGTCTGTATGGGTGTAAGAATGGAATAAGAGCGGGTATACAAATGTACTAAATGCGACAAATTCTCTAAATCTTCAGAAATGTAGGGAGGGAGAGGTGTTGTAATGTATGTCTCCCTCTTCTCCCTGAGTGTGGTGATGTCAGTGTAGAGTGCATGCTATTCTGTGATGTCACTATGGAGTGTCAGTGTTGTTATCTGAATGTGTGTTCCAAGTCAGACAGTTGGAGAAGGTGAGCTGGCAATGAAGGACGTGCCAGTGTTTTCCTGTGCACCATCATACTTAATAAACCCACAGTAATTTACGTGCTGACTCAGGGTGTCTGCTTGTGGGACCACGTTATTTCAGACTACTATTAGAAGCCCTCTTTATTTTTTTTCCACCAAGAAAATGCTTGATAGTAGACATCCTAATCCATACCATGGTATCATTGCTGTGATGGATGGATTACAGTAAAATTGAAGAAAAGGTAAACCTGCCTTAGCTCACCTACAAAGTATTCTCCTATGGTATCAAGAATGTGGGGAGAGATAAGTAATGGAACAATGTGGGTTTGTCTCCAATAGGAAACACAGAATGGTGGTTCCTAATGAAAAACAAGAGTTATGAACCACCTAATTATTTGATGCATGCACATGTTTCACAAATGACTGATAGCTAACTAGTGGCAACCTTAAGACATTAAAGCAACATGAGTATAGCCAGATGAAAAGAATATTGTATATGTACAACCAATGTCATTTCTTGAATACCAGGAATTCAGCACCTGTGAAGAATAAAATAAAGGAGATTTAAACTGCCATTGACCTCTAAATATAGGGTCTCTTCAATACAGCAATGTATACAGGTCCTGAAGAAGGCGTCTAGGGTTATAATACGCCGAAATGTTGATATACGTTGACCACAATCTTTGTAGTCAAATGGTGGACATAGAGATACATTTGTAGTTCATCCAACAACAGGGAACTTCAAATTTAGAATTAATTGTTCATATGCAGATGTATTTGATCAAAATGTCTTTAGTCAAATGATGGACATAGATATTTAATCCTAGTCCATATAACACTTGGAGACTTACATTCTAATACTAAGTGGCTATAGGCAAATGTATTGTTGTTAAAAATGTGTAGTTAATTGGATGAGGGAACTTTAGATTGGTCCTTGTTTGTTTATTCTCACTGACATGCACCTGCACTTTAATTCTGTATATTCTATGTCAATGCACTTTACCATGTATGCTGTTTTATACATGTGTGGTTCTCTGTGATCTGGTTTACACCTCATGTAATGTGTTTACAGATGATTCTGTTGGGTGCATAAATGTTTTTTTGAATTACAGTAATTACTATAGATTGGCAGGTACGTTGTGTGTACGGGGTGATAAGCCCTGCAGGCCCCTTTGAACCTGGCATACCTTCCTGTGGCGCCCGACCGACGACCTGATTCTCCTTGACTATTCTCCAGAATTTCTTGGTGTACTATTCTTATGAATCAGAAGGAAATCCATATTCAACGGTTTTATTATCTCTGGTTCCCTTGCCTTGCCACAGTCATCCTGGACTACATGTTTAACCATAGGATAAAAGTGAGCTTTTTCGTGTGTAAAAAACATTACTTTGGTGTCCAGTTTTAGGGGTTACCACGGCATTCTAGTGTGTGCAGGCTGTTCCTGATTTGCTCTTGCAGTATCATCCCGCACCCCACCAGTCTATTTCCCCGTTCCTATTTTGTTCAATAGCACTTAGTATTGATCATTGAAAACCCCTTAACATTTAACCCTAGTGCCTGCAGACATGGGGTTTTCAATATTCTGTTCAGATAAGGGTGACGAATTTGGTTTCACCTATTGGTTCTTCATCACTTTTTTGCCGGTTTAGGACGATTTTCCCACATCAAAAGGTTTGCATGAACCTTTTGTTCTAAAAATGCTACCACCAAAGGTTTGACCACCAAAAGTTCGAACCTTTGGTGGTAGCATTATAAAAAAAAAAACTGGGGCTGCAGGGGTGTCCCCCGCATCACCCCGCTCACTATACTTTATGGTGCGGGGGGTGTCCCCCGCAGCCCCGCTCACTATACTTTATGGTATAGTGAGCGGGGGCTGCGGGGGACACCCCTGCAGCCTTCCGTTTAAAAAAAAAAAAAGAGAAGAAAGGGACCCTGCAGCGCCAGTTCCCGATCACGGAGGTGAAAGGGAACTGGCGCTGCAGGAACCCAACGTGAAGATGAAGGTAAGTGGGGTTTCTTTATGTTGAGGGTGTGGGTGGGGGAGTGTTATGGGTGTGTTGTGTGTGTGTGGGTGTGAGTTTGTATGTGTGTTCGCATGAGAAAGGTGAAAACTTTTGGTAGTTCGCACCTTTCTCATGCGAACGAATTGCCCGCGGTAATTTCAGCCACGGGCAAATGACTCGGATTCGTTTTGCCTACAGCAGGTTCTGGTTCTCCCAGTGAGGTACCCCCACTGTGTTGCTAGGCAATGGCATGCTGTACTCATTTATTCACCCTGTTTGGCACTTAATGCCATCAAATACCTGATGGTGTGGGGAATGTTTCAGTTAACAATAATCGAACATTCATATATAGCTCTTGATGCCAGGGTCCCCCAGGTTATAAATGCTGTTTTATAGGTGTCATTAATATATCCAATTTAACGGTACTCATTTTTTTTTTTAAATGCCCAGAAAATAAATCATGCCACAGTGAGAAAATGCTAGACTGGCTGCTCCAAAATGCCAGACTAGGCAAGTAATATCACATACCATGCTTGGTTGATCATGGATACCCAGAAACATTGTCACACCACAGTAAGAAAGGGCTAGACTGGCTCTCAGGCCTGACTGAAGGTGTGTGGGGGCCTATTGCTTCGAACGAATGCAGTCTGAGGCACTGATGGAGTGCATACATTACAATGGCGATAACGTTCCAGGGTCCATAGTTGCAGGCCTAAGCGAAGCGAGGGCCTTAACAAAGTTTCCGGGGTATTACCTGAAATGGTAATGCCCTCCCTGTCAGGGGCTTATTGTTATTAGTACCCCGGCCTGTAAGACTGGGGTACTTAAAGCATTTTTATTTGTGTTCCGAAACGCTGCGACATTTCGGAACAGACACAAAAAAATTAAATAAAATGGCTGCTGAGGAAGGGAAAACAAAGATGCTTTTCCCTTTTCATGGCGGCCATTGAAAAAAGTGAAAAAAGTAAACAAACAAAATGGCCACCATGGAAAGGGAGAAGGGACTACACATTTAGGATTTCTGTAGATGGGGGGAGGGAAAAGACTTACCTGGATCCCCGGCCAAGGGGAGATAGCGGCCACCAGCCCTGGGGAGTCTCAGGGCGGCGGGATTACTGTCTGGTAACCGGGTCTGGAGGCCACCGGGTACTAATTTAGCATAATACTCCCATAAATGTAGGAATTTGAAACTTGTAGTTTCGGCTCACTGAAAGTTGATTCGCCTCCAGGGCATCTTTGTCGCGAAAGATATTCAAAAAATACTTATCAAAAGATATTAGCAAACATTTACAAATTATCAAGCACCATCTGAAATATTCCCCAGGACGACATAATGCGTGCACCTCCAAGACCTGGTTCTTCTGCTTGACGTCACAGCAGGATCAAGTAACCAGTACATCCAGGAAGAAAATGCTACATCAATCGCAAGAATCCTGTGGAGGTGAATGGGGCTTCAGTCACCTTTCCATGCACTGCATTGCCAACAGGGAAATCATTTAGTTTCGGATGTGCTTACCTTGTGGAAGTCATTCCAATGTTTCAGACTGCTGTCGGGTCTTTTGAACGGCTGGTCTGATGTCTGTGAAGAATTTCAAGTCTGTGTTTTCAAGTGTCTCTTCCCCTGCTTCTCTAGCACCATGTAGTATACTTGGGGCAGCAGTGGGACATCTCCCGTTTGGTACCCTCATTATCAATGACGGTGCCGAAAGGGAGGTGTCCCACTGCCAGGACATTTGGGCTGGCGGCTGGGCACAATAATTCATTGTCCTGCTGGCAGTGGGACACCAGTCCTCCTGGCAGCGAGTCAAATGGTGTCCCGCTGCCAAGAGGACAAAGAATCATTGTGCCAAGCTGCTAGCCCAAATTTCCCGGTCCGGCTACTGAAAGAGCCACTGGGGGGCAAGCTGCCCCCCTTCCCTCTCCGGCTCAGTACGCCACTGATTACAGGCAGAAGGAAGAAGGATGCTGATCAGAATCAGCCAGTAGCTGGAAGTAAGTACCGGTGGAGGACAGGAGATAGCTGCAGCGGGAAGGCAGAGCGACAATGACTGAATGTAAGAGTAGGAGCCAGGAGGTGAAAAATAAGGAAGAGAAGGCACGGGAGAGCAGGATTAGCAGAATGCTTAGGAGCATCCGAGCAGGCAGCCTAACCTGCACATTGTAACGGAAATCAGTGTTCCTGCAGCCCTCTGTTATAGGGGTTCCTCCACGGCCTCGCTGCATTGATCTTAGATTTTTTCTTACGTAGCTCGGTGTACCAAGCGCATCGACCATCTTGATTATGGCATGGTCTCCAAACATGGCTGCCATCTTGGATGTGGCAAGACGTCCATACTTTGCGGCCATCTTGATAGGGATTTCATAGATTTAGTTCTGAATGGTCCGTGGAACGTGCCTGAATTGGTGCCACTGCTGCCATAGTTACCAAGGCCATATTGGAATCCTTCTAATCCTGACGATTGTTCCTGGTATTCTTGTTTGTCAACAACTTCAAAGGATTTTTGGAATACAATTTCTAATTAACATCAATATTTCACAATGTACAATCTGGCTATTGCGCGTCTAAATTAGCCACATGCTCGGTTTGCTTATAATTACTTTTTAAGAAAAAGCACAGCCTTTGTAATTTAGCTCTGTCAACAAGTAGCTGCCAGATCACAACATCTCATTGTTTAATGGTCATGCTCTTGTATTATGCTGTTCCAATGGTCAAACTGACTTGTTTTCTTTCTAACCTGGCATTGATGGAAGTTCTTCATGAGACAGGACTGCGTAAACCTGACCAACGTTTAGTAATCATTTGTATTTTTTCTATTGTTTTCTAGATTCATATAGCGCATTCGGGCAATTGAGATGAAAAAAGCAAGATGACATCCAACAGCATCCAACTCTCCAGATTTAGGCGGAAGACTCCCAATTTTCCAGTGAAAAATATTGGTATTTTTTACATTCTCCCGCCTAAAATAATGCTTTCCCCAATGCATTCCTATGGGCAAATTGTTGTCTTCCAATTTCTATGACGAAAACTCCCTCCCAGGTGCATCGGAATGTTGGCATGTATGCAACAGTGGACAGCAGAGTGACAGGTTGAGACTGAGGAACGAAGGCAGGCAGAGAAGCAAGCGACAGAGAAGAAAATCTGAGTCATCAGCTTAGAAGTGAGATGATAATTTAAAGGTTTCAATAAGAGAGAAGAGAGGAATAGTATAGATGAAGAGTAGCAGAGGGCCAAGTATGGAGCCTTGCTGGCCCCTATAATGAAGAGAATGAGAGGAGGAGGTTTGGCCCGCCCAGGAGTCCAAGTAGGTGTGATCAGAGATATAAGAGTGAAACCACAGACTAACAGTCAGAACATCTCAGAGCAGTGAGGGCAGAGAGCAGGGCGGGGTGATGAACAGTGTGAAATGCAGCAGAGAGGTCCAGGAGGATGAGAACAGAAGAGGATGCATTGTGCTGACCAGTGAGGAGAGAGTTGTTGACGTGATGAAGAGCAGTTTCTGTGGAATGCGCAGGGTGGGTTCCAGATTGAATCAGGAAGCAGCATGTGCCAATTCAGGTATGTCAAAATGTGGGAGTGAAAAACTCTTTCAAGGAGTTTGGAAAGTATGGAAAGAAGAGAAATAGGTGAAAAGTTAGAGAACAGTCAGGGGTCTAGAGAAGGTTTTTTGCAAATAGGAATAACAGAGGCATGTTTGAAGGAGGAGGGCAAAAGTAGACAGAGCAAGACTGATAAGAGAGATCAGGTAGGAGATTAAGGAAGGGTAGATAAATGGGATAAGAAGGGAGAGGAGAGGATCAAGGGACGGACATGAGCAAGAAGCGAAGCAGTACCCGAGTCAGAAAGAATGGAGAACGCAGGGAAGGTTGAGGAAGAAGAAGGTATAGCGGATGGAGCAAGTGGGGGGCAGGTGGGCTGGGGGTGTTCAGATGAGTGCAAGGAGCAGTCCTTCGAGGTGAAGAAATCGGCAGAAGTCAAAGGAAGAAATCTTACAAGAGATAGTAGGATAGGAGAGAAGAGGTGAGCAGTCAGAAATAATGTTTTTTGGCAAAAAGTGAAGAATCACCGGTAGAATGGAGTACCGATAGTTAGGCAAGATCAGAGGAGTCATGGGTTTTCAGTGGAATTCTGCTTTGCATAAGGACGAACAGAGGGAGTAAAGATCAGGAAATTACAAATGTTAGAGGGGTGGTAGCATTCATTGGCTCCGCGCGCGCCCATATCACTCCACGGGCCACGCCTTGTTCGGCCCCTTCCTCAGCCATCTCACTCGCTATGTGGCTACTCTTGCTCAGCCCCAACCCGGCAGCACGCACCCCTCCCGGAGTGTGTGCTCTGATTGGCCGCCTGCGGTGCACCCTTCCGACCGGGCCGCGCCTTGATAGGCCACTGTTCCACTGAACACGGCCGTGGCGTGTTCACCACCGATTGGCTCACGCGCCCACGATGGGCATTGCCACGCCCCCATGCAGTGTCAGACAGGGCAGATATTCATTGCTGCAGCCGCTCAGTATACCTACAGCCTTGGGACTGAGCAGGCCGCAGCGTTCTCCGTCCGCGCCCCGCATTTCCTCAGGTATGTGATTTTCCCCGCTGTGCTGAGCGTTACTCCAGGCTCATCCAGCCCCTCACTGCTTCGCTTTCCCCGCAGGCACGCCACTGGAGAGAGCTCATCTGTTGCTCCCAGCAGACCTCCTGGACAGCTCAGCCATCCCTTCCAGGTAGGTCCCTCTCTCCACCTGCACACCCCACGGCCTTTCCTCCCCCCCTTTCCCCCACGTACGCAGGTCTTGCCACATCCCCCTTCCCTCCCCCACGGGTTTGACTTGTCTATGTTTTTAGCCACCAGTGCAGTGGCTTTCTGCTCTGAATAGGCGAGCACCTTGTTTGTGTTTGCATTCACTTGCCTTGCAACAGGTTTTTTAGCTATACTCTGGATGTACCATTGTTGCAACAATGCAGTTAGAGGTTAACTCATGTCCTCTCTGCAATTATGTTTCTTGTGTCTCCCATTCCAGGATCCCCTTGCAGCCTGTTACTGCTGCCCTACTAAGAGGACAGATACTATTCAGTAGCTTATGAAGATCGATCTTGTCCTGAAGAAGATGGTCGGTAATCACTCACAAACCATCGAAACCGGTCGACCTCACCTGTTGTGGCTTCACCACAACATTTTATGATACCCCCAAGACCAACAGGGGTTACTGCATGAAGTTGAGAAAAACCCAGAAAGCATGGGCTTTTCCATCCCATAACTAGTGGGATAGTGCATTTTTTAGTGATAATTTGGTATCACCCAATCCACCCCCCGGGCAACCACCCTCTTGCAAGGAACTTTTGAGTCATCAAGGTTAAAACAAAATTACATGACCATCCGGATGCCTCCTTTTTTGCACTTGTCATATCTAGCTGTCTAGATTTAAGAATACGAGATTTAATCCCCCTCTCGCACTCTTTCACATAATAGTGCTGGTTGCCCCCACTCCCATCCTGGTTTTCCGCTCCCCCGCCCCCTCCCATCCTGCAGGTTGTTGGTGACCAGACAAACCAAACCAAGCCAGACTACCCTCCAGCCAGGTAGCACGCCCTACTTTGCTTGGGACCAGATATCACACATGACACCTTCCTCCACCCAATAAAGCACCAGACCAGCTCCTTACCCTGTGTCCAATAGAATAGGACCACGGTCAATACAAATCTCATTAGTTGTTTTGTCTTGCCCTTATCGGCACGTTGATGAACCTTTTCCCCAATAAACCCTTCCCTGTGTATCAGTATCTCCCTACGGTTTGGGAAGGCAATTGCCACTCTGGCTCTTTGAGCTTTAATTTACCCTGTTGTTTTTTCCTGATTTTCGCACAACTGGATTCAGTTGTTGGGTTTGATTTATTCAAGTAGTAGAAAGGCAGGACCACCTCCAGCCTTTTGACACATTTTTGTTTACTTATCGCCTCTAGACAAACCAACCCTCCCTCCCTCACTTTTTTCTCCCTTCCACCTCCACACCATGGCAGAAGGTCATTACCTAGCTTTTGCCGAAGAATTAGTTGACGACATCCTGACCAACCCATCCCTGTTAGGGATTGACCTGGCACCAAACATCAACGGCAGCACTGATGAATGGAACGAAATAGAAATTCTCAAGAAGAAGATCATCCGCTCCGAACTCCATGACAGAATACCTGAGGGCCCACGCTGTCCCAAATGGACTCATCATCCGTATAGAACCACGGATTTTCTTAGATAATCTCCAGTTCAGAAAAGATTGGTCCTTCATTGCGAACAAATGTACTCGAGATTGGCTGATCTTAATCATCAATACAGCAAAAACAGTTACAGATAAACTAATAGCAGAACTCACGCTCAAAAGTAACACTCTCAAAACTAAAATTGCAATAGACATATATACAGCTAAGGAAACATCCTTGAAAGAATTTAAAGACACCAATCTTAATAGAAAAATCTTGAAGCTCAAAAAGGGCTTGCAGAACTTTACCCACGTAAAATTCTACCCGTATATTGCCGATTAATATTTCACAGATGAGGCACGACAGGCAAGGAGAGATGCGGCACAATTGCACTTTCAGAACTCACAGAGAGGCCAAAATAGGTCATGGTCTAACTCAAGCTCTAACTCCGGCAACAGCTCTGGCAGCTATGGACGTCAAGGCCCAAGAGTCCACTACAACATCCCCATACCACACAACACCCCTGCGGTACCTTTTTTAGGCCAGCGAGGCAGAGGGCAACACGGACCCAGATGGCGTGCACCACCACAGTCGATGGTTGTAACACGCAGCAGAGGACAAGCAACAACTTTCCCACCTCCCTTATTATGTATAAATCATCGCACCAATTGACTCGACCAGAGGAAGAGATCCTACAAAAGGGTCTCTCATTTATACCCACAGCCAGATACGATCCTTTTCAAACCCGGATCGAATGTAATCAACTTCTACGGAAAATACATCTGCAGCAATTTTTTGAAGACAAATCTAATCCACAAAAGGACACCACTGGTCTTAGACCCACCTCCCAGTTCTGCGTACCCTCTAGCGCCTACACGGCCGAATCTATCACGTTTCAGCAAGCGCTCATGAAAAAACTCTCAGAAATTGAAGATAACATTCCCTTCGTCCACAACAACTGCACCAAAACCCAACTTGATGCCCTCTCTGCCCTTGCCAAAAATCAAGCAATAACCATCAAACCGGCGGACAAAGGAGGAGCTATAGTCATTCAGAATACTAATGACTACAACAATATGGTGGAAGCCCTGGTCTGCGACACCTCTAGTTACCAACTACTTCGCAGTGATCCAACAGCCTCTTTGCAGGCTTTGATAGCACCTATCATTGAAGAAGCGGAAGCAGAAGGATATGTGAGCTCAAGGGAAGCAGCTTTTCTGATGCCACCGCATCCAAGGACTCCAGCCATGTACGCTCTTCCAAAAATACACAAAACCACCCTGCCCACTCCGGGCCGTCCCATTGTTTCAGGGATCCAGTCTATCTTGGAACCTTTATCTCAATACGTAGACTTTTTTATTAAGGACGAAATTCCGAAAATGCAATCTTATGTAAAAGACTCTACAGCAATGCTCATTCTTCTTGACTCTGTGCAATTCAACCCAGAACTTGATTGGCTAGTCACCATTGACATCGAATCTTTGTACACCAAGATCCCGCAACAGGAAACTCTTACCATGCTAAAAGATCTCTTGGACTCAGGCATTGACCTTCACAAGGTGCCTTCCACCTTCATATCCTCCTTGGCTGAAATAGCCCTCACGAAGAACTACTTCATGTTCAATGACCAATTTTACCAACAGATCTCGGGTACCGCTATGGGTGCCACCTTTGCACCGAGCCTGGCCAATCTCTATGTCAACTCTTTTGAGCTCCAGCACATATATCCTCCTACCAACCCTTTTTGTGATAAACTGCTCATCTGGCGCCTCTATATAGATGACATCTTTATCATCTTCAGAGGCTCCAATGAAGAACTCTCGGCTTTTCATGAATGGCTCAATACACGCAACATCCATTTGCAGTTCACCATGGAACAAGACAGAAGCAAAACCCATTTTCTTGATTTAGACATTATGGCCTCACAAGGCGGGCTCATCTCCAAAGTTTACCGCAAGAACACGGATAGGAATTCCCTCCTTACATACTCGAGCTACCATCCCCAATCTCTCAGAGATAACTTACCATTTGGCCAATTTTTGCGGTACCGTCGTCTCTGTAGTAGGACGGAAGACTACACTGCTCAGTCTAAGACTCTCAAAAATCAACTCATTGAACAAGACTATCCGCAGAGGATTGTCCGGAATACATACAGAAGGGCCAGAAGCATCCCACGCGCTTGTACCCTTGAACAACATCAGAAGGACCCAGATGTCACAACCATCACGGCTGTACTGAGTTACTCTCCTCTACTTAATAAAATCAAAAAGGAAATTAAGTCTCTATGGCCCATTCTCAACACTGGTGCGTCCAACATGCCCATGCCGCGTTTTGCACTAAAAAGAAGACGCAACCTGAGAGACGCCCTCGTCAACACGGTGCGGCCAGATACAGACACTGCCAAGAACACACAGGTCACCCTATGGAACCAGACCAATCCTGTGGGCCATAGTCCGTGTGGCCTTTGTTCAATGTGTACCCAGACAGTTCGGAGCAACAGTCTGGATATTGGCTGGACCACTCCCTGGATTCAGAATTTTTCAGCAACTGCAATACCAAGGGAGTAATTTATATGATCACCTGTCCGTGCCACTTGCAATATATTGGGATGACTGCCCGAGAAGTAAAGAAACAGATGATTGAACATAGATCTTGCATCCGCATTGAGAAACTTACAGCACCTATGGTTCCGCATTTTTTGGCGGAAGGCCACACAGCAGAGTCTTTTCAATGGACCATTTTGGAAAAAATCAAGCGCCCAAAGCGAGGAGGCAACTATCACGCTATACTCTTTACTCAAGAACAGAAGTGGATTTTTCGCTTGAACACCTGCAAACAAGGGTTGAATGAAGCAATGCAGTGGCAAGAACTGGCGGTGCTACAGCATTGAACCCCGATATCCCACGAATCACTGTCCACTGGCAGATGTATCTATGTGATCAACGAGATAACATATGAAACATTTGTTGCATTTTGCATTTTTTCATCTGCTATATATTTTTCTGTTTCATCTACAAATGTCTCTCTCTTCCATTCTTCCTCTCCACTCATTGTTATTTTTTTTGTTTACTCACTCGTGTTGCATTACCAACTTTTCTTGTCTTTTGCTCGTTCTATCCTTCTGACGCACCTGTGAATTCTACCTTTTGATTGTTGCACTTGTTTATTCTCCGGCATCACGTCCCCCACTTGCCGCATGTCCGTCCTGATCACGCACCCCTTCAATCGTTCACCCTCTTCACCCACCACACCTGACTCAGGCTCTTTGCCTCACAGCCTCCCCTGCGATCCCACACGAGGATCCGGTTTCCCCCTCTCCCTTTCACTCGCCCGCTCCGTCACGAGTCCTAGTTCCCTCAACACACACACACCCACTGGTGCGCGGGCATTCATTGGCTCCGCGCGCGCCCATATCACTCCACGGGCCACGCCTTGTTTGGCCCCTTCCTCAGCTGTCTCACTCGCTATGTGGCTACTCTTGCTCAGCCCCAGCCCGGCAGCACACACACCTCCCAGAGTGTGTGCTCTGATTGGCTGCCCGCGGTGCACCCTTCCGCCCGGGCCGCGCCTTGATAGGCCACCGTTCCACTGAACACGGCCGTGACGTGTTCACCACCGATTGGCTCACGCGCCTACGATGGGCGTTGCCACGCCCCCATGCAGCGTCAGACGCGGCAGATATTCATCTCTGCAGCCGCTCAGTATACCTACAGCCTTGGGACTGAGCAGGCCGCAGCGTTCTCCGTCCGCGCCCCGCATTTCCTCAGGTATATGATTTTCCCTGCTGTCCTGAGCGTTACTCCAGGCTCATCCAGCCCCTCACTGCTTCGCTTTCCCCGCAGGCACGCCACTGGAGAGAGCTCATCTGTTGCTCCCAGCAGACCTCCTGGACAGCTCAGCCATCCCTTCCAGGTAGGTCCCTCTCTCCCCCTGCACACCCCACGGCTTTTCCTCCCCCCCCTTTCCACCACATGCACAGGTCTTGCCACATCCCCCTTCCCTCCCCCACGGGTTTGACTTGTCTATGTTTTTAGCCACCAATGCAGTGGCTTTCTGCTGTGAATAGGCGAGCACCTTGTTTGTGTTTGCATTCACTTGCCTTGCACAGGTTTTTTAGCTATACTCTGGATGTACCATTGTTGCAACATTGCAGTTAGAGGTTAACTCATGTCCTCTCTGCAATTATGTTTCTTGTGTCTCCCATTCCAGGATCCCCTTGCAGCCTGTTACTGCTGCCCTACTAAGAGGACAGATACTATTCAGTAGCATATGAAGATCGATCTTGGCCTGAAGAAGATGGTCGGTAATCACTCACAAACCATCGAAACCTGTCGACCTCACCTGTTGTGGCCTCACCACAACATTTTATGATACCCCCAAGACAAACAGGGGTTACTGCATGAAGTTGAGAAAAACCCAGAAAGCATGGGCTTTTCCATCCCATAACTAGTGGGATAGTGCATTTTTTAGTGATAATTTGGTATCACCCAATCCACCCCCCGGGCAACCACCCTCTTGCAAGGAACTTTTGAGTCATCAAGGTTAAAATAAAATTACATGACCATCCGGATGCCTCCTTTTTTGCACTTGTCATATCTAGCTGTCTAGATTTAAGAATACGAGATTTAATCCCCCTCTCGCACTCTTTCACATAATAGTGCTGGTTGCCCCCACTCCCGTCCTGGTTTTCCGCTCCCCCGCCCCCTCCCATCCTGCAGGTTGTTGGTGACCAGACAAACCAAACCAAGCCAGACTACCCTCCAGCCAGGTAGCACGCCCTACTTTGCTTGGGACCAGATATCCCACATGACACCTTCCTCCACCCAATAAAGCACCAGACCAGCTCCTTACCCTGTGTCCAATAGAATAGGACCACGGTCAATACAAATCTCATTAGTTGTTTTGTCTTACCCTTATCGGCACGTTGATGAACCTTTTCCCCAGTAAACCGTTCCCTGTGTATCAGTATCTCCCTACGGTTTGGGAAGGCAATTGCCACTCTGGCTCTTTGAGCTTTAATTTACCCTGTTGTTTTTTCCTGTTGTGAGCAGTAAGCCAGGTTTCAGTTAAAAATAAGAATTGTAAATTGAGACAAGAAAACCAGAGTAGAATAGGACTTATGGCAAACAGATTGTGCATTCCAAAGTTCTATAGAGATGGGAGGCGATGGGAAAGAGGAAATGGGACAACAGATAAGATTATATGGAGATCCAGAATGAGATAGAAGAGCGCGGGAGGACGAGTTGAGAGAGGTTTTGGATAGAAGACGACATAAGCCAGGAAATGACGATAGGGATGAAAGGAAGAATTGATGAGCGCATGATGTAAATTAGAAAGAGTAACGGCAGAGAAAAGTAAAAGGCATGGATAACATGATAGATATAGGTGAATAGTGCAATTTAAAAAACAATGCAAACGATAAATCCAGGGGCCTTTCCGTGCCCCTATTTAGTGCACGCGGGGGATACTTAATAAGACGCCCTACCTGAGTCCTACTTTTTAGACTCTGAATGCTCGAACGTTGCTCCATCGTGAATGTGAACATCCCCGCGAATAAATTCCAAAATCTCAGTGAAAGAAGGGGATTGTCATCCATCCGTTAATGCTCTGCTTGACTGAAAAAGAAAGATGAAGAGAATTGGGGCATTCATCCCTACTCTAGTTGTTTTACAGTACTCCAGTTAATTCAGTCTGTTCATGTTACCAGGTATAAGAATTACCCTTACAGCAAATTCATTTTGCACAGCTCGTGTTCTGGTCTCTTGTTTTGGCACTTCACACATCTTGGTATTCCTCTATTTCAATCTTTTCATGTTCACCCGACATGCCCCCGCGTGAGCTCTAAAACAAAGCTTGCGCGAGTACACTGAGCAGAGCAGAGCAGCCGCTTAAACTAGGAAGTTACGGTAGGTCTGATAGATGAGAAGCAGCAACTAGATAGCTTCTATCACGCGATAACCTTAATAACTGTGTATTCATCTAGGATTCCTGATTTGAACATGTAAAGATTTACATGGAGGAATATCATGACGTGAAAAAAGTTCCTGTGCTCCCTTGACTTGCATCGATTGGATTTTGCATATGCTACCATACAAAACCGATTAAAAACGGTGTGGCTTTCTATCCAATGTTTCACAAAATGTGTGCTAGAAAATGCACCATTTTAGCACATTTATACAAGGGAGCCGTTCTGGACATAAAGGTGCTCTTAACAATGTTACCGGCACCCTTTCTGGACCGGCTCACTTCTAGTCCTGCTGTAGGGGCTGTGAACTACCGGCAATCCTGACCTGTCGCTAGTTCAGGCCCCAACCGGCAGGTTTTTCACTGAAGCATCAGCACCGTTACTAACGGCGGAGACAGTAAGGCGAGGTTGTCGGTAGGCCTACCAGCAACCTCGTAATGAGGCCAATTATTTCTAAAATGTTCTGCGGGAGAGAGGTCAGTTAGGGCTTCATCGCTATGCTTCATCGCCCCTTCATGTACGCCCCTCGAGTTCAAAAATTCACCAGCCACCACTGCAAAAGATCTGTGTCACCATATGCTGGGATATTGCAGTGTCAGGGTATAAGCACTGCCACTGTGCCCCTCACCTATGCAGTCATTGACAAGGTACTGGTATATATGAAGCAGAGCTGGCTCTGCCCCACTGCAAACAGTGAGGGGCAGCGAGACAGGAAGGGCAGGTGTAGTGAGGGGATACTGCACTCCTCTTGGTCTTCAGTGGCTGGCCTCCCAGAGCAGTCAACTGACAGCAAAGAGATGTAGATGGGACAGAAGCCCTGCTAATTGCTAAGTTCACACATCTCTCCGGAGCCCCAATTCTTCTGCAGCCACACTCTGCCACATGCGGATGCACTAGGGTAAATACCAGTCTAACTCTCTCCATTTATGGTGAGGAGCAACACAGACTGTCCCTGCAAGAAGACTTAGAACTGAGAGAACTAAGCAGACATGACACTAGCAGCGCCATCACGAGTCGGGCGGTATGTGTGTTTGCTTTACGCCCAACCCTCCGGCGGTATTACTGCTGGATCACGAGTTGTGCGGTAACTGTAATTCTGTAGATGTTGAGGCAAACGAAAATAACATTCAGTGCACCGTCTGCAGCATTCCACAGCGCTCTTACACCCTTAGCATTAGCCTTTTTTCTGGTGACATAAAGGTGCCATAACTAAGAGCATCTATTATCATTCAGGCAACCCAAAACGCAGTTTCATGGTAGTCCACGCCGTACATAAACGTAACTAAAACTTGGTTGAATTGCCACAGGCGCGGCGCGCACCAGGCAAAGGCCCCCGAGCAAGGTTGGTCTATGAACGCGCAAACAACCTGTTGATTACAAAATGTCATATCCTACCGGCTCTGCCTACATAAAATGGCTTGACTGTTCTCATAATCCCACTTTTCTCCTCAAGGTAGGCTTTCAAATCCCAAATAAGAGCATATATCTCATCCAATGTAGTTGGGAGATTAGGGCAAAAACGCAAATAAATTGTATTTAAAACTAAGCAGAAACAATGTGTCATGAACACTTTGCACATTTCCCAGCTAAGTCTCGCTGGAGAGAGTAATCCTTGCTCTCCTGTTCTCACTTAGATAAAAGGAATGCTATATGTCCAGGTGTTTCTTTGTACCTGGAAATGTTGCTTGAGGAAAATCTATAAATGCGTGAATATTTCATCAGGCTGCATTAAGTATGTAGTCTCTCACCAGCGGATGAGGCCCAGGGATATCGCACTAAGCCAGGCCGCCATATTGCTGGAGGTGTTTCCAAGGCGTGTGCACCTGGGTAGGCCAGGGCCTCTAGTGCTGGCAGTCTTGGAATGACTTGTGTAGGCCACTAGCCTTTCATGGCACAGCTTCAAAGGAGCAAATTAGCCGTACTTTACAAATTAAGTCAAAGAGCCACCAGAAAACCACTTCATCACTCCCTGGGATTTTTCCTCCGTTTTTTCTTAATTTATGGGGGGTTCGATTTGGGAAACCACATGAAAGATAGGAGCTGCTGCATTGTTGGAAGGGGCGCGGGAGCACTGACAAGAACAACAGCTCAAGTTGGATCACGTTTAATGCTGGTTTCAAACTGAAATAAAGCATCCCGCGCTGGCAGACTCTGAGCAGATTAATACTATTGTGATTTGGGTGGGAATTTTGAGTAAAAAATATATGCATGGCTTTTTGCACAGAGTCCCCGAAGTGAGTCGGGTATATCTAAAGTGAAGCGATAGGAAAGTCTTTCCCTTGCAAGAAAAACACATTGATTTCTTTAATTAGAAAAACGCTAGAAGAGAGCCCCTCAGACTTGAGCCACCAATAAAATCTGTGTTCTGAATGCGTCATAATACATGGAACAAAGTACCCCAACGGGTCTGCAACATCTGGGTCTCCAGATGTTTTGGACTACAACTTGCAGGATCCCTCACTATTTATTATGCCGGTTAGGGCTGATGGGATTTGTAGTCCAAAACATTATCAGAGTCAAAGGTTGCCGATTCATGCATCATACATTCATAAGCATAGTGCCTATCAGGGAGGAATACCTTGAAAAAATAGAGAAACAAGACAGAAGGTTGAATTTCTTAATCACATCATGGAACTCAGTCATATTTTAGACTGGTAGGGGGAGCTTCATTCTTGATTATACATGGTCAAACATCATACCTGGCAATACTTGGTCTCATACTCATTCTGACACAAGATAACAGTCAATTGTTCATTTGTAGAGTAGATTCAGGACCTATTACGAATAGCAAAAAACACACTTTGTGATCTGTTGGAGACTGATATTGTAAGCGTGTCAAAACACTGTTTTGTGGTTTAAAATGCATGATGACATGCAAATGGTTGATAACTCCCCTCTCCATAACCATTTTACCAAGTGTTTCCTTTCTTCACCTTTTGCTAGGAGTTATCAAGCAGTCAAGGCCCAGGTCTCGGGAAGGGGCTGGTGTGAAGGAGGCAAAGAGTATAGTTATCACTGATTAAATGAAAGGCAGTGGTGTCATGCCCTTAAAGGCGCTAGGTTGGTGCGCCCCATTAATGATTTTTAGAACACTCCAGACACACTAAAGATCCCCAATCCTGCAAACAAATGCATTTGCATTAGGGAACACGTGATTTTCACCGGTTCCATAACAATGCAAATGTAGTATTTGATTTTCAAAGAATCTAAAAACATGTACATTCTTTGCAAATGCAAAGACTGGTGGTGTCTGTATATCTCTGACACCTGTTGAAATCTTTTTGAGCAGTACATGGGCAACCTACAGGAAGAAGAGGCTGTGGAAACCCGCCTAAGTGACCAAAGAATCTTGAATAAAGACCCACTCCGATGATGACAATGACTTGTTGTTACCCATTATATGTCAGACATTTAACATTGTAGCAGGGTTTTATTGTGGTCCCTATGTTTGAGAAGCAGATAACTGTAGTAGTAACGCAGAAGCCTGTAACAGTTGAAGAATTGGTGATGACAGTTTACGGTTCGGGGTTCCTTATCAGAAAGCCCTCAACTCTTCCTCTTTTGAATATGCTACTATTCAACTCCTTCCTCCTACTACTCCCACTGTTCTGGCTCATTATCCATCCCCTGTTCCTCTCATCTACTTCTTCGCTGATCTGACCCTTCTCCCCGAGTCAATTCCTACTGCCATCCCCATTGACATGCTGGGGGACTTTAACCTTCCCAAAACCTCGGAAGTCACCCGCCTTGAACTTAAATCCCTCATATCTGATCACGGCATCCACTCCCTCCACGACCAGCCTACTCTTTCCGGTAGGAAATCTCTTGGCCTTGTCTTTCGCCCTAATTCACTCTCCTCAGACCTCTCCATTGACCCTGCTCCCTCTGATTACTCCATTGTTCACTTTAACATCTCACTCCCTCCAACTTGTACTCCTCATCTCCCCTCTTCAATGACTGAGCAGAAATTTAGGCAGGACACTCTTGCTCATTACCTTGATAATGTGAGGACCTCTCTCCTGTCTCTTTCACCTATTTGTGCCTCTTCCATTGACCATGCTTTCTTTGACTTTCACTATGCACTTATGACATAATTTGAACAACACTATTCTGCTTACACATTCATTTCCCGACCTCAGCCTTGGACCACCTCTGAAATTCAGACCCTCAAAACAAATGTGTGCTGTTACCTACGATACTGGCACATATTACTGACACCTTCCCTACTCCTAGCCTACAAAAAGTCCCTTGCTACACTGGACTCTGCCAAACCCTGCTATTTCAGAAACAAAATCTCCTACCTTCACAATAACCCCTGCAAACCTTCATCTACCCTCCAATCTTTGCTCACACATTCCGAATCAATATCCTATGCCTCCTCCCTTTCTACTTGTGACTTTGCTCACTACTTTTCCTCTAAAATCTTACAAATGTGTGACTTCCACAGCCCTCCTCTCTCCCTCCACAACCCGTCTTCCCTCTGCCACCACTCCCTCCTACCTCTTCTACGCTCAACGACTTCTCCCCTACCTCTCCTATTGAATTAGCCTCCATCCTTTGCAGTGCCAAACCATCTTGCGCTCCTATCAACCCTTATGCTCCACAAATGGTAAAGACATCATCTCAATCACTTGCCCTCATCTGTCTGCGCTCTTTAACCTCTATTTTACCGCTGATATCTCACCTGCCTCTTTCAAATCTGCAACTGTCTTACCACTAGAGAAGAAACCCTCTGATGACCCAAACTTCCCAGCAAACTATCGATCAGTTTCTCTCCTTCGCCATTATTCAAAAATCCTTGAGTGGGTGGTCTTCGACCAGATCACTAAGTACCTTGAGGATAACTGGCTTGAAGATCCACCTCAATCTGGCTTCCGTAGTAAACACTCCACTGAGACTGCACTCATGCATGCCTCCAAATTTCTCTCTAATGCTCACCACTCACAACTCTCTTCTATACTTAACATTTTGGACCTTTTCTGGTGATTTTAACTAGGTCAGCTAGATTTTGACATGGTTAACAACTCCTAGCCTCCTCACTCTGCAGGACTTTGAGTTTTGAAAATCTGCTCTGGACTTGATCACCTCCTACCTGGAAGGTCGGTCTTTAAAATCTCTTGAAAGTGCAAGGACAAACGGGAGTGGAAGACAGTAAACCCCTCCAAGGAAAACCGAACCTAACACCCGGATTAAAGTACTTGGTCCCGCTAAAGACGGGGTGAGCCCCACAGGGCCCGGGAACAAATCTGAGTGTCATCATCAAACTGGAACAGTGCCTGCGGCAAGTTCAAAAGGTCAGGTCCGCAATTCAGGCCTCGACCGTAAAAGGGAAAATATCGGATTGGTCTTGGCTGCCAAGAGCACTCTCACTACAACAACAACAGTAGCCGTCCAAGATGCTCTTGGACCCCTCTCCAAAGGACCTTCAGAAATCCTGGGATAAGTCAAAGATGGCATGACTAAAACTGGCATCCTGGAACACCTTATAAAAACTAGTGACATAAATCTGGACGATTACGATCTTGTGTGCCTACAAGAAACTTGGTTATGTGAAAATCCTATCCTCGACGGATACAGGATATCTCTGAGTCCGGCAATAAAAGTTAAAAAAAGACGACCTACCTCAGGCTTATTATCTGTGACCAAATCAGGAAGTGCACTGAACCTCATCAAATCAGTCTCATCAAATACTTTCTCTCAGGAGCTTCTCATAGGGAGGCAGGTCCCTGCAAAGGCTATAAGACTTAAACAAACCATCAGAAGTGGTAATAATCAACATATGTTGGAACCCACAAGCAGTCACTGATGATAAATGTATCGACATGATATCAGATCTGATCGACAATGCATATATCACTCTGCAGATCCCGTATGTGATTATATGTGGAGACTTAAACTCAACCTGCATAAGTCGATCATCAGTCGAGAGGCCTAACACAAGGAAGTCCATGATCATCTAGAGGTACCATGTGGGCATCACTCATGGCATCCAAGGATTTGCACGTGTTGAATAGCCACATGAAGGAAGAAATACCACCACAGGAAACATGGAAGAGTGAAGAATGTTTTTCAATAATGTATTACATCTTTGTCTCAAGACGTTTCCTCCCTTTCGTTACAACATTAAAAATAGTAAAGACGTTAAACAGTGACCATCACCTGTTATACATGGAATGGGCGGCCACCACACCAGGTGAGAGACAGATCATGCCAGTGGCCATATCTGTATGTAGCGGAGGAAATAGATTAAAATTGGCAAAGCCTAGTATCAGAAAACTCACAACAGATTTTGGACAGGAGGGATCAAAAGTGGAGTATAGACCCCTTTTAGAGCAACACCGTACAAAACCTCAAAAGAGCCCGTCCCCAGCCTCCGAATAGTCTACATGTATTTAACGCAGAACTTGTGGAAAGAAAAAATTCTTGAGGAAAGCCATAGAAGCGTAAAAAAAATCACCGGAATGACAAGGCTACTGCATTAACAGGGAAAAGGAATTACAAGCAATGGCTGCGCTTGCATAGATCAACCATGTACCAGATGGATTCTGAAGAAATGCTTAGAGCGATTTGTGGTCAGAAAATTAGTGGTAAAATAAACAGGCTGCATTTCAAGCACGTCCGAGGTGAACCACATAAGTGAACATCATTGGGTACACCACTTTGAGAAACTATACGCTGTAAAAGAGTGTCTTGATCTAACCTGACAGGGCCGGTCTTTGCGTCAGGCATCCCAGGCGGCTGCCTGACATCAGTATGGCTCTAGGGGGCGCTGCACCAGCAGTCCACAGTGCTAGAATACACGTGTAACACGTTTGTTTCCTAACATTATAAAAATGAATGTGCCTGTTCATTTTTATAATGTTAGGAAACAAACGTGTTTCACATGTATTCTACCACTGGCACTGCTGCAGGCTGTGGTCTCGGCCAGGGCAGTTTCTAGTCCATTTGGTGTCCAGAGCGGACTGCTAGGAATGCGCCCCCCGCATCCCATACCATGCGCCACTCCCACCGCACCCCGCGCTCCACTCCCGCCGCACCCTGCGCTCTACTCCCACCGCACCCTGCGTGCTATTCCCAAACTACACCATTAAGGAACTCCTACCCAAAGTCAAACAGTTCGTCACACAAGGAATGCATTGCCATTTGCAACAGCGGGCCACTTTTTCACTGGTGCCCAAGACAAGTTTATGCCCCAGTCGCAATTAAGCTGAAGATAATGCAAGGCACGCCCTCTCCCCACAGTCCACTGCACCTCACGTCCCATCTCAATGCCAGCACAAAACCATTTAGTGACTATTGGGCCACCATTAGCAGTTTCCTGCCGGCATTGTGATGAAATGGGCTGGTCTTAGCTGCAGGGGGACCTAAAGTGTTTTTTTTGGTGTACTTATGCCCCCGCCCCAAGTGGAGCGTAAGTGGTCAGAGGGAGCCTCTGATTTCTGTAATGTCTACGTGACATTACAGTCGGAAGGGGCAGCACCAGCACCTGACCTGCGGAACTTTCCCCACATTAATGCGCCACCCCACAAACTCCATCCCCTCCAGAGGCTCCAGAGACCGTGGCAATTGCGCCCCCCGGGGCTATTGTGCCCCGGGCAGTTGCCGCCTCGTCTGGGCCAAGAAACGGGCCTGGTCTCGGCCCTCAGGCAGGGCAGGGCAATTGGCAAATAAATTAACAACATTTGTTGCTTTATTACCTTCCCCCAGCTCTGGGTGGCGCCGGCGCTTCTGGCACCAGTCAGGCCCATGGGCGCACATGCGGTGTGCCCTCCTCCAGGCTATGGGCGCGCACTGACACTGAACTGTGGATCCATTGGGGCTGGCTGGTGCTGTCGGCCCCGGCCATTACAGAAAAGAGGAGCGAGTGGGTCACTAAATCCTGAAGTTGTTCCCATTACAAGCACACACTGCCAAGCAGCAGCAGAATCAGCAAATATAAACAGTTGCTGCATCCTGCCCTCGCTGATTGGCCTTGTTTCAGGAAACCCGGCAGTAACTACAGCCTGCCGAGGCAAGCACACTTCTTTCCTCCTGCTCCCGGCATCGCAGGTGAGGCCTATTGCTGCATAGGTGTTTTATTTATTTAAAAATGGTATTGCGGAGATGACTGGGCCATCCAAGAACAGCCTCTGGAGGCCACAAATCTAGACACTTTTGTCAAGGCTCAATTAGTCATGAAAAGGAAGTGAGCACTGGTGGTGGACTCTCCTCAGGAGATCAAAAGGCCAGTTCTCGGAAGACCTGGGCAGAGTGTCATCGTCAGCAGATCTTAGACAGTTGCACGTTCCAGCGGGGTTGGATTGGTTGGTCCGTTGGCCAGGCCAAAATCACTTCGAGGGTGAGGCCCTGGGGGGGCGGTTGCATGCTTGGGCCGGTTTGGGGGTTACTACAGCCCCCTTGTTCCCGCTTCTGAGCATATTGTTCATCGTTCCCTCTTTACTGGGCATGCACTGCTGACTTCATTTTAGTGCAAGAGTTTCATACATTTCACTGTTCGATCAGACTTGTCTTATACTCATCTTTGTCGTTATGCTTCTTTTGTTTGGAATATCAATCACGCTATTCTAACGAGATAAACAAACACCTACACGAACATGCCTTGTGAATGATGGTGTGAAGGATGGATGCAGGCGCTGGACCAAAAGCTGAGCGAAGTCTGCACAGCAGCTGGCTTGGGAAAGCGACTCAGCAACTACAGTAGAAACCGTCTCCGTGGACGGTTGGCCCGTCTTCCGTATAATGCAAATACCCAGACTTGCAAGATGCATGATTCACTTACTTTGTTCCATTGGGGGTGACATGCTGTAGCATCAATTTATGGCCTTTAAAATACCCTGCACGGTGCAGCTTCCGATCTCCTTTAACACAAACGCTAGGAAATGGCCATGACTAGCTAACGCCACATTAATCAAAGCCAGGTCTCTAAAGAATGGTTCAAGTGTTGGGGAATCACCTATTCACACTCTGTCGTGTGACCAACCAGTGCGCAAAAGATGTTTCAGAGCGTGGGGCTCTTGATGCCACCCATTTCTGCATTTGATACCCCAGCAGCTAAACACACCCTGGGGAGGCAGCTCCTTCTGCATAGTCCATTTTTCTCCCAAGCTCGGGACAATGTTCTTTACCATAATGGAGAATGTGAAAAATTGCAGGGCTGCAAGGCTGGGGCGTGAGGGTGGAGGGCAAAGCGCACTACGCTTGGGGTACACTGGATATGCTTCCCCTGATACCCGCAGTACTCCAAGTCCCTTGAAATGAAATTCGTCTATACACTGCAAAATGTGCAAGGGCCGCTGTTATTCAAGCAGCACGCGACTAGTAATTTGCAAAAAGTAAACTTAAAAGGTCAAAACAAGAAAAGGTCATCTTCCACCCTTTAAGAATTTGATTGGTTTCGTTTTTATGTTGGGATGGTAGACATCGTTTTTCTTTGCAATCTTACAGTTTCATGGTGCTGTCGGGAGCTAAAATGAGTGATCACGAAGGAAACATTTAAGAATTTTGAGAGTTTACAAGCATGAGCGAAACAAGCCCCAATACTCTAACTGCCATTTCTCTGCCGCGGTAATGCACTGCAGTGTGTTTCAATGTAAAGTTCACATTGTAATGTCATAATTTTAGAACGCCACCTGTCCAACATTAACATTGGGAGCTATGTTGAATTGTACATGCATGTTAACTCTCTGCATATTTTTAAAGTAGACTTTACCACTCACATGGAGTAGTGATATTGTTTACGTGTGTCCCTTGTGGGATGTTTTTACCCATGCATCCAAGCCCTACAATAAAACTGTGCAGTACTGGCATGGAAAACATCATGATGGCCAGAACTCCCCAGAGAGTGCACAGGGAAAACATGAAGAATAGGCTGCCACCCATTTTGCCTATGTTGTGAGCACAGGAGGGCACTGCCTAAAACCACCAGTGGGCTACACACACAGTAGCCTGAAACCATTGGGAATGGCAATGCTGATTGCCAAAAAAGCAACTCAGAACTGTGGGGAATTCATTTTCTTAATCCCAAAAATGGTTGCATTACCAGTACTCACCACTATCAGAAAGCCGGCGTTTTAAAACCACCAGACTTTTGTGTAAAACTGAACAAATGAAACAAAACCAGACCAAGGAAAGACTTGCTAAGAGGTGGATACAATGTAAAACTATATTCTGAAATGACTTGAAGGAAGTAATTATTTAATGTATATGTATAAATTGTCAGTTTGATTTGAATGTAGAAAACTGGGAACAAAAAGTGACATTTAGCTGAAACCTGGCTTAATGAAACTGGATTCTGCCTGACAACTACCCCCGACACAAGTTGAAACCTGTTCAGCCACTCCCGTTGCCAAAAGGAGTTGTCACCTCTCTGATTAGATTAGGGGTGGAGCAGCTGGGGACTACAGGGAGTTGAACAAAGGCCTGTCCTGGACTCAGGCAAATGTTATATTGGGGGGCCGTAAAGTTGCTTCCTCTTAGGGGAAACTGGGAGGGGCAGTGCCTCTGCTAGCACCTGAGCTTGGGGGAAGTGGATAAACCAGTTATTCCACCCCGTGATGTGGGAAGCCACACCCCTTTTTGACCAGGGCATAATTTTAAAAAGATAGATAACTCATAGTGCGGACTTGTCAGAATTATATAAGTAATATCATTATTTTTGTGATTTTTCTGTGAACATTTTGAGAGGCGTTAGGACCCTGTGGGGTATTCTGCGGGGTTGCTAGCAGAAAATAGGGTCTCACTCCAAATGTCTGCATGTTAAAAATCTGACACTTCATCAATTAAGGTCCATACTCCTTGCGCACATGTGTGTAATTTTGGGTAAATGTCCGATATTGCAAAACCAGTTAAAAAGCGCAAAATGTTGTCATTTTTTAATGCAAGCCCCCAGGAAGATCAGAGGCGGACAAGCATGGACCATAAGGAATATATAATGTGCACATGTAATTTCAACAAATTGTATATCTGGGAAGGATGTATTTGAATCAAATATAGATTTGTGGGCAAAATGACCAGGGGAGGATCCTCTGACCCATAAACAGACTTCATCATGCTGACAATCCATTTCATTCCCTCAATCATGGGAGAGGGGAGAATTGGGCCAATGACAAGTAGAGAGGGGCAGGCTTAGCTAGGCCCAGGCACACACCCATTTTCAAAACACATAAAAAGAGACTGCTGGGACAGGTAGAGACATTCAATTCCATTTGCTGCGGAGCATGCTGACCGACGACTTCACATCCAGAGATCCAGACTTCAAATCCATCAATCTCCAAAGACCAGAACTTTACTTCAGAACTTAAAGAAAGGGCCTAAACCCACAAACTGAGAACTCTTCTCAGCAGGCCTCAGCAACCTTAAAATCATTTGCAACTATTCCACAGCCGGGCGAGCTGTTTGAATTCTTTTGCCAAAAACAATTGCTCGAGACCAGACCAGAGATCCAGAGTGACCCAGACCGCTGTGAGCAGAACCAGAGAGCTGACCCAGACCCCTGTGAAGTGCCGAGACCAGAGTCCAGTCCAAAACCTGACCAGATGCGTGGGGAGGCCTATTTCAAATTTATATTGTGAGTACCTAGCAGAACTGTGCAGAACCAATCTCTTAGTTAAAATAATCTAATCCAAACTATTTTAACCTAAGTAGAACAGCCTCCTAGAAATCCTGTCATCTGTCATTTGTAAAGCTGCACAACTGTCACCTGTCAATTCTGAAGCTGCAAGCTGTCACCTGTCATTTTGAGTTTACTTTAAATCCGAAAAACTACCTTTATTTAATCGTCCGTATCTCTGGAACCGTTTGACTAGGAACGAAATTTAACTTTCCTCTGAAAGCTTAGAATCTCAGCTTTCTAACGAACCTAGAACCAAATTTTGCCGCGATTTGCAATTTGGCCTGATTTCTTTACCTGTAAAAAGATAGCAGTTTTTTTGCTTTCCTTTGCTAAAAATTTGTTTGCCTCTTAATAACCATCCCTGAATCATTGCTAAAGTGAGCCTGAGCTCATCCCAAGTTTCTCCCACTCACCCTGAACCTCCTAAAGGGAATTAAAAGCATTTTCAGCATATTTCTCACTTCGCTGCCACCACATTCAAAGCACTTGGGCCTGTTTTTAAAACTCTAAGCTTGCTGGGGTGGGAATTGAATTTCGTATTGTATTTGATTGCATTCCTGAGAACTGTGTGGTCCTCTTTCCATCTCCTTCCAATTCTTACATTGCAAAGGGGAGGGGGGTGAATTGCCAGAGAAAAAGTGATTATCTTATCTTTTGCTAAAATCATATCAAGTATTTCTGTACTGCATTTTATTCCTCATTGCTTTTCCCCTTGAAATCATAAAAGTATTTTGCTACTTTATCCATCCTATACTAACTCCTCATTGATTGTAAAGAAGTGTGCTAGTGCCAGATTACCCATTGTTGATCAACATCATATGTTTAAGTGTACTATCAGATATTAATTTATTATAAAGTGTGATATATATATATATTGTTTACATTCTCAAATAAACCTTTTAAACTTGCAAAACAGAACTACCTCTTGGCTCAGTGGGGTCAGGGGGATTCTAAGAGAGGGGTGTTATATAGGGGTAGTCATCCAGAACTCATGAACTGGACATAAAGATATATCAATAAGGGTTTCCATTCAGTATCCCAGACTATGCATTGCCTTAGCTGTAGTGTTGAATTGAATACTCTTACACCCTCCTAAATATATTTAACTTCCCGTGAAATATTTGATGCAATACATATTGCATAAATGCATGTATTTTAATGCTGAGATAGAGGGGCATGTACAGCTATTGGTGGGTATGTTGCTGGTGCTTGTTCTTGTAGTTTTGAGTAACACTGTTGAAGACCAGTCCATCACCTTTTAAGAGTGGCTAAATGTTTGAGGTCATACGAATGACATTAGTGTAGATCTGAAATTATCCATTCTCTGACCTGAGTCACAGCAGCAAACTGGTTATTGTTGCTAAAAATGAAGAGCAAAAGCAAACTAACATAACCAGGCCTGTTCGGGTTTGACCCTCTTATGGCTGATCACAGGTCAGGGGAGGCGAGGCGCCAACGATGCTTCCCGCCTGGGGTGCAATCTGTTGTAAGACTGGCCCTGTAACCTGAGATTACATCAGAGGGACGGGACCCTGGGCCTCCCCATGCGAAGTCCAGGATATCGAAGAGCGTATTCAAAAGCTAAACAGCTCACGAGATCCTGGCCCGGATGGCTTAACAAATGCCATGTTAAAAGAACCTCCAGAAGATTGGGCCAAATGTATACATAAACTATTCATCCAGATCACCAAAACGAAACAAATACCAAGTTCTTGGAGGAAGGCGACAGTGGTCCCTATTTTTAAAAAAGGGGACAGTTAAATCCCTAAGAACTATCGACCTATCGCCGTACTGGACGTTATAGGGAACATTTTTGGTTCAGTAGTTCCAGAACAGTTTCAAAAATGATTTATATCAACATGTTGCAACAACCCTTTCCAAACAGGACCCATTAAGGGCATTGTTACTGTGGTAAATATCCTACTACTTAATACTTTGAAAGGTTGTGTGCGGGAAGGCAAACCAATGATCTTTATGGCCTTCGTGGACCTGGTCCAGGTCTTTGACAAAGTAAATTGGCACAAACTCTGGGAAAAACTAGACGCTCAGAACTGCCCTGTATCACTGATGGCCACATTAGTAGCCTTGCACTCCGCTATGACGTTGAGAGTTTGCTTAGATCATTCTGGTCTCCTTTCGGATGAGTTAAGCAGGGCTGTCCAATGGCTCCATCCTTGTTTAACTTCTTTTTGGTGGACATGAAGAAATCAGAGCCCTTGATTAGATCCTTTCCAACGAAGGTGGGTTGGGGTCCCAGTTATCTCGCCTACTCTACGCAGACAGCTTGGTCTTGATAGACCGAACTCCAGTCGGCTTCCAACTTCAGATGGATTCTCTTCAATCTTACATTAAGGTCAATGGATTGGAAATAAACAAAGACAAAACCAAGATCTTACGTTTTGGAAACTCGAACAGAGGGAAAAACCGTCATACATGGTATTTGGACGGGGTGAAAATCGAACAAGTCTGATCATTGAAATATCTAGGAGTGTGGCTTAATGACACCCAATCTGAAGCAAATCATTAGCTAGTCAAGCACTAGCTTTTAAACAAAAAATGTGATCGCTTTTCAATACTCCCAGTATTAAACTACTAAAAATTTAAAGTGATCCTCTCCTTGACTTACGGAGTTGAGGCAATGTTTAACATCCAGAGTACGGTATGGCCTCGGTTAGAGGGCCGGTTTTGGAAAAAAGTACTGGGCCTTCCACTATCGACTCCAATCCAGATTATACGTTGTGAGAGGGGTCTTCCCACTCTAAAAGCTACAGTGGACTGGAATAGGCTAGCCTTTAACAGAAAATGTCTAGTCTCCCCCTGTCCTCTGATCCTGGATCTAATTCACAAGGAATTAACATCTCAGACAAGTTCAATGTTGAACAACTGGGCACAGAAAAACATTGACAAATTGAATGAAATTGGGGTTCCTTCAAAATGTTATTTTCAAACCCGACAAGTATAAAGAAAAAACTGAAAGAGAACGACTGGATCTGGACCTTGGAATTTGTGGCCAGTTATCAGTCTCTAGCACACCTGGCAACGGAGTCACGGAAACTAAATGTTCCACCAAAATATCTATCACAGTTTCTGAATCGAATGCACCTGGAACAATTTCTGAGAGCAATACTAAATCCCTTACCAACAAATGAGATTCTGGCAATACAAGGCATAATTTAACAGAACACGTGTCATTTTTGTAAAGAAGACTCATCTGTGGAAACACTGAAGCATCTACTTTTATTTTGTCCAAGGCTAAAAGATGAGCAAACTGAGCAATTCAGTCACTTGATGTCTGAGTATTTGGTACAGGATCCAAAATATTGGTGGACTGTTTTAATGAATGGTGGAAAGACCTCGTATATGATCGCAGTTGTCAAATTCTTGATTACATTGTTTAAGGACACTTCGAGATTTTAAGCATAAATTGTGATGGATGGAACAAAACATTTTGGGTTTTTTCCTATTTTGCAAAAACATTGTAAATCAATTAAATGCAAATAAAAAAATCAAAACAAATCTCTTGTAAATCACAAACCTCCAACCCCGACCCCTCACCCTGTCAGCATCCCCCAAGGAACAATCCTTGGACCTCTCCTCCTTGCCCTCTATACCTCTGCTCTTGGAAGACTTATCTTATCCTTTGGCTTTCACTATCACCTTTTTGCCGATGACATTAAAATATTTTTCTCCATTCCCTCCTTCACCCAAATCATCGCGAAACAGATTATGAACTCTCGCACTTCAATTCGTCACTAGATGGATCTCCACTGTGTCATGCTAAACTCTTCAAAAACAATGTCATCTTTCTCTCACCCCCCAATGCCATTGCTACCCTCACTTCTCCTTATTCTTCTTATCGCCTGACCTTCTTGCTCCGTCTCCTAAGGCTCACGATCTTGGGGACCTCTGTGATGGTGATCTGGAACTGCAACAATTCATAATTACCACTTTCTCTGCAGAACGTAATAAACCTCCACAACATTCAGAAACTGTGTCTTTTCTTAATAACAACTCTACAAAAACGCTATTCTCCATTCTTGTGCTCCTTTAAATAACCCACTGCTTAAGCATACTTCATGGCCTTCTGCTCTATTTCCTTCCACTAGACCAGTAGTCTTCAAACTTTATTGGCGTGACCCTCCCACCCCCATAGCAAAATGTGGGCAGGCCGGGCCCCCCCAAAAATGCCAAATGGACATAAGTCCAAATGGCCATGAACTATTGCATGCCATCACAGCACCCTACTCCCAGCACAGTGCCTGGGCTCCCCCACATGCTCCCTCATCTCACTCCAAACCCAGTCCATGGGCTCTCCCAACCTGGCTCCCACCTACGTTCCTGGGCTCTCCCCACCTTGTTCCCACCACTATGCCATGGCTCCACCCATCCTGCTGCCACCACAGTCCCTGGGCTGGCCCCACCCCGCTACCAACACAGTCCAAGGGCCAGTGGCGGCTGGTGAAATTTTTAAGTGGAGGGGCATAATTATTTCTCCCAGATATGCCGCAGCAACCGAGGGTAGCAAAGGAGCCCGACCCAATCAAGGGGGCTTCGGGGCAGGGGGTTCTCCCTCCAGGAATTTCTTTTAAATAGTGGTTTAAAATGTTGCGTTTTAGACCATACAAAAATATTAGGTAAAAAGCCAAATGGGTATTTTTTACTGGACATCTATGGAAGATTTCCAGTAAAAAGATATCACCCCTGTCCCCTTGGCTTCATAGTGCCTAACAAAAGCACATAATCAAAGTGATTTTGTGTATGCCAGGCACTGGGTGGCCTAGGGGGAAAGCATGGTCATTTTTACTGGACATCTATGATAGATGTCCAGTAAAAGAAATATCATCCCTGTCCCCTGGGCTCCACAGCACATCAGAAGGAGAGCTGATTTTGGCAGGTGGGTAGGGGATTGTGCAAACATAAGTGAAAAGGGAAGGAAAGGGCAGAGGGTTTACTGCTTTTTTTATCAGGAGAAACTAACACAATACTGAACAAACAATAAGAACTTATCAGACTGAGGGGTAATAAAACACCATACCGACAACATCTCTCCAAAGACCATCTAATTACAAAATAAAAATTTCAATCATCAACAATTCTCGACGCCGGTAAAAATGCTATGATTGTGAGCCTGCCCTGCATCCTTATTCTCTCAGAGACAAAACCCGCAAATGTCCAGGTAGTGAGATTAAAGACTCCTAATTAGAGCCCCAATGTCAAGGCAAGACCAGGAAGCCGCAGTGAGATTCGACGGCGCCAAACACCTGGTGGTAGACTTAAGCCATAGCATTAAACTCCCCAAGGACATTCAAGGGTCTCCGAAATGGTTTTAGGAAGTTCACCCAGGCCTAGCTGTGTGGTAGAATTCCCACACCTGTGCAAACCTCCTCAGCTGCAAAGGTGTCCCCACGCCACTGGAATATCCGGGATGCAGGTCCTGTTGATTCTCACCTGAGAAAAGGAAACGGCTAGTATGGCATTTAGTCTCAATATGGTGTATGGTACAGCATAGTATAGCATTATATATTACTATAGCATATTCAAGTACATGGTAGAGTTTAGAGATTGCAGTTTAGAGCTCCACAAAGATTTTAAAAGTAACTTAAAAGTTAAATGAGACGCAGATTTCTCAATTCGCTCTCGCTTACTGCCACCATGAGCTTCTGTTGAGAGCCTGGCTTACAAGAACTACCGTAGCCGCATGCTCGCAGGCAGGTGTGGCTCAGGGCGCAACAAATCATCTCGGTGATGGGAGGTCCTGATCTCTGGTGCTGCTCAGGCCAGTACATGAATTCATCGCAATCAGTTATTAACTTTCACGCTACCTTTGGTCCAGCAGCCCAGTCTGATTCAGATGCATATGTAATACAATCATAAACAAACTTAGACTATGCATATATGTGCAACATTTCTAATTCAAAATCGTGGACTACGTCAAGAGCATAGTGTAGGCATACATACATTTGTTTCTCTTCCATGCAGGGAGAACAATCAATGAAGAGTTAATGGTATCCACTAATATGGTCGCCGAAACATGGCCGTTTTTACAAGAAATCCTGGCAAAAAGGTTGCAGTGTGACCAGGTAAAAGTGTTTCCATTATACCACATGAGGGTAGCGGGGTTTGCAGGGTGTCCTCTTCCCCCACTTGTGCAGTGTAATGGGTCCAGGGGTTGCGGGGATGTCCCCTGCATACATTACGAGTCTCGGGAGGATAGCTCAGCAGTAACATGCTCACCTTGGAAGCAAGACGACACGGAGCAACACAGGTTCGAAACCCGGGTCCGCACTTAGAAACCTCTGGGTATTAAACGCATTATAAATATCCTATGATATCATACACGGATTGCACGGGGGATACCACAGCCTTTTTTGACGTGATTTTTTTTAACCTTTTAACTGCCATGGGTTCCCCCCTCCCAGTGCCAAGGCATTTTTTGGTGATTTCAGTATTTCACCATGAAAAGCCTTCTAACATGTTCTCCTTCATTAACCCCTTAAGTGCCAAGGACGAGCTCTCCCGTCCTTGGCACTGGGGAGGTAATCCCAAGGACGAGATACCTCGTCCTGACTTTTTCGCTGGGACTTTATTACATGGAACCGAGTTAATTGCCTGAGACTCACAGTATGGTGTCCCAGTCCCAATCACTAGCACCAGACTTGGCAGTGATCAAGGTGAAAGTGCTGCCGAGCTCAAGGCATCATCCCATTGCAATCACATGCGAAAGAAGGAGCCTCTTCCGACCGGCGCTGTAGTGCTGGAGACAATTGTAGGCGGTAAGGTACAGTGACAGGAGGGCTGGCAACCACTTGAAGAAAGCAAAAGACTCTATGAACTCCTGCATTCTCTGGTAAAAAAATAAGTGCAAAGGAATGACTCTAGTCGCACTCCAGTGATGGACATGATGATGGCGCTGCTGTTAGCCATCGACATAGGACTGCAAATGCGATGGAGGCACAACAGAAGCAGAGCAAAAAGCGAACGGCATCTGTGATTCCATCCGTGCATTTTATTTTGGCTAAAAAATATAAAGCCCCAGTAGGAAAAGTACAAGCCACAGAAGGGAATGTCGAACACAGTGGTGGCTGGCGAATGTTTTAATTGGAGCCGCGTATATGTTTCCCGCAAATATCGGGATCGATCGAGCACAACAAGGGACCCAGACAAAACCAAGCGATGTTCTCCTATTGAGAACATCCTTAAAATATTGGGTTAAAATCATGCATTTTCATCACACTTTCTGTGAGAAACTGGGTAGGAAGACACAGTTTGTCATGAGTTTTGTTGTAACACGTGAACAAATCAAATGTATGCAAATCACAAGAATTGCACACACGCATTTTCCACCTCATTTCCAGTGTCTTTGCCCACAATGTATGAAAATATAAATAGTATGTTCATGCTGGCTGTGCCTAGTGACGTCCATGGAGGCTGCACCACTATATGCAATTAATACCATTTAAACACATACTCCTGCTGGCTGCACCAGTACAAAATGCCACACCACAGTGAGAAACGCTCGATTGACTACAACAATGTAGGCCAATATAGCCAGTAACAAAATATTACTTTATTTATTTATTTTTATTTTTTACATTTGTATAGCGCACAGGCAGCCCATAGGCATCGCAGCGCTGTTTGTTTGTTTGTTTATACATTTGTTAGGCGCACCAGACTCGTGAGTGCAACAATATGGAAATGCAAAGTTTACAAAGGTTACGAATATACACAGGATACAGTATTTACATGGTTGCAAGATATACAGTTTTTACATGATTACAGGATATGCACAATGTACAAAATAGGGGCGAAGCCAGTGAATAGCCAATGTAGTTACAAACATAAACAATGGACACTGTACAAAGGATATATACTTGTAGGGATCTTAGTTACAGTGAGTGGTTGCAGGGTAACATCATAAGAATACTTACTTAGTTGCATGACAGGCTTAGTTACATCAAGAATACTTCTTAATTACGTTACAAGCATACTTTATTTGTTACAAGACAGGAATACTTTCTTAGTTACAACACATGGTTACTTTCTTAGGTACATCACATCCTTAGTTACATTACAGGAATATTAGTGTTGGGGGATTAAGCTGTAGGTTTGCGGAGGTGGTGGGTAATCCTAACAGCTAGACATTCTGTATCGCGAGTGATGATACTGTGTGGGAGTTGCATGCCAAAATCAGCATGGGTGGAATAATCAGCCGTTGAAATATACATTTGACAGAAAGTATGGCTGGGGTAGGTTCTGGACGCTGAGCAGATCCTAGGTACATAGTATTTGCAGTGTGACACTTGGAGCACACACTGGTGTAACAGCAGCAGGGATAACGGGGCAAAGTCATAAGTCAGTTGGGGGAGTTTCAGAGTTCCGTGGGGTATGAAGGACTATCAGTTAGTAGTCGGGTGCAGAAGATAAGTACAGGTACCTGTAAGGTAGGTATGCAAGGGTCCTGAGATGTTAGGCCAAATGTGCGTCACCGTGGTGAAAAGGGGCAAACAGGGCCTTTACTCTCGCGGGCCTTCACGCGAGAGGGCCGGCTTCCGCCTGCCGGTGAAAGTCTGTAAATTCAAATGCAGATGTTGATAGGCAACGAGTAAACAAAGCGCCGGGCAGCCATTTTGGAGGGACTGCTTCTCGTAGTTTCGGAGCGGCGGCTCACACAGCATAGGAAATAGGTATGACACTGCAAATGGTGCTGCCGGCGGATAGGAGGGGCTGCAGCAACGCACGTGGAACGTGCTCACCTGGAATATATGCACGGATAAATATGCCTGGCATAGCTGCTCCTGCAGCGCAGGTATCCACAGCATAGCTGCTCCAACAGCGGCACAGGCAGCATGGCTTCTGAGGTCCAAATGGAGGGGGAGAGCAGGGCTCCTGCCCTCTCAGATGCTTAGACTGTCCACACTTGCTGCACAAATGAAGGCCAGTACCATATAAAACACTCATCACATTTTCTTCGCCCTTGAGGCTGAGTAAAGAAATACCATGTCACAGTTAAAGAAATATGTCCTGAGTGTACCCACCAGTGTGGGCCAGTGCTGTTTAGGGACACCCATCATTCTGTCTTCACCCTTGGTGATCAGTAATAAATGCTGTGCCACAGTAAAAAATCATGACCAGACTGGAGCCACCAATGTTGGCTAGTATTATGTAGGCCAAATGTTTGTCTGACAAGGAACACTCATTATGCTGCCTTTACAATTGATGCCTAGTAACACATATCATGCCACAGTAGAGAAACTTGTCCGGACTGCACCCACCAATGTGGACCAGTACCACATAAGAACAGCCATCATGCTGCCTTCACCCTTGATGCTCAGGAAAATATACCAGGCCACAGTGTAGATTTGTCCAATTTTGTGGGTTCCTTGAAATGTATAAGGATCCTAGAACGGGATAGGCCTGCCTGTGCTGTTTACTGGAGCACTAGGTCAGGTCTCCCTATAGCCGACCGGTTTCTGTGGTATCGAAGTACTTACACCACATTCCTCAGGGCATGTGGAGGTGGACAGATGGATTCCTCCTAGTTTTGTAGTGGCAGCTTAGTCTGCATTATTCGTGGTCCTCTCCCCGTTCCATGTGGAACATGGCAACTCCCGTTGAATTCCCAGATCAGCTTTTGCTCTTCCTTCTCCATTCTTTCCCTTTCCCTTTCCATTCTTCCTCCTTCCACATATGGCAGTGACCATTCCTTTGGTGCCTATGCTCTGCATGTGGACTGTAAACTTGCCCCTACTTGTGCATATTGCTCGGGGGTACATGTCATATATATATATATACACCCTCCATCCCCTGCTAAATCTACCCAATGTTCTACATAATTATCAGGGTCTGGTGTGGGAATTGTGGTGGTGCCTGTGGGGTGAAGGTATTTGTCTATTGCAACCATATGTGGCTTGTCTGGGTCATCAGTTTGAACTGCACTATATTTGTACTGCAAGGTGCACCCTGTACCCCAATTAAGACCATCATCATTGTGCTGCTAGGCACTGCTGTGGCACAGCATCAGAGCCCCAGATGGCCAGTACAGAAGATTACCAACACAAACACTATCACAGGAACCAGTAGCTTCATGCTCACCCCCACCCAGGATGGTGCCCAGGAAAAAAGATTGCTGAACCATTCACTTTTCTGAATGCCAACTTCTGTTTGCATGTGGGTCCAAGGGTGTGTAGGGCCCCTATAATTTGTGCGAGGGACTCGTTCTCAGCATCATTTGGAGGTTGGAAGGAACAGCAAGAATCACCAATTTTATGGCACACACTTCCTTGCATTACCGTTAGTAAGTCAAATACATAACGGTTCTGCAGTGCCATCAGTCTTGATAGCGTTGAGGCCCTACTCAGTGTCATTTGCCAAATGTATCATCACCCAGCAAAAATTCTGGAGCCATTTGGCATTACCAGCTGATTGTATTCCAGGCACCAAGAGTCTCTTCCTTGTTGTATAGTCTATATATTGATCTGGTATATCTTTATGCAGCTGTGATGAGTCTTGAGATAAGTAAGTGGACCTCTGTCTTCTGGCAACCTTTCCTTCTTTTTCTGCTGTGGTAAGTTGTGGAATATGGGGGTGGCACTGGAATCATTGTGGGGGGCTTTGGTCACTGGTGCTGTCATTTTTGCACCTCGAAACACTTGTGTATTGCCGCGTTATAAATGCCATATCATATCATATCATTGGGGTGAGCAGGCCCTGGGATCCCACTATTAAATGGTCTTCATGGATTACGAGAAGTTCTGAGTGCAACATGGTCAGTGAGCAGGTGCCCCTCCATGATGGCAGGACTTGCAGAAATGCTTGCTGACCACAGACCCAGTAGCTCTCCATGACCATTTCTGTGCCTTGTTGAGATCTGGAATGTACAGCATTGTGCTGCACTTGCTGTTGGCCCCCACAAAAACACTTCCTTTGTGGTAAAAACATAGTTCATATTCTTTCTGCTTCAGCACTTTCACAGGCTTCTCCATCACCTCTTTTCATGTGCGTATGGCCACGTGTTCATTCCAGTACAGGCTGCACCCATCATTTACCCTTGCAAGTACTTCTTCCCCAAATCCTATGAGTCCTCCTGTCATGCAGCTCATTGTAATTTCCTGCCATCTGTTTGCCACAAACATCATGCCTTCTAGCTTCAGGTACGGTCATTGAAAACAGTGCATATCTTTGGGCACATTGTAGTTGATCAGGGTCCATTATCTCAAGTCGCACAGTTTATGCCTGGAAGGTGCTTCGAAATCTACACAACGTCAAATGGACTAAATATTGAGCCTCCTAAATCAGAGTTTCTGGTGGCATTAATACCTTGGGGGCTCCCGATGTGTGTGGAATCAAGGAACAGACATAGCAGCTCCCATAAATCCTCTTTTTCCCCACTGAGCTCATGTCTGTGTACCAACTATTGCTTAATTCTGGATGGTGCACATCTTCTATTGTATCTAAACCGAGCCCTCAATGCTCATCGTACCTGGCTCTTCTAACTTGTCTTTTTAAACATTTTGAAGCAGTAACATGTAGAACAATAAGAGGGAAACTCAATGTGCAAGTATGCCAGAAAACGCATCAGGAATAAATGATAACATAAGTAAATCATCAAGCTTTCCCATAGGTTCCTGGGTGACATATGTGTCATTAGAAGTTGCATTAGTCTTTGTATTACGGACCGTGGCTGCAGTATTGCTAATTTCAGTTACTCTATTTAATAGGGATACATTTGCCCCATTGGTGGCATTGACGGTATTGGCATATGATAAAGAAGCATTAGTAATATTTACATGTCTATTCCCCCCTTTTATATGCCAACCCCATATAAAACTACAACCTAAATATATACCTAGCACATACATACAAGCAGCAAATAAACCAGCTACACAGTGAACACATGTAAACTTGGAGGTGAACATGAGTATTCACGGAAATGAGAATTTTTCTTTTTGTAAATAGAGTGGTTAGAACTGTGGACATCCATTGAAAAACAGTGAAAAAGAGAGAGAGAAAAAGAGAGAGAGATAGCACTTAGAACTGTGGACATTCATTGAAAAACAGTGAAAAAGAGAGAGAGAAAAAGAGAGAGAGAGATAGCATGTGTGTGCAAATAATATGAAGCAGCATTTGGCTATTGTGGAGGTAGATCAGTTGTAGGGTCCTGAAAGATAAATAAAAACCCACTAAGAAAGAATCAGTACTCAAAATGCTGTTGTACGTGTTTCTTCAGGAATACCCATGGGTAGAAGGGTCAGGGTGCGTGACTGTTGTTGCACCTTTAATATTTACTGAGATTGTATGGGTAGGGGCAAGTTCTGGGCTGCTTTGCGAACATCAGATAAGTGAACCCAATACCGCAATTCTCTAACTTTCACCACAAGGGGAGTGACATAGATTACCTCAATCGGGCCGTTATATCTAGACTCATTCCACCGGCGGACAAAGCTGTTTATATACATACGGTTGCCAGGGAATAGCTGGAGCCGAGGTGATATTGGCAGAGTATCAGATGCAGAGCTAGTCGTCTCTTCAGTCCTCGGAGCTATCTGTTGAGAGATACATTTTATTGCTTTTGTTAAGGCAGACAAGTAGCTTACAAATTTGTCTCCCAGAACAGACGCAGCCCTGTGAGGACCAGATGCTATCCTGATTGGAGATAGGGGCGTGTGCATATGCCACCCTGTTACCACCTCATGGGGTGATAAATGTGATCTTTACAGGGCTGCGTGCAAGGGGCAAGCAGTGCACTCAGTTCTTCTTTAAAGTGGTGCAGAGTTGGGACAATTTGCTTTTTAAGAAACCGTTGATCCTCTCCGTGAGCCCGTTGGACTGGGGTGGTAAATTATGCACATTCTGCCACTATCAGATCTTAGTACATCACACATGCCCCAATGAGGGAAACCTCTCTCACCAAAAATGTGGCCACACACTTAGCATCTGGATGTGCAAAAGGACCAGTCTCCACCCACCATGAGAAAGGACACATGATAACTAATAAGTAGCGAGACCCGTTATACCTTTCCCCCATGTCCGCGTAGTCTGTGAAATTCACAGAATGGCCCAGTAGGGTGGGGCAGATTGCCTTGTAGATGAGATGGATGATGCAGCTGGTCGAATGAAACCTGCAGCAATTTGTGCGGCATAACCACTTTTCCTGAGATTTCCTGTTGCCATAATAAATCTGAAGGGGCTGCTTACATCTTTTTAACCATAGATCATTCTCTTACTGTGGGGCCCAGCCCTGCAACTCAATCAGTTGTGCAATTGGTAAGGAATGATAGGAGTCTGGCAGCTGCTCTCTGCTATGCGCTACCACTGGGTACTCAGAAAAACACTTGGCACCAGGAGATCCGCTGCTTGCTTGGCCAGTGCATCCGCGGAAGCATTACTGAATGAGATCTCATCTGTGTTGTTGGTATGGGCGGTGCACTTCACCACTGCTGTCAAGGAGGTGTGAGACAGTGCGTCAATCAGTTTATCTAACAGTGCTGCATGCTGTACCAGAACCCGTCAGCCCTCCTAAATCCTCTTCTCTTCCATTTTGCAAGTCCTGCATGCACTGTGGTGGTGACATAGTTCTAATCACAATAGATGGTCAGGTGCCACCCTTGAGATGTTAGAAGAGCCTCAATAAGCGCTAAATGTTCTGCTGCGTGGGCCTAATAGTGCATAGGTAATCTTTTTTGCACCAATATCTCATAGATCCCTTCTACTAGGGGGACCACCCCAGTATGCCTCAAACCAGTTCCCTGGTCAATGGTTGTTGACTCATCAACGTAAAAGCAACTCATCCTTCGAGTGGGTAGTCCCTCGCTTTTGGGATGTCATCTTCCTCACCCTCAAATATCACACAGTCATGTCTTGCAAGGTCTTCGTCCGTGCAAGATTCTGTCAAAAAAGTGGCAAGAGTTACTATTTTACACCTCAATATATCTATGTTTGGGTTGGACAGTATAAATCAATATGCGGATGCCAGCTGTGTAGTAAAAGTTGATTTGAATCATTCAAGAATGGCAAATGCTGCATGCTCTACATACAGTGTTACGGAACACCCCATGACAATGGTGGAGCGTTTCTTAATTGAAAATTGTTTGCATGGAAACTGGCCCTGCATCACTGAATATAACAGTCTGCTGTAATAGGCCAATCGCTTGTGGCCCATAGTGCTCTTCTGCGTAAGGACCCGCAGTCATCAGTTGGCCCTTGGAATGAGAAAAACAGATAAAACTTTTGGGTGTAATCAGTGGTAGCTAACACAGTGGCTGTGGAAATTACCTCTTTCAGGGCATTGAAGCTGGCGAGCATGTCCTCCATCCATGAAAACTACAGGGGCCTAGTGTACGCCAGGTAGTCTAAAATCTATGTTCTGCAGTAGTTACACAGTCCTAAGGACTTCTGTATTTCCTTGACAGTCTTGGGTTGGGGAGTACTGCGCACTGATACTGCGTGATCGGGTATCACCTTCTTCCCGTGAACTTCTTCAAGTGGCCCAAATAGAGCACTTCTTGGAGGCAATATTGCAGCTTCACCTTGTCTACCTTGTACCCCTTGTATGCTAGCAGCTGCAAAAGGGTGACAGAGTCCTTCCTGCACTGTTGCTCACTGTCACTACACCCAATCAGGCTGTCAACCTACTTTAATGATACTGGGCACCTGAATGTTCCCTAAATCAGTATGTAATATTGTGTTAGAAAAACTGGGGGACTCACCGTACCCCTGAGGCAATCATGTGTGCGTGAAACTCATCCCTCCATGCATAAATGTGGTCAGGTGAGGTACTGGAAAAGAAAGCGTTCTGGAGATCCACCACAGTGAAGTGGGTCGCCTCTTTAGGGATGCTACACAGAATTGTTTCAGGGTTCAGAACTACTGGAAATTCTGCCTGTCATTTAGAGGTCAGAGATCCTGTATCATTCTCCAACTTCCCCCTTTTGCCTTGTTTATCGGATAGATAACCGTATTGCATGGGGAGGTGGTTGGTACAATTATTCCCTGATTCAAAAGTGCAACAATGGTGCAGGGAGTATTCGCTCCTCTGAGTCTTTGGACAGCAGGTACAGTTTAGCTCAAGGCAGCACCAGGACTGGCTTGAGTGTTATTCGCACTGGTACCACCCCCTGCAAGAGCTCTACATCATAGGTATTTGTTGTCCATAATCATTCTGCTCTAAGCCTGTTTCAGTGAATGGGGTGGAGCGGCAAGGGCCATGAAGGAACACTGCACCTTGCGATACTGCACCATAATCTCGCAAGGGATACAGATTGCCAACACAATTTCACCCACAACAACCCAATCCTCAAACAATTCAGCATCTGTTACTTCTTTAAGGAGCACCATTGGATCAGTACATAACACTATACGCCACTTGCACCCATAAGGGCCTGTCCTAACCACAACAATCCTTTTAGCTGACACAACCAGGCATGAGTATCATTCCTACCACAAGCTCTGGGGTCACCACAGAACTGAAGATTAAGTCAGATGGCACCCGCCAACACACCTTACCAATCTGGGGCACTGAGTCAAGTAGTACTGTGATACCATACACAAACATATCTGGTCTACCAACTCCCGCCTCTGGCCTGTATTATGACCATTGCACTCAAGGCGCACATGCCTGGGGTGGCACATACCCCCCCCGATTGGTCTGTGAAGGAGATAGTCATGTTCAGTTTGCTCAACAAATTTCATCATAACAAATTTATTGGGGAGGACTCTGAGTACAATAAGTGTGCCCCCACCACTTTTCCTCCTATTTTGATTGCTACCTCTTCTGTATAGAGAACCGTTGCGACAGCCCCAGAGAATCCTTGTGTGTTGAGAGTTTCACCTGATAATGGGACGTTTCCCTCGCTGATGCATAATTTAGTGGCACCTGTGTTGACCATAAAGATGCACTGTGAGAAACCAAAGGGTGCCACACCTGATAGTCCCCAGGGATCTCTCTCTCAGGTGGCCAGGGCACAGCCATCGCCTTTGGATCCAGACTCTTGGGGTGGAACATTGCGGGAGGATCACTTAAGTGAGTGGTCTTCAGGAAGTGGGGTGAGACAACCGATGGTGAGATGCGGTATTCACCCTTTTCCCGTACTCATGGCCCATCCTATTTTATAGGATCTTCCAATGTCCCAACTCCCCCGTCCCCTTTTCTACACAAACGCTGGGCCGAGGAGAGTGCAAGTGAGAGTAAGGAGGCTAACCCTTAGATATCTTGTTGGACATCTCCCGCTAATCGGGTTAGGCAAAGTCAGGCACTTGACTTGCAATTTCATACATCTGATACCCATTAGCTCTCCTCGCATGGATAAAAGGCGGAACATAGAGACACGAGAAGGAGCAAGGTGGAACACGAGAAGGAGCAAAACATTCTGGGGCGAAGGCAAACTTACTGGAGCAGAACAACCGAAAGAGGAATGAGACCAATGGGTAGGAAAACCCAGGAGGTCCCTGCAGGAGGTTGTTGTCTCCAAAGAGCCGTGAAAGCTTAGCTGAGAAGGTCAAATCCTAGACAAGAAAACTGCATTGTGTTTCAAGGGCACCAGTGACCCTCCCGAGTGAACGGCAGAGTTTGGGAGGTGAGGCCAAGCCTGTGGTATTAACCCTGACTCGCAAATTAAAACAGTAAAGACAAGAAAGGAATGCACACAGCCAGTGAGTTGGCGAGCAACATGATAGGCAGTGTGTGTTAAGGAAAGATTGAAAGTGCAACAGCATATCTCACAATTGAAGGTTGCATGCGTTTGGATGAGACGCGCAAAGGCAGACCTGTGGTGAACTTTTAATTACTGATAACTGTGAAGCCAGTGATACAGAGTAGCAGAGTGGTCTGGCAAAAGGAAGTAGCCCACTCAAAAGTCGCAGCCAAAGGTGAAATGTGTTGACATAAAGCGACAGCATGAATGAACTTCAAAAAGCGTAATGATCAAGGTTAGCCCAGAGAAAAGGGAGATGTGAAAAGATGAATGTTGAACTTTTGTGCTTGTGATACTGAACTACCCGGGCCAAGAGACACTAGGCCAAACAACACAAGAGTCTGAGCTAAAGGGAAAGTCGAAGTGGTCCTGCGGAGGTTTATAGTAAACACCTTGCACATTCGAAACTCTTTGACATCAGGAAAAGGTCTGAGTCCGACTGAGGGAAACCAAAAGTGTAATAATTTAGGGGAAGGGAACCCCTACAGAATGTGAATTAAGTTTGGGGAAGGGAACCCCTGCAAGTGCTGTGATTGAAAGGTCCGAGCCCGATCAAGAGAGACCTGCGTGAGACTTTGTTGAACTGTGAAAGAACATTTGAAATCTGGAATAAGTGAGTTTAACGTGGACGGCCAAGCGGGCATTGATCCACGTTTTGAACTACCTTGGTTTTGATAACCTGATCCAGAGTGTTTCGTCTTGTTGTGACTCAGCCACATTGATTCTTTGTTTTGATACTGATTTTCCTTAACACACATATTCCCCATAACACACGTTTTGTATAAGAGATAGGGCAGGCATTAGGTTTTGTTAGTATAGGCCATCTTTGATTTGACAGAGACTGACTAGGATGATGTTTTGTTATTATCCTAGCTATGGGGTAAAGCAGGAGTTTTTCTAAACCCTGAAAATTGAATTAAGGTTTTGAAATTGAATCTATTGTTTCAGTGTCATACTTTTGATACCATGCCTCTCTTATGCCCACCAAGGGTTCCTCGTCAGGGTGGGTAGTCATGGACAGGACTGGGCATGCAAGAGCTTTCCTAATCAGGGTATGAATTGGTAACTGGGAATGTAAAAGGATTGCACCACATGACACTGGCCCCTCAATAGGGTGCTACTGTGGCATTTGGCAGTGCATTAGTTGTGGACATTTTACCTCCATATGAAGAATTCTGCGGAGCAACTTGTAGCTGGGCATTAGGTGGGGCTGGAGCCTACATGTTTGGGGGTCTTGATGGTAACTGGGTGTATGCCTGGTGTATTTCATAGGGTATGGAGGTGGGCATCAGTGGCGGGGAGGAATATGGCTGAAGTGATACCGGGGCTAGTTGACCTGATGAGTTATACCCCGCTGCCTACCTACTTCTACAATCTCTTGTGAAATGCCCCCCACGTCCCACTGCTCCAATACTGAGAAGGTGCCATACAACCTCTGGGTCCCATTCAATCAAATCCCCTGCCCCTGTGCCCCTTGAAACTCTCCTCTTCCACGCTACTGACTTCCTTGTTGTCGTTCAGGATACTGATGGTGAGGTTTGCCGCCCCACTGCCCCTGCCCTCTGCTTGGCCAGAATACTGATATCCTCACATCTGCGTGCACTGCAGCCTGTTCCGCCGGGTCTGTCTCAGTATTTTCCATTACCACCCATTCAACTGCTATTTTAGCTAGTTGTTTCTGCACTAGTTTTGCTGCCCCAGCCTGCAATCTATGAGCCATTTCCTTTACTCGCTCATTATTCCTTTTACAATGGTATATAATTATAGTCTGAATTTCGGCCCACCCCTTCACCTCTACGGCCACTTTCTTGTCGAGCGCTTTCTGAACATCCTTAGGTAATGCCCTCTTAATGACAACATTTAAAAGAGGAATTGATGGGTGCCACTGGTCACCCGTCTCCGATCTCCACATATGCTGCACTTTTAAAATGTACTGAGCATCGTATTCATCGTCCCCCCTGGTGTACTGTATTATGAACTGTAAATCCAGTGTTTAAGGATACGTCCGCTGCAACGCGTTCTGGCCCTGCACTCTAAAATTGTTGAAAGGTGCCCCATCATGCGCATCGTCATCTAACTTCACTCCCAGATCTCTTGCCTTAAGCCACATGCCCCAAGCCTGATCTTCCACAATAACAACAAGCAAGCTTATTATATTTCCCACCGCCAAAGGAATCCCTGCAGTCTGCTTTTCAAATGCATATATCTGCTTCCCGGACCCCACAGTGAGGGGCAGGAATGTTTTGATCAAATTGTTCTTATCCATCTGGGCCCAAGGCACATAACGTGCTCTACCTGGTCCTTCATGCAATATTGACAGCTGCATGCCCACCCGTCTCCTCACATTCCAAAAGAAAGGCATTGTATCAAAGCAAGACAGACAGAAGTGATCACAGTTCAAGGATGTTTATTAAACTGTAAAGGGGGTGAGATAAACACCAAGTAAAAACCTAAATATAAACTGGAAGCAACTACGACCATCAAATAAAAAAGAATACAGTCCTAGTGTAGTCTAGTCAAACAAAAAGGGCCCATACTAAGAAAACATATTCCCAATCCTTAACACTGTGCTATAATATAGTGTGGGATAATATTCAAAAAAGAAAGAAGTGTTCACAAAATGATAAATCAGGATGTTATTTCCAGGGTCTCCCTTGTTCATGTTTTTAGCACAGGAGAAGGTGGGGCCTTTGAGTACATCACCCTCTTGGGCTTCTCTAGCTTGGGCTCACTGTTCCTTTTCTCTATATCAGGGCCTTCTGTACCCAAGTCTCTTCTCATGCAAAGTCTCTTGCCTCGGAGGCCTGATATGCCAAAACAACAAAACAAAAGTTCCTTCTGATACCCTTCACGTAGGGAGATTATTCTGTACCCTTGGATCCCCGTCACCCGGGCTCCGATCCTTCCCTCAGTGATTAGCCTCCCTCAATCGGGCTCAGACCAACCATTCACTGTGAAGATCCTCAGTTGGGTTCATACTTGTCGTCACAATGTTGTACATTTGCCTTCTTGAAAACCTTTCTCTCGACGTATCTCAGTCGGGTTCACTATTGTCTTCTAATCACAATTTCCTTATTTTTAATACTCAAGAGTCTCAATGTCTTTTTAAACAACCACCTTTTTGTTGGGTCCCCCTCATCTGGGGTCAGACCTTCCACTGTGCTTGCCAACTTTAAACAAAGACTTCCGAAGGGCAACCATGTTTTGCTGGTCACTTTATTACCTTATGGCAAGGGCGTGTTTATTCACAATAACCAGTTCGCACAGCATTCCTCTCCACCGAGCGCAAATGCCTGACTCGCAATTCCCTCAGTTGGGCTTACAATTTCACAATCGTAAAACTCTTTTGCAACGTGTCAAGGACTTTCAATTGTAAAAGGGATTTTGCATGACCCGTGTATGACCACCTTGACACCTCACATCAGCTTTCCTTATGGCCTCTTGGTCTTGGTATTTTCCTTCCCCTTTTGGTGCTATACCGTCTTTTTGGTCAATAGAGGGGTACCAGTTACAGACCTCGGACAAGCGCCCACATGGCGACAGACCACTCTATCTCCGGTACCAAATTCGCACACATAGGACCTCTCTCTCTTTATCTTCTTAATGTTGCCAGTGCAACCTTGACTCAAACATGGTCCGGCCGACTATCAGGTTCTTCCGACTCACCAGCTGTGTTGAACTCTTTGGCGTTTCTTTTGCCGCTGCCATCAAGGACAATACCATGATGGTAACCAAGTCTCCCCGCCCTGGCTATCAGTGCGGAAGGGTTCCATGTACCGCTGACATCCATCACACCATTTGCCAGCTGCGATTCCCGATCTTACGTTTCTTTTGTCGGAGGCTTCCTGGATCTTGTTTGAAGAGGGCAAGGGCAACTCCCTCCTTGATCTCCTTTCAGGTCTCGCCGCCTTTCTCTTCTGTTTGAATTTCCATCCTGGAATAGTGGTTTCCTTGTGCATTTGGCCTTGCTCGCAGTATGCTCTTACGCTCTGCCTTTTATCCCAGTAGGGAAGGGAAAGGGCAGTCAGGTGTGTGTAGTTGTTGGCAATTGCCTCACTCTGCCTGACCTTTTTGTTGGGACATGTCACGTAAACGGCTCTGATATTAGTCCGGTGTCACTCACGGGGTGAGGAAGTGTTTGTGTCAGGAAAAGGGGGGGTAGAGTTTCTAAGTATCCTACTGGACAGGATTGGCAAAAGGTGTCATAAGAAGTGGGTACTGAGTCTGACGCTTTGGTGTCCCACTTCCATTCCCCAAAGACCCCTCATCCAGGTGATGCTCCCGCACTGGCACACCCCCAGGAACTGGATCCAAAGTGATGGCCGTGTCTTGGCTACCTGGATGACAGATCCCCGGGGACTAGTAAGTGAGACACCTTCAGGTTTCTCACACCATCCATCACTTCTCTTTTTCCTTGCCACTGCCACCTGCCCAAATCTGCTCCTCAGTCGCTGCCCCCACAAGCTCTCTACTCTTGGTGAAACCTTTGGTGCCTCTTGTGCATCCCCCTCCTCATCCTCAAATTCATCAATGTCCCATTCGCCTTCCTGCAGGTGTTTGTTTGCATCCCTGTCTGACCTCACTCTCCCGTAAGCTACACTTTCCGCTCCTCGATCACCACTATTCCCCTTCTCAATATGCACATTCTTCATTGCAGTGCTATCCAGTCTGAAAAAAAATCTCCAGCCCTCCATTCATCCAAACCACACCCCTGCTTGTTCTCCCGTCCTTTACTTCCCTCAATCGGGCCAACTCCTTCTGTGACTTATTATCCCATGGTGTAATAGTGTTAGGTGTTGGTCAATATGAGGGAGGGGCAGTGGTGGGTGTTGGCACATATGATGGGTTTGTGTACCCTGGGGCTGGGCGAGTGGTGAGTGGGTAGAGCCACCCTCTCTGCAAGGGCTGCAGTGCTACCTCTGGAGCTGTTGCATTTACTAAATCGGAGGCGGCATTGTCATCATGCCGGGATGCACACCCAGCAGTGTCCTCTGTATCCTCTACCATTTTCCATAAATCTAAAATCTTTTTTTGCTTCTGAAGCTGTTTACCATTATATTTGCCAGTTAGGAACGTGCTCATGTGTTCCAGTATCTCTCTGTTATTAGTGCACTGCTCTGGCCAGGGGCGGGGCACCCCCCTTGTGTCTCTGCAATCCACTATTTATGGTACGTCTCTAATTTTTCGCTATACAATGGCAATGCACTATACATGAACTCCAGCATAGTCATCACCCCATATTGTCAATCGTTATGTTAAACAATTAACACTTGTAGTTATGCGCCACACACAATGTGGGGCCTGGGGCCTAAATACCTTCAACTCTCTCTTCCTAAATATCTTCCCTCCCGAGCCCTTCGCTCATCCATCTCCAACTCCCTCAGGGTCAGCCGCTTCTCGAAGCAACGAGATGGGGGTAGATCTCTCACTGTGGCAGGGGCCTCCCTCTGGAACAGCATTCCTGCCTCCCTGAAACTTGATGAGAACCATCTCCGGTTCAGGAAGCACCTCAAAACCTTCCTCTTTGCTTCTGGTTTCTCTCTCCCTCAACCCCTGCTAAATTCTCGACTGAATCTGCACCTAATCTGCAACTGGGCCCCTCTACTGACCTCGGTCCTGGGCCCAGCCACTCTCCTCTTGCACTGCCTCCCTGGCAACCCCTGCACTGAGGGACTGTTTCTGTATCCCTACAGCCCCCCCCTTTCCCAGCCACTCTCCTCTTGCACTGCCTCCCTGGCAACCCCTGCACTGAGGGACTGTTTCTGTATCCCTACAGCCCCCCCTTTCCCAGCACTTGTCTGCACTTACCTTGCACTTGCCACCAGCGGGCCCTATTTATTTACTTTATTCTACTTACTTGTACTGCACTTCCCCCCTCCCCTTCCCCTTGCACTTTTCCCTTCCCCCTCCCCCTGCACTTGCGCGGTCTGAATGACGCCTGGCCTAGTAGGATCGTTGTCTGTCTTCCCCTTGTTCCTCCCTCCCTGCCTTGTCGCGCCTTGAAACACTTGTGTATAGGTGCATTACAAATGCCATATCATATCATATCATATCATAATGTTATTATAACCGTTATTAGCAGTTCTCTGTTCCCACCTCCCAGTTGCCCCCTATCCACACCCCGCCCTCGCACACACTCCTCAATTTTCACTGCCAACACCCACACTATTTCTGCAGGCCCCCTCTTGGCCTCCACCTACTCCACAATAATATTTCAACACACCAAAACAACAAACTAAAACAATAAGCCAAAATAACAATCACTACCTTTTCTCCTTCTCCCACCCGAAATATATTGGGAAGAGGAATCCAAGCTCTCTAATTATACAGAGCTCCTACTTTTGTATCCCCTTATCATAAAAAGATGGCGCCAGCTTCTCCTCTTTCTCCGAAAGGATCCCACACTCCTGTTTTTCTGCTCAATATCCTCACAATAATAATAACAATAAATTCACAAACCACCAGGTGGCCTTTCACGCTCTCCCTTCACACACACATATTACATTTCCCCACTCATTCTTGCCCCTGTTGTTGTTGCTCACAAGAGGTGTACTTACATCTGCGTGTTCACCCAACCTCCTACGTCACGGGATTCCAATAATGGCCTGTGCCCTCCTAGGAGCCATGCCCCTCTCCAAAGAGCAGACCGGAATTCTGTTAAAACGGCTCCTGTATACTACTGCAGGTTTCTGCACTTGCGATTGGTCACTGCAGGTGAGCGCGGCCCTATGGAAGTGTGGCCTGGAAGCCTCTGTCTTCACAGGGGTCACTGGGATCACGTCAAGGTTACCAAAAATGTAGAGAAACCCCAACGCTCACACCAGGAAAAAATGCAACCCACTGGGGAAAAAGGGGTGAGCACACCTCTTGTAAGAAGAACAAGACTTATTTCCACAAAAATAGAGATGCGCCAGCAAAGCACTCTGTTTCCACAGAACATTCTGGCAAAATCAGTACTGGCAACACATTAAAAGGGTGCACAGCGTCATCAGCGACATAAGTTACATAAGGTACAAATCCAAATGGCTGGTTGGTGAGACCCTATACATAGGCTACCTTCTCGATAACGGATTCCAGGCCATTGGGCCCAGCCCCGTCCTTCTCCCACATGGGTGTCTTTTTGTACATCAGCAGGCATGAAGCTACAATTAATTGTTTGTTTGGTGAAGAGAAACAATGCATTATTTATCTCTAACATAATGTGCACCTGTTACTGAAGACAAGGGCTAAAAGGATACTTTGAGGTGATTGTAGTTCACAATCCACAGCTCAGTTCCAGACACGTCGGCGCCCTTCCAAAGCTCTCCACCCTGGTTTTAGATTTGTTGTTTTGCCCTTCACTGCACCTCGCAGCCCAAATCATGGGACCTATAGTGAAGGCTGGCTGTCACTGCTTTTTGATATTTTTTGACCGATATGGTGGTCTAATAGTTTTATAGTCAGTGGTCTGGGACTGACTGGTACCTTCGAATGCTGGTGCCCCGAGATGGGGGCATCGGGCACTATTACTTAGAGCTGGGACTGGCAAGGTCGGAGGCTCATGCCCTCCTTCTCGTGGAAACACTTTTCACAGGGAGCTCTCAGCCCCGTTGTGGCCTTGCAGGGCGCATTCCTCCTGGGATATTAAATCCTGGCAAAATGAGACAATGAAAGGTTTGTGAATGTCTGCAGCTCTGGCTTTCTCACCAGTGCCCTTGATACAACCTAGTTTACCATGCACGCATGTATTCCCAGTCCTGGCTGCATCACAGGTTTAGGCCTCGATTTCAATATGGCTGCTATGATCTGATATGGCGTTTGATTCCCAGTGTACTCTACACTCAAAGCATGCACTACCCTCTCCGCACATTACCCCTGTCGACACCACTCTACCTCCCTGTGCCCTCCCCGTGCTCCAACCATACATTTCTAGGTGTCTGCCTCATTCGAAACCACTTGGTGGTCTGGGAGTCCCCTCTTCCCAACATTCGCCACGTAGGAACACTCATAATGCTGCCTTCACTATTGATGCCTAGGAAAAAAAGGCCATGCCAAGACTAAAAAAACGTTCTCCTGGCTGCCATCCCTCCCTCCATCCCCAATCATAGACGTGTTGCCCGGCACAGCACACACATTTCAGCATTCACTAATCGTACGGCATTCATTCTTCCTGCATTCTCACATTCACACACAAGCATTACCATTCATTCTTCATTTACTCTCATTCACCCGCACAACCATACAGCATTCATATGCTCTCTCATTCACACACGCACCCCAACAACGTACGCTATCTCATTAATGCACCCACTTACAAACACAAACGCCTCGATCATGCCACCCCTTGGCCACTGAATGTGCAGGAAGGCACAAGATTGCCCCCTCACACAGTCAGCCCTGCAGAACCCAGCCTGCATCCCCATTGGGCCCTGTAAGGCTGAGGAGGTAAAATGCCCCAGCCTTGAATGGCTCACTGGGCATGCGCACTGAGGTCCCACTGAACTGTCAAAGGGAAACCACATTTCGCTTTGACAGTTCAGTTAAAGCCAGACCTAGGGTGGTCCTTCAGCTGCTTGCTGCAGTTGGGGGAGCGCTCAATGTTTTCACTGGGCTGGCTTGGCTCATGAGTGGTGGGTCGATGCTCCGACACCCAATATGGACAATCCACCCCAGATAGTACAAGTGTAACTGGAAACAAAGTGTCAGCAACAGACAGCAGTGTGGGTTGTAAGCAGGTCTGGCTCACAATGCTGCACATCACCCCAGTCATGACGGTCTATTTGTGGGTGCCTTTCCTCAGTTGCATTTTAGTGACCGAATTCTCCGATATAGCCTTGGTAACTAGTAGAGGATATGCCCTCCTAACTCACGTCAGCATTCTGGGCTTGCGACGTGCTTAATAATCTATGAGGCAAGCCAACTCCACCTGCTAATACTAGTGCTCCTAGAAGAAGCCATCTTAAAAAAAAGAGATATGAAGCTCCTAGGGCTAGTCACCAGGAAAGTGAGAGAAGGGGCAGCCAGGCTGCTCTCAGACGTTGTGTGTATACATGGAATTCTGCCATGTCTATGTCATTCACACTAAGTGCGGTTAAGATTCTGCAACTGTCGCTATGTGTCTTGTTTTCTGCTAAATGTCCTTTACACGGTAATAAAGGGTGCAAAGGTGGTTTCGCAGTTTTTATGTTCTACTGAATGTAATTTAGCAAGCAATAACCGCAGTGAATGGTGTTAAACTTCTCAGAGATCAAGTACAACTGTATGCTTAATGTGAACTATTACATACATGTATGCAATATTTTTATTTTCAAAGGTAATTGCTGTGATATTTCATCTGCTAAATGAGTGGTCCGGTCAAAACACTTTGCAGTCCAGAGTGAGCAGAAATAAACGGGCAAACCTTGCAACCTCACAGGACCTCTTCTACATCACGCCTCTATTTCAGGCCAGATTCGAAGAGCCATTAAAGACACACACGCTTTGGAAGGTTACCTCACATCATGTGCACGTGCACATGCAAAACAGTAAAAGAAGTTCGAATGAGGCTTGATAGAGCAGCACTAGTCGCCTCATGACTTCCTTAGGCTAAAGTTACAATGAATCCTTAACCGGGTGAAATGTGTCTATGATTGCTAAACCTGTTAGGGTTGTTTCCCCCTTTCGGGTGACATTGAAATGGAGCACCTTTTTTGAGGTAAAGAGCCCTGCTCTAGAGATGAGACAGTGGCGGGTGATTGAACACATGCAACCGTCTCTCCGCAATAGGGATGAGGCCTAACTTCGTGAATGTAGGTAAGCAAGAGAGCTATGCCTGGCACAGAACAGACACGACAGAGCACACCCAGAAACACATGGACAACATGCAGAGCTCGGTGTGGAAAATAAGCTGGCATGGGTTGCCCTGAGAGATATCTGCCAGTCATTTTCCATGGAGTGGTCAAATTTGTGCCACATAGAACTTAATGTTAATGAGCAGGGCTTTACAAACCGCATCATATGTCATTTTGCAGATACAGGAGCAAAGAGGCACTGACATGGATGGTCTCTGAATGCCTGCATGCAAAAAGCCCAGGCCCATTGCAGAGCACGGGCAGCTGGCAGCCCTCTCTGCCTCCCTCTCTTGTGATAAGAGACCTGTTAAAGGGGGGCGGATGGGGTGCACTGGAATGCAGCAAGTCAGGTAGAGATTGCTATCAGTCTTGCAGCTCTGAGAACTCAAAATGGGGGAAGCGAGCAGCCCCTTTCCATTGGCTGTCTCCAGTCAAGGCGGGTGCAGATGTATAGAATGATCACACAGGGCACACAGTTACTGCGGGAGGCTGCTCTGCTTTGCAGGCTGCGAGGGGGCCGAGAGATGGAAATGAAGTGGAGTGACCAAGGGACTGGTGTGTTTTTGTTTGGGGCAGGTTGTGTCGAGCTGAAAAGGTTTTCAGTCACATAGCCATGGAAAAGTCAGGCAAAATCTGCTTGTGCTATTTCTCACTAGGAAGTACAAGGAAAGCCAAACCAGAAAGAAAGCCAAGTGGCGGTCATATGTAAGTACACAGAGAAAGAGAGGTGCTTGCTTAACGTTTCTCAAGCACTTATGAGAATTTGAAACGTTGAAATAAGTTCGCAAGGAGTGATAATCGTTTCTCTTCTGCATTTCAGCTGTATGCATTGTTCATTTACTGTTTAATTAGCTAACTTACATTAATTGGTCGCACCCTATACATTTCCGGGAATGGCTTAGTAAATAGTAATAAATACTTAGATAAGGCATTTTGGAGGGACTTTTCTATCTTAGCCAGCTCTTAAGAAATTCCTTTCATTTTGACTACGAATGAATACGTGCACCTCATACTGATTACTAGGGCGAAGGCGGCTGCCACCTTCCAGCCAAAACTTAAATATAGAGGAAGTAATTCCTCTATTTAGGGGGTCTTTTACATCCCTGCCTTTTAAGTCTCTCACATGATAAAAGCAGGAGTATTCAGAAATTGGCTACCCAGCATCAGTATTTGTCTTTTCCTTGCTGTCTGAGGCAGTAGGCACTATGGAATCCAGTTAAGTGACCAAGTGACTCCATGCCACAGGACTAACCATTAACCTGCCCTTTCTTTCCTGGCAAGGCCCAGGCAGGTTTTCAATATACCACCTTTCAGACAAGGCCTGGGGCTGTAAGACCACGACAGTGGTGATGGGTGCAGTATAAATATCGCATACCATAACATTAACTCAACGACCATCTTCCTTGTACCAGTGCTTACCTATGAGGCTCCTATATCCACCCCCAGAACACTCCTTCCCAAGCTCTTTAACTTCGCCCTCCTTGAAATATGCAACGCCTCCTTTCTCATTATCCTTCAGCTTTTGCTAATGTCCTTTTTGCGAAACAGAATCCCGAGACAGGAATGAGCTTGCTGGACAGCTCTCAGGCATTTCCCTACGGGGGTACAATAGTTGGCAACCTTCACCCAGGATGGCTACCTGCAGGGCAAGAGGAGGGAGGACTGGAGGATGCCAACCAGGTCCCTTGAAGGGTGAAGGGACCTGCTAGAGGAAAAGGAAGAGGAGCTGCAGTCTGAGTGGCAGGCTGGGCAAACATCTCCTCAGTGCATCTCTCCCGGGGGCAGGTTCCAGTGCTAAGGGGGACGGTGAGTGGTCAGAGCATCCTGAAAAGGCTTCTTCATGGAGGCGAGGTGTATGAGGGATGAAAGCAAACCTTAGCAATGCTCTGCCCTTACCTGGGTCACTGGGGGGGAGCAGCAGACATGGCGGTTCAAAGGGGTGTCTAAAGCCAAGCGCAGGGTTTCCCGGCATGGCAACCCCATTTGATGAGGGCCGAGAGGCGCACATGCGCAAAAAAAGTAGTGCATAAAGGGAGCACGACAGCAAGGGGTTGCTTAGCAACACCTTCTGTCGGACATGAAGAGGCCATGGGCTTCTCGGACCAGGTGACGCATGGTTCATTTCATGATCCTAAGATCAGACAATGAAAGCATATACCTAAGGTAAGTCAATAATATCTGACACAAAAGACAAATTCTAGAACATATTCCCATGCCTTGATTGATGTCTAAACTTGATCTACTAAAAAGGAAGGAGTCTAAACTACCTGAAACTATTGAGATGCATGGCAACCTGTCTAGCCTGGGGGCAGATCTTCAATATCAGTAAAAGAGATGGCGGGCACAGAGTCTATGGATAGAAACTTAGCTATGGCCATGAAGAGATCATATACAGGATCTTTTTCATGCCAGACCCATTTCATGATGGGGCCTATGGAACAGACATGGCAATGGGAGCAACCATTTTAGGGCGACGGCATGTTGACACTTTCAGGGTTTGAGACAGATAAGCCTCAGATGCATGGTCCAGGAGTACGGTATGTCTGTGATATCGGATAAAGATCACAACTCTCCCCCCAGTTTCGGGTGCATTCAGGACTCCCATGCCAAAGAAGAGTTAGACGCAAGAGGCTATGATGAACGCAGTAAAGGAACTGCTGCAAAAGAGAGCAGTGGTCAAAGTGCCAAAGGCCCAGACACGTCGGGATTTTATTCCATAGCATTTCTGGTTCCCAAACCCAACAACAAGTTCAGGTTGGTCCTAGACAGGAGAGTTCTGAACACATTTGTGGTGAAAAGATCCTTCAAGATGGCGGGCCTGCCGAAGATCATTTCAGGGTTTCTAAAACAGGACTGGCTAGTGTCAGTGGATCTTCAGGGTGCATATGACCATGTTCTCATTTTCACTGCACCAACAATTCCTGAATTTTACAATAGGGGCACATTTCCAGTTCAGACTCCTTCCATTCAGCCTGAATTCAGCCTCCAGTGGGTTCCTTGTATCAGTGTGAGTGTCAGTCCTTCATCAGGAGGGGGTACAGGTATAACCAAACCTGGATGACAGGATGGTCTGGCCAGAAAGCAGGGGTATGGCTGTCAGAGCTAAGAGGTGCTCCACTTGTAAGTTGTATGCCCGCCACTTTGCCAATATTGTGGCATGGTGAGGATGGGAAAATCTGGCATCTTCATTGTGTGGGGTTCTGGATATTCTTCAGTTTTTCCAAGAGGGAGCTTTGAAGGGTTTAAATGCATCACACCTTGCCCGGCCAAGTAGTTGGCGCTCAAGGCCGTCTGAGAACATTGGAACTCCATCGCAGAAGGGGATGAGTTAGAGGCAAGAAGGCTTAAAAGCCTATCAGTTTCTAAAACAGCAGGGGAATCAGAGAAACCCCCCTGGGACCAGCCTCTGGTACTGGACTTGCTACAGAAAGCTCAATTTGAGGCCTCAACATGAGGTTTCTCACTCCATCCCACATTTCTGGTGGTCATTACATCAGCACAGATGCTCTGTGAAATAGACGCTCTATTGTGGAGACCTCTGTATTTGAAAGAACAGCCATAGGCACTCTTTCTGAAGTGTGATCTGTCCCAAAGGCTATGACAAAATGTCACAGATCATAGGAGATATTGCCTCAGGCGTTATTCCAGTCCCAGTATCCTCCAAGGAAGAAGTCTGACACTGTCTAGATGTCAAAACAGTAGTACTGGAATACATGCAGTGGACAGAAACATAAGAACGACAGATATCATATTAGTGACATTTGGATCTGCAGGAATGAAAGCCTACATGATGTTACAGGACCTGCCGTCACCTTTGTCAGGTGACGGCTGCATCAGTGTTTACAATAAAAAGGAGAGGCCCGCCCTTGCATGGGGCAGGTTCCTAGTTACCACCAACAACGACTGGCGTTTTCACTGTCAGGCACTTCTGTTGGGGATCCCACGTGTAGTGCTGTCCCCTTTAAGGGAATAGTATGCGGCGGTGTGACGCCGCCGCGTGCCTTATAAATAAAGGGGTCATTCCCAGGTGCGGCATTCGCGATTGGGGAGCCCGAGCCTGCTGCTTCGCCTCCGTGTGAGTCTCTGGAGAGGAGGGAGGCCCGGGGCACACAGAGCACTACAGTGGGGGCCAGGGATTCCCCCACCAACTTACAACAGTGGCAACGAGGCCACAACATGCCCGGACCCGGCGGTGACATTTAAATTCCATTTTTTCACTGAACGAGGGAAGGATCCCTCGTTCAACGCTTGGGGGGCGGGGCAGCCCACACGGCGGCGGCCATTTTGTCCCCTAAACTCTGAAACTTCACAGAGCTCCGATGCGGCCTGTGAGTGCCATCCAGGCATAATTTTTGGACGCTTGGGTAGCGGACCGCTGCCCCTACATGGACATGCCTGGTTTTCACAATATTTTGTGATTTTTAGGTGTATTTTCACCGAGTGAAGTGAAGGCCCTCGGGGGAGACTTGCTATCCTGAAACTCCTACCCTAGGCTTCACTGGCTCAATTTCTGGACACTCCTCAATTGCTGGACAACCTACCAACTGGACACTGGTAAGAACTACTGCTGGAAGCTGGTGAGTGCCTGTGTGCACTGGTAATGGACATGGTGGGGAGTTCCGAAGATCAAGGAGGCCTGGAGGCCTGAGATCCTGGTCTGGAAGGTGGAAGACCAAGCTGGCTGGGTGAGCTGCGTCCCTGTGCATGAAGAAGGGGTGCCTGTGAGCTCTAACCCATGAATGAACAAGCAAATCAGGACGGGCCCAGGCTGTCCCACAGGTGCAAGCGCCCCCACCACTACTACCTTCAGCAATGGCCCAGATGAGGGCTACCACCCATACCCGAGTTTGACATGTCTGGCCCCCCCCATCCAGCCTAGGGCCCAGGTAGATGGGTTGATCGCCTCGACATGTATTTTCGGGCTACTATGGAAACCAGCGATGACAGCAAGCTGGTCACATTACTGTATGCCGCAGGCCCAGCTGTACATGAAATCTTTGACTCTCTTCAGCCGACGGACAACTCATATGCAGCAGCAAAGACAGCCCTGCATAACTATTTCCTTCCTTTGGCCAATGCGGACTACGAGAGGTTTGTGATGCTCTCCACCAAACAGAAAGAGGATGAGTCCCTCGACACATTTCATTATCGCCTCAGGAGACTCTCTGTGGTCTGTGCTTAGGACAACGCTGATGACATGATCAGAAATCAGCTGATCCAATGGTGCTCCTCGGGCAAGTTGAGGAGACAGGTACTGAGGGAACCTGGAGCTGGGCCGCTGCCAGGAGATTTCTGAGGTACGTGCGTCAAGGATTGAGGCGGGGTCCCGCGCAGGCAAGTCGGAAGAGGTGTGTGCTGTGGGTCGGGGTGGCAGACGTGGCTGGAGACCTCCTGGCAATTTCCGTGACTGGGGCAGGAAGCCAGGCGAAGCATGCCAAAAGTGCAGGTACGACCTGCCCCACCCCGGCGAATGCCCAGCCGCAGGGAGGCCATGTAGGGTGGCCAACTGTCCCGGATTTCGTGGGATTGTCCCGCAATTAGGGACTCTGTCCCGCAGTTTGCAGAGGGGCTATGCGGGACGCAGGCTCTCCCGACTTGCGTCCGGACAACCTGCCTCCAGCACAGCCCCTCTGCAAACTGAAGTGGCCATTTACACAGCATGGCGCTGCCGCCTGCTGCGTTCTTTCTCCCTGCGGCTCTGCAGCCATGGCTCCTTTTGATCCTGCAGGTCGAGCTGTAACGCTCTGACACCTGGCTTAATGCAAACGCTAATGCTTTGTTCCTGGGGTCGTGATGGTCATGTTTGCAGTTAAAAAACGTGACCATCACCTCCCAAGGACAAACCATTTGCATTGCAATTAAGCCAGGTGTTAAGAGCCATTAAAAAAAAAAATATTTAAAAAAGCTGCAGGCCAAACGTGAATGACGTGACGTCATCACCACCTTGTGGGCAAGTGTCCTGAGAGAGACTATCAAAGAGTTGGCCACCCTAAGGCCATGTGGACGGTGTGGCATGATGGACCACTTCGCAAGGGTGTGCCGAGCGTCCCTGCCGGTGATGGTTCCGAGAGGCCCAGTGCGATCTGGGCTTAGACAATCTCGTCCTCCAAATGTTGCCCAAGTAGATCAAGGGGAGGAAAGTGCTCAACCTGATGAGGAAGAGGCGGGAAGAGGAGCATATCTTCTTTGTATCAAGCATTGATGCCCTCCAGTCCAAGGGCTGAAGACAGCCAAGATGCATCGTGGCAGTAAACGACTCTCCGGTATCGGTGCTGGTCGACACAGGGGCCTCAGTCAATGTCATGGCCCATCAGCATTATGATGCCCTGCCCCCCAGACTGTCAACCCCAAAGGCACATGGATCACATCCTATTCCCCTGGATGGTGCATTTGTGGCTCGGGTAGGGCATGGGAGCTCAAAAATCAAGGCAAGGTTTTTTGTCACCCAGTCAGTACCAACACCCTTTTGAGCTGTGCGTTGGCCGAAGCCCTCAGACTGGTCAGCTTCGCATACTCTGTGTATGTGGAGGACATCCAAACATTGCTGGAAAAGTATGCAGGCCTGTTCCAAGGGATTGGCCTGAATGGTTGGGGATCCAGTGCGACTTCACATTGATGAGTCGGTGCAGCCAATTGCTCTCAAGCACCGCCGGGTGCCTTTCCACCTAAGGGAATTGGTGGACAAAGAACTAGGCAACCTGGTGAACCTGGACATCATAGAGGAAGTGGAAGGCCCTAGGCCTTGGGTGTCTCCAATTGTAGTGGCAAGAAAACCTAAGCAACCTGACTCTGTACAAATCTGTGTAAATATGAGGCTTCCCAATATGGCCATCAGGAGGGAATGACATATCACACCCATGATTGATAACATTATTGCGGAACAGCAGGGAGCTCGCTTCTTTTCGAAGCTCGACCTAAGGGCAGGTTACCACCAAGTCCTCCTGCATCCAGAGTCGAGGTGCATCACGACTTTCACGACAGACCGGGGTCTATACCGTTATAAGCAACACAGCTTCAGGGTCTCCTCCACGGCTGAGGTATTCCAAAACATTATCAGGGGGGCGTTGGCGGACCTAGAGGGTGTTATCAGCATCAGTGGCGACATCCTGGTGTTCGCCAGGTCAGAAGAGGACCATCTGCAAAGACTGGTGAAGACTTTCGAGAGGCTTCAGTTACTTGGCCTAACACTCCACCACGAAAAATGTGAATTCCTGAGGACGAGCATAGAGTTCTTTGGATTCATGTTCAAGGAGGGAGGAGTGTCTCCGGACGCCAGGAAGGTGAAAGACATCAAGGACGCGAAACCACCTGAGAATGTGTCTGAAGTCAGAAGCTTCCTGGGGATGGTCACCGGTTTATCAGAATCCTTGCATCCAGGTCAGAGCCGCTGCAGGCCCTCACCAAGAAGGAAATGGCGTGGCAGTGGGGACCGTTGGAACCAGCGGCGTTCAAGGACATTAAAAGCCCCCTCACTGAGGAAAACACGATGGCCTTTTTCGACCCGGCCCTGCAATCTGAGATTGTCGTTGACGCCAACCTGTTTGGCCTCGGAGCGGTTCTGACGCAAGTCCGGCAAGACTCCTGCGTCCGCCCCGTGACCTATGCCAGCAAGGCCCTGTCTGACACCGAGCAGCGATACTCGCAGATAGAGCGAGAAGCGCTGACTGTCCTATGGGGATGCAGACACTTCCGGCTATACATCCTGACAAGGCCGGTGACCGCGGTGACCGACCACAAGCCCCTACTGCCGATCCTGGCAGGCTCATCCCCAAAACCACCGGCAAGGATTAAGAGGTGGATGCTGGCCCTGTTGGAATACGGGGTCTCGTTAGTGTATCGGCCGGGTGCCAATAATGCGGCCTACTACCTCTCTCGACTTCTGGGGAGTCACCAGGACGGAGAAGCGGACAACAGCGCGGAAGAGGCCAGTGACCATATTCAGCTGGTGGTTGAAGCGGCCACTCTGAATGTTTTACCGGTGGAAGATATGGAAGCCGCAGCGGCCAACGACGAGTGCTTCTGCAAACAAATAGCGGCCCTGCAGCAGGGTTCATGGAAGAGTGTCCTGGAGTCGCTGGCTGGGCGCACACAGGAATCGAAAATGGTCCTTGAGCAGCTGTGGAGAGTGCGGGAGGAGCTGTCATTCTCAGAAAAAGGACTGCTGCTGAAAGGGGATCGAATCGTGTTCCCGCAGGCGAAAGTATAGGAGGTGATAGGCTTGGCACACCAAAGGCCATCAAGGGGCTGCAAAGACCAAAGCCCGACTACGCCTCAAGGTCTGGATCCCCGAGCTAGAAAAACGGGTGGACGACTATATCGCATCATGTGTGTGGTGTCAGGCAGCGTCACCTGTCCAGAGGGAGCCTGCCATAGAGGCCATGCCATGCGGCATGTGACCCTGGGAGGTGGTCCATGCTGATTTTGGGTCCACATCACAAGGCACCCACTTCCTGGTGGTGGTGGTGGATGAGTACTCCAGATACCCGGAGGTGGAGTTCATCCAGTCGGTGGCCTTCGAGCATGTGGTGGTGGCGGTGGAAAAGGTGTTCGCAGCCAGTGGTCTCCCCACAGTGCACTGTTCGGACAATGGGGCTCCATTTCAAGGAGAACGGTTTGCGGCCCTAATGGAAGGATATGGGGTGCACCATAGGAAGGTTACACCCCAGTGGCCACGTGCCAATGGAGAGGCAGAAAGGATGATGCGCACGCTAAACAAGGTCTTTCGGATCGCGCAAGGGCAAGGACAGAGTCTGGAGAGGGCGCTATACCAATTCCTGAGGGTGTATAAACTATCCCGCACACCTCAACAGGAGTGGCCCCTGCCGAAGCCCTGTTCAAGCGGTGCCCGAGAGGGCTGCTAACGGAAGTGGGGGAGAAGGAGCCAGCGGTCATCAACATGCAACAAGTAGAGCTGGAGCGGCAAGTAAGAACTGCACAATAGAATGAGTGGAGAGGTCTACAACAACAACAACTCGTGCCCGGGGACAAGGTCCTGACAAGGAACAGGCAGCCCTGCGGGAAACTGTCACTAACTTATGAGCCTGAGCCGCTTGACATGATAGCAGTCAAGGGGTCCATGGTGACTGCGTCAGATGGCCGAGCCTCAGTCACCCGGAGTGTTAGCTTCTTCAAGAAGCTGGGGGAGCCCAGGGCTGAGGCGCCAGCAGACCAGGACTGTGTGGAAATTCCTGACGAGGGCGGGGGTGCTGAGCCCCTCCCTCGATCCCCGGTGAGGACGGCAGCCGACACTGTGACCCCCAACCACGAGGCAAGCAGGAGGTATCCCCTGATGACAGGCCGAGGGAAACCTGCTTGTTTCATTGACTTTGCATTGGACTCATGACGGGCCCGACATGGATGTGCCCGCGGAGTGGGGGAAGGAGGGTGGCTGTGAATAAAAGGGCTCATTGGGGAGTTAGCTGTTTGGGTTAACGGTGTTAGTGTGGTGTAGATGCTCATTGCATTTGTGTAGAGTGTGATGTTATTGTTTTGTTGTCCTCATGAAAAAGGAGGAGTGTAGTGCTGTCCCCTTTAAGGGAAAAGCATGCAGCGGCGTGACGTTGCACGCCGCTGCATGCCATATAAATAAAGGGGACATTCCTGGCCGCGGCATTCGCGACTGGGGAGCCCAAGCCTGTTGCTTCGCCTCCGTGTAAGTCTCTGGAGAGGAGGGAGGCCCGGGGCTCACGGAGCACTACGGTGGGGGCCAGGGATTCCCCCACCAACTTATAACACCACAGCGAGGGCCTCTAACTGGCGTCCAGGTGGCCGGGAAATGTCCCACAGCTCCATCAGGCACCAATGGTGCACTGCACGTCTCAGCGGGCGGCGACACACCTTTCAGTGCTTTCGCAGTGCTGAGCCGCACCGCAGCTGAATACGATCAGCTGTTCCAGGCTGTTGGTAGGGAGAGGCACAGCTCTCTTTCCCACGGCCTACTCTGCATGCTCTACTCTCCTGGCAAGCGACCCCAGAGAGGGGTGCTCGTGCTGCCAGTGGCCTACTGTCACTCACCACTAGGGCTCATTCGGGGTAGATCCACACGGGGTGTGGAGGCGTGTTGGACCAAGGCACAGGATGTGTTCCTCGAGGAAATCTGTACGCCAGCAACCTCGGCAAATACAGATAATGTTATCAGACACTACAAAATGAATCTGCAAGACCCTATGTCCACCTCTTTTGGGATTTAGTGCTGCAATCTGACACTATTTAACGTTAATCTTAATGCCTCCGAGTCCTATGTACTGACCTCCCTGACCCTCCCTGTTGATGAGAAGGGTCCCGTGATTCGCCTTGAAGAATAAACAGAAATGGGAAAGAGGTGATGTTATACTTCCTAAGGAGAAGCGGAGCTAAATGAAAGTCTTGGAAGAAGGATTTCTAGAGCGGAGGCAGGAGCCACGGAGACGACAAAGAGTAGGGCCATGGTACTGAAAATTACAAATAAATAATACAATTAACGCTATAACCTTTTTACAAGTGCACTCCTTGAATCGCGCTTATTTTATAATGTTCATATATTTTATAAAATGTCTGGTATAACGTTAAAAACGCTATTCACTTTCCACACAGTGCAAAACGCAGTGACAAGAAGCAGTGAGCGATGGTCACAGGGAGATGAGAAACCTAACCCAGGGGATTTAATGAGTCTGGGATTGAGTGGGCGGGGCGGTCCGCTGAAGCGCTGAACACATACCACCTTATCACCTGAGAACCCTCTTCAATTTCACGCCAATTAAAAGTAAATGGGTTGGGCGGGCGAGTACTACCTGCATAGATACGGCAGCCGATAAGAGTCCGGCAGACATCATTTAGACGGAAAGTTACCGCTTCGGTTGAGATGGCTGAAGCTGGCAACAGCTCCGCCCTGGGGCTCAGAAGAAGACTGCATTCATTTCTTTCACGGTGCCCTTGCTTTGTCGAACGGCCTTTGCATATTTTAACCCCGAGTTTACATAATTGCAGGTAACGACGCATAAGAAATTGTCAAGCACAATGCAGAAGTTCGCTTCATTACCGCAGACAAAGCAAACGTCTAGGAATGGAATGTTTTTCATTGACTGAGTTATCTGCCCAGTATTGGGTGAACATAATGTGAACTGGTGTCCCAAATCATGTGTCCTCGCATACAATATTTTCTTTTGTTTAAATCGTTTTTGTAAATATGCATATCAATTATTTACGCAAAAAAATATTTAACAGACCTTTCATGTTCTCCCATGTCAGGCGATAGTAGGCGCTCCATTCTTGATTTCGCTGTACTTTCTGGGACCTGTAGTCCTGTATTAATAATGAAAAATAAACTAAGCCCAACTTTGGCTATACACAAGTAACAAAAAAAATATATAAAAAAATTGCACGTATCAGAGTACAGTGTTTAAAACGCGACTGGATGACTAATAAGCATAAATGTTGCATTGAAACTTTGTCAAATCGAGGGGGTAGGGCTTTGGTAACATTGGCAACGTTTTTAAGGATTAAGGATTAAAAAAGATCTCATTACATTTAAGGAATATTGCAGTGAAACATCTCTAAAACTGGAAGGTCAATCACACATTGAACCATTTCGGTATGCATTCTGGAACATGCAGTTTGATGCCTTCCATTCTAAGTTACTTATAGTGGAAAATAAAAAGCTGCATGTCACATAAAAGAAATATGCACATAGACATCCCAGCAAGTAAAGTCGCACCATGAAGGAGTGTGGCCACTTGCCAGCTATGGAAAGGTTTTAGATATGTAGACCAAAAGTGTAATTTGGTGCAAGTCTTCTGTTTTCTTCCTGAATGTGGGAAAAGAAAACATTTGGTGTAATTCAGATTTTCAATACTGATGTTACAGAAAGTCATAATTCTATTAAAGACATGGAGGCGAAGGATTATGGTTTCTCTCTTCATTCCTTTCTCGAGCAACAAAAGTTTCAACAATAATGAAGTAACAGCAAAGCATTAAACTACAATCCCCAACTTAGTTTGAGTCTTTGGTAGTCTGTATTGTTATTGGTCCTTTAAAAAACACACAACTTTCCTGACCAATAGTCCCTAACCAGTCCCAGAAAACACTGTCCACCATCTTGACTCGTCCTCTTTCTTTCGCTGGTCTTCTTAACAACTTTTGTGTGTCCCAAGTCCCAACCGGTAGACGTGAACTGAATTTCACCTCCAAACTGATTTTCCTGTCTCTGTCTGCTTTGGAACCTACAACATGAAGTAATTTCTATGTCAAGACCAGGAGGCTCGGATTATGCTTGTTCCAAGTTTACCTACCACCAACTTTGCAACCTTTTCAATCGGCCTAAGAAATAAAAAGGCTTGAATGCCGATTCATTCAACCAATCTGCTGCCTTCATAATATCTTCAAATCTGGCTCATAGATTAAAAGCCTTAGAAGCCATCGCTCCACTCACTGAATGAGCGCCATAGTACTCTATATTATTGCTTGCTTACAGCATCACCCATCTCGCCAGGTTTACCAGGGGTACTCTCCCGAAGAGTCTCCTTAACACAACGAACAGTTGAGACACCAAGCGGGTCGCAGGTCTTTTGTCATGTTTTTGTATGCCACTAAACATCGCACCAGGCATAATTTCGGATGATCAGGGAAAGATGCATACAATATTGTTCTCAAGCTCGTTTTTGTCTTTTCGTGATATAAAAAATTACTCCGGAGGGGTATAATGGCCCTCATTATAAGGTTGCCGATCCGTAACTACGGTCCCGGTAAGCATGCCTGCCGGTACCATAGTTCTCGGAAAGTCAAACTACGAGTTCTCCTCGTGGGTGCCTTTGCGGCCGCCAGGTCTGACCTGGCGGCCGTACCGGCACCCGCAAGCAGTGCATGTCGGATGCACCGGCACCGTTGATAACGGTGCCGGTGCATCCGGCTTCCCCATTCCCAATGGGAATGGGGAAGAATATATTCTGGCGCCCAGGAATGGGCAAATACCGGGTATGGCAAGACCGTAATGACCTGGTAATTGCCCATTCCTGGCTGACCCGGTAATTGCCCATTCCTGGGTGCCGGGAAAAACAAAATACTGGCGGCAGCTGTGCCTTTATTACAGCCTCGTAATGAGGCACAATGATTTTCTGTTAACTTCTAATGCTATAACGTCAGAACTTCTCTTGCATGATAAAATACCTAACAGCATTGTCACTTTGGCGGGCAGCACTTTCCAGGATCACTCACTGTTGTCAGGCCAGGAAGTGAACAGTTTCAAAACTCTGTCTGTCTCCCGCTACTGAGTGTACTTCTCCTTAGGCGGTCTGAGCAATTTTAATGCTCCTCAGTAATATGCATATTAAAGGATGCTCTCCGACCGCTTAGCCCTTTACATGGGGATGACCTGTCAATATCGCTGAACAAGCCGTTTTAACGGTCCTGTAAGCCTTGCCTTGTGCCGCCATCTGCGCTACGAAATTAGCTACGTGCACCACATCTGTTCCAGAGGGATGTATGTTCCCCTCCATAAACCAGCTATGCCAGTTTGACCATGCTGATCTGTATGCCTTCCTGTTCCCTGGTGCTCAGGACTCTTCGATAATGCGTTCAGCCCACCCGATAATCCTGGCCTAGCCCAGGTTCCCCTGAAATTGCCCATGCAATGAGGCTGAGGCTGCCCATTCTCACTAGGGGGTGACTATCCCCACGATCATCTCATACTTCGTAAGAGCTATCGGATTGTTGTGCAACATCTCCAGACGATCTAGGAACCACGCTTGGCCCCTGCAATCCGGAGTTAGCAGAATCAGAAACACCTGCTGCCTCCTCACCTCGGTCAGCATCCTCTCTTTCATTGAAAATGACGTGCATGCATATTTCCGTGTTCGGGCCCCAGGTCTGGAGAAATGCGTCAGTCGCCTCCGCCTCAGTGTTTGATATCGAACTGAAGAACCGAGGTAGCCGTTTGTTTAGCCTCAAGGGTAACAGGTCGGTCTGTCATGGACCACATCTTGTTATCAGCCTCTGGAATACTTTCTCGTCCAGCTTCCAATTGCTAGCTTCACTGAGGAACATGGAGTTCCAGTCGGCTACTTCGTTCTGTTAGCCAGGTAGATATTCTGCCATCACTGACACTTCCCTCTGTAGGCATAAGTGCCAAAATTCATTTGCCAGCTCTGCCAACCTTCTGGATCTCGTGCCACCTGTCTGTTTATGCATCTGACCGCAGACACCTTGTCCATCTTGAGTAGTACACAACATTGCGCTATCTCTCCTGTGTCCAACATCTCAGTGCGAAGATGCCCACAAGCCGCTCTAGGCAGTTGATGTGTAGGTCTAACTCCTTCTATCACCACCTGCCTCCTGTCGCTAGATCTATACATTGGGCCCCCCAATCGCTGGCATCAGACTCTATTATCAGGTCTGGGGATGAGCCAAATATTTCTCTCCTGTTCCAGGCATCCATATGGTGTAGCCACCACTCCAGCCAGCTCCTCTCTAGATTCCTACGATAGGAGCACCCTATGCTCGTAAAATACGCCCCTCCTGAGATGTTGAATTTTTAATCTCTGATAGGCAGGGTAGCGGAGTGATCCCGGGAAAATGACCTGGATTGAAGACGCCAAGTGCCCCACCATTCTTACCTCCCGAAACGACATCACCTCTTTGGTCAGAGTATTCCTTATTTCTTTTTTGATGTCGTTCACTTTGCCCAGAGGTAGACTCAGCGTCCCCTGTGACGTATCTACCATGAAACCCAAATATTCCATGTTTTGTTCGGTTGCAGGAGGGATTTCTCGCAGTTCACCAAGAAACCTAATTGTAGTAACAGATCTTTCGTGCAGTCCACCCGTTCCTTGATGAAAACATTGCCCTACACATTATGCATATGTTGTCCAAGTAAATGATCAGACGTACTCCCTGCTCTCTCAAATAGGTCACCACTGGTTACATCAGCTTTGTGAAACGCAGCAGGACTGAGGCAAGCCCGAACAGCAGACATGTAAATTCCCATATTTGTTCCTTCCAACAGAATCTTAGAAATTTCCATTGATCTGCTGCAATGGGCACCGTCAAGTAGACATAACTGAGATCTATTCTAACTATTCAGTCTCCTTGCTGCAAGATATCTCGTAGAAGGTGTATACCCTTCATCTTGAAGGGTATCCCTATAAAATATCTCCACCAAAAATACTGCCGTACATATGGCCGTTTGTCTCGCCATATGTGATATTTTTGGGGGGGATAATTTGTGGGAGCGGGGTTTGCGGGGTGTCCCCCACAGATTTTAAAATAATGCTGGGGTTGCAGGGGTGTCTCCCGCAGGGTCCATGGGTCAATATCGCAGCAAAAATATGGCGATATTTTTGTATCGCAATATTTTTGCGGGGATATTAACACATGGAACCCCTTGAAGCGCCTGTAAACAGCAAAGCTGTTCAACTCTCACAGATTTATAACTGGCCTCAGTTTGTGTCCCCCTTTGACTAAAAACATATTGCTTATGAAACGTCCTGAGGGATCTGTTGCCTGTACAATGGCGGTTTTCTGTTCTAGACCTCTGCGTCTAGTAATAACTTGTCTGCTGCTCTTTGCACTAACGTGTTTGGCCACTTCCCTTGCACTGGGAAGGTAGGAAAGTCTATGTGAAAACCTTGGCCCGAATCTTTAAACCAAGCGTCTGTGGATATGAGATACCAGTTCTTTACACATCGCACTAGTCTCCCACCTACTGCAGGAATCTGTTCTCTTAACTATTGCTCATGGGCTCTTACTCTCACCAGAGTAATGTTGTTGCTGATGATCTGCTTGTCTCCAGCCTCTTCCTCTACCTTTCGATGGGAAGAATGGGTTAGGTTTCTGTTTGTCTTTTTTCCATTGTTACTATCATTTAAGGACCTGCTGTATGTATAGCGGCTGGCGAGGGGCCCCTGCCTCTCCCAGCCCGCCCAAAAATGTGTTTGCCGAATACCGTGTTCAGGGAAGCTTGAGCTTTATCTTTGGCGGCATAGGAGTTGGCGACCTTTGTTAACTCTTTTATAAATGAGTCGTCAAATAACTTCCCCTTAGCCATCACTGTTGCCTCTGACATGGACAACTCACTGCATTTTGAGTCGATTTTTACTAGGATTGATCTCTGCTTCTTTGCGGTAATTGCACCGTTGGAATTGCTCAACAGGCAGATTGCTCTCTGGGCCCACCCTGTCAAGATTGCTGGGTCAATGACCTTTTTCTTTTCTTTAGCTTCTTCAGCCATTTGTAAGATTTTTGTAAGTGGTCTGACAACATCTAGCATTTTGTCCTGGCATGCTATCTCGACCCTTCTTTATGTCCTTTACATATCTGCCAAGAAAGGTTACCATCTGGTCATCGATTTCCAGTGTTTCCGCAATCCCATTCAGGTGATGAGATCTTGGGCACTCTGCCCGGAGTTTGTTTCTAGCTTCCTTCGCTAGTGGCGTCCTGCAACGCAGTTTCAAATATGCCGCTATTTTTGCCGGTGGCTCCCACTCAGCGGATCGTGGGTGTACGAGGGCATCTGGGTCAAAATCATCCCTGACTTCCTCTTCTATGTATGTGGCCTTTCTTTTCTTTGGAGCCTTTTTACACGCCTCTTCGCTGGAGGATGATATCACCTTAACTTCCTCCTCTGAGGAATGACTCTGCCAGTCCTCATCCTCAAACTCAAGCTCTCTGAGGATACATCCTGCCACCTGCTCGCCTTCCCTCTGGAACTTGCTACCTTTCTCTTGCCTTTCCACTTCTGAGGCATGCCAAAGGGGGGGGAGATCTTGGACTCTTGTGCCATATGGGCTTTTTCCTTCCCCCTTTCTCTCTCCATGCTCACTCGCTCCTTTGAGGTCTTCCATGCCCTGGGAGAATGTTAACCAGTCCTCCATGAGGGACAATTGGTAGGATCCCTGTCCTAAACTGGCCCCCAGAGCTTTTTGTATAATGTGCCCCATATTGGGCTGTACTCTCTTTTGGATAAGCTGAGCCCTTCCTCCCTCAATTGAACTAGTCATCTTGTACAGTGATTACTGGGAGCTTACTCACAATATTTAATTATACAGGATTCTTGGGCCTGTTCCCATCAATACATTGTCAAATTTGCAGAGAATAGGTTGCAATGGGTAGGAATTAGTGTTGAGTGTTCAGCCACACAGTTTTTACAGGGGACTGTGCCCATCAAGCAATATATTTATTTTCTGCACTTACTGCCCAGCCGGTGGCGCTGTGTGATCTTCTGAGTATTTTGACAGACGCTTGTGGATTCAGTTATCGACATGCTACATGTGTGCTGACAGCCTCTCTGATCGTGGAGGCAGCAGGCGTCCCGCTTGAGATGATCAAAGCTAATATTATGTAGAAATAACACCAGGAACTCTGGTTCCTCGACTCTGACGTGCGCAAACTAACGGTCACGGAAGTCTGATTAAAGCAGCGCCGGAACTGATACGTTCCTGTCGCGCTCTGATCCGACTTCCGCAATCGTAGTGCCCTCTACTTGTTGGCCTTAAAGATTGTGGCCTTCGCTCTATCGCGACCCTGTCACAAATGTATTCAATCTGCGGATACACTCTGTCAAATGTTTGCGAAAGGCTGCATTCACGCTGCCCCCAATGCTAGCGCTACCACCACTACCACATTAAACACAATCCATTCCCTCAAAGTAATACTGATAAATAAGTATACTTAACTCGCTGCTGACAAGCAAAGAAAGAGGTTAAGTCAAGATGGTGAACAGTGTTTATGGGACTGGTAATGGACTATTGGTCAGGAAAGGGACATGTTTTTTAAAGGACCAATAATAATATAGACTACCAAAGACTCAAACTATGTTGGGAATTGTAGTTTAATGCTTTGTAGTTATAATTATTGTTGAAACCTTTGCTAGTCAAGAAAGTAAAGAAGAAAGAAAGCATAATCCGAGCCTTCGAATCTTGACATAGAAGTGTGATTAACAAGCTATTCATCGCTCTTCCTCGTTCTAGTACTTGCTTTTATGGCACAAGCCTCCATGACAGCAACCTTTCAATTACCTCCATGTCCCTCTTCTTCATCTCAGTACTTACCTTTGAGTCTTTCTCGCCCTCCTAGGAACTCCTTTTCCAATATTTCTTTACCTTTTGGCTCCTGCGCCCATCCCCCAATAGGTAAAACCTCCCATTTATCCACAGTATTCTTTCTTCTGTTCCTACCGGAACTTTTTTTCTTGTTGCTGGGCACACAGGGAGCAATGGTTGTTGTCCCTTGATGGGGCAGCTCCCCTGAAGGGTTTGGGGGTTGCCTGACTAGAGGAAGCCCATCAGGCCCCCTGCAGGGCTGTAGGATACGGCAGAGGTTGGCTGGTGTCCGCTGGCAGGGAGCCCAGGGAGCCCGCCGCACTCCCTAGCCTCTAGGAAAACCTCCAGGAGCCTCAACTCCTGTACCAGCAACTCCCTGCATACTTTATATACCTTGTGATGAATCACAGGGTTTTGTCAGTTCTCCTCAGAGGAAAGCCTTTTCTTGTGAGGCTAGGGAGGTGGGCACGCTATGCAACATTTCCCCTAGGGGTGGTGGTAGGCAGAACTTCACAGGCAGAGACTCCCCTCTTGGGGATAAAGACTCCCATTCCATCACTGAACTCTCAAAAACCCTTTCTTGTGAACCATCAATAACATCCATGCTTCAGAGAAATGCATCAGAGCAGACCACTGTCCAGAAACCGTGCAGAGACTTCTGCAGCCATGGGTATGCAAGGCCGCATCGAAGAATCATGAAGAGTCGGCATGACCACAGGAGCTGTTCCAATGCAGGAGCTGTTCCGATGCCAAGAGATCCGGTGACGCTAGCCCTTGAACAAGAACGTAATGGGAGAGGCTGGAGACCTGGAGAGGGATAAAGGGAGGAGGGACACACTCAGCCTACTTGTCCCAGTGACACAACAAGTGTTTGTAATAGTGAGAAAAACTAGGAGACTCTGTCTACTCGTCCCATTGAGGAGACAAGTGTTATTAAGAACCAAAATAACCCTAAATAAAATCCTAGTGAAACATGTCTCATTAAGCACTACAAGACAGGAGCTGAGCAACAAAACCTTTGCAGTGGTTGTGTATATCCAATTCAGTCCAAAGTGAAAATCAGCTTAATAAACCAAGAGAAGAGTTGTGTAGAACACGTTATTCATGGGGAAATAAGTAAGCAGAGTACAGAGAATCACTATCAGGAGAAGGGACATTTGGGTTACTCTATATTGCTGGGGAAAGGGAGCCTTTCAGAGACGCTTCAAGAGGACATAGCCCAACCAGGTGAACACTCAAATCTATTAAGGAGAAAAAGGACATCTCTAAAAGGAAAGGGGATGCCAGGAGGGTGGAAAAGTCCCCAAGAAGAGCTAAAAGAACGAATAATTCAAGAGATAGTCAAGAACTATTTGAAAATCACCTATTCAGTCTGAACAGCCCATCCAGGATATGGGTCTTTTTTGTTGTTATTCCTTAGTGGTGGAGCCAGAAGAGTTTAGCTTCAAGACAGAGGACAGACTGTTTACTTCATGGACTTCACTACTGACGATGAGCAAACTAGTAAGTTTTGTTAGGTAGGGAAAACCACAGAATAGGGATAGATGGCCTATTTCAATGAATAATTCATTGGATATGACAAAAACTGTCTGTCTCCTTCTTCTAATTTACCACAACCTCTACTGTAATTCCATCAATCACTGGCGTTTTACCCGAGCATAATCTCTAAACAGACCGTACAACCTCGTGAATGTCTATGACTGTGCCAGTGCTCCCTCTGCTCCTCTCTAAGTTTACTGAGACCCGCCTTCTCCCACCACATGGATGCCCACTCTTTATCAAACCCCTCTTTCTCGGCATACAGAGAGGCAAAAAACACCCTATAAACTGCACAACTACCCTCCATCTTTGTGATCGGCACACTCTCCTGATCCTTCACACCTTTGCAGATGCTCTGACAGCCCTCCCTCCTCACCAACCAGGCCAACATCTTGCCTGCCTTTTCACCCTCAGAGTGCTGCTTAGCGGCATAACCAACATAAGTATGATTATCCAGTCTTTCTCTAGCCCCGTGCAATTCACTCTTGGTGTCGGCAACCGTCTCAGGACAACCTCCCCCATGGCAAGGTCTTGTCCCAGAGAGGCCACGCTACGTTCTAGCCCTAATACTTAATCCAACAGAACACTGCACAGCCCAACCTTTCACGAAATGCAGACTCCCCAGATGATCACCTTCAGGGGCTCTCATTCAGTGAACGTGTGTGACGTTGAACCCCAGTTGTCCACTAAAAACGGACTAAACTGATCCCCATAGAAGCGTGCTGTCTGACAGCATTCAGTTATCAAATCACCACCTGGGAATGGGGATATAATATTCTTTCTTGCCAGCCCCAACATTAATGATGCATGGCCCTACAGGGTTCTTTCCAGGAATTTCACTGACAAAACCAAATCAAAATCCTCCTCCCCCACTAAAGCGTAGTATGTGTGCGAGTAGGACCCGTGCACTGCTGTGAAATAGGAGTAGCTCTGTTCTCAGCCGTATCACACCCGCCATGCATCCCATAGGCCCAGTTCCACAACATTCTGTAACAAAACCTTGGTTGCTGTTCCTCTGGGCCAACCGTATCACTCTCAACATCTAAAGCACAATCCAGCACACAGTTATAATCTCAGAGCCAGAGAATCCAAGCAGCCCGGTATCAAACTATCAGATCCTGGATACTCTGAAAAAACTCCGCCTGGGCCACATTCAGGGCATAAGTCCCAAGAAGAAATGTGGAACGCACCAGCATTTCTCCCACTATGGCCACATAGCTACCCTCTATATACACCATAGAGTGTGTAATTCCCAAGTCTCTCTGACCCATATACGGACTCCCGTGGAGTTGGAAGAAAAGTAGTCCCGATCACTCTGCCCTTCCACTTTGTCCCCAGTGCCCTCAACCCATGTGCATCGAGGTGAGTCTCCTGCAACACTGTCACATCCACCTTATGTCTGACTGGATGCGAGCACACCTTGCTCCTCTTCACCACATTGTTAAGCCCCCGTACATTCCAGCTAAGTGTATTTACCACAGACATTGATTAGTCCCAATTCCCTCATTACCCGTTCTCCCACCTTTGTGAACAAGATCAAGACCACCATATGCATGATAAGCTAATCCGTAACCCAAACATGGCCAAGTCCCTGCTCCCCCATGCTCCACCCTGAACCTAGCATCCCCAACATTAGATGCACTCCAAAGCCCATTCCAAATGCTGCAGCATTCCCAACATACCTCAAACCTATCTAATGCCAAATAACAGGGCGAGAGGTAGAACACTTAGGGTGAGCTGCTCTCACCACCACCCAAGAACCCCCCCAAACACCATCGTCCTCTGCCCCCCAATAGCACAAAAGCCTACTAACACCTTCACACCCTTAAGATATAACCCGCCTCCTTTACCTGGGCAAACGGGTTAGCTCTGGGGGAACGGGAGCAAACAAATTACTCATGTTCTTTTGGAAGAATTATTATTTATTAGCGGGGCAACCCCCGCTCTGCTTAGGCACAGTAATGGGGGTCAGGATTTCTGAAAAAAAAAAAAACAGGCTGTTGATCATTTATACAGTTAAAATCAAACTACTCAAACGACAACTGGTCTATGAAGAGCTATGGATCCCTCAGTAGAGACCCAGTAACAGCACGGATACTCAGTCCCGCCTTCCAAAGGCAGCCCCTATTTTCGCTGACACTGTTAGCGCCTCTCACTTACGTGGGGCGGTGCTGACGTTGCAGGGTTTATTTGTTTTCTTTTTTTTTTAATCTTATCCTGGCTTTCCATAATAGTAAGCGGAGAACACACTCCCTCAACACCCAACCCCTGTTACTGAGCCAAGGAGAGCGGGGGACACCACCGCAACCCCTGGTCTGCTTAGGCACAGTAATGGGGGTCAGGAATTTTTGTACCACGCTACGGGGCAATTGTAGTAATGTCGCCACAATGGTGGGGACATTATGGTAGAATTCCCTCTTTATCATGTCCAATCCTCCTGGGCTGTGACCTCTCCATAAAGGCTGGGATGCCATCCTCGCCCACATAGATACTTCTATTCAACGCGTCAGTTATCACATTTCCAGAATTCAGGGAGTAGTTCCACTGGCCAGCCTGGATCCAAGTCTGTCCCCACGTCTGGCTGCTGTTCCATTTGAGGGCTCGATGTATAACCAGTCCCAGACCTCACCCGGCTTGTGAAAGAAGAACTTCCATCAGCAAGCGGCTTCAATTTAGCCAGCTAAAACAACATGTATCTATAGCCGAGCTCCCTAAGCCGCCTCCTACTGCATCAGATGATTTGCTTTGCCTTTGCACCTCCACTAATTCTTGCACCACCCACATTTTAGACCGAGGACCGTCTTGCGTCTTGTAGGATTGCATTCCTCTCCCGGAAAGTTAGTAACTTTTCTACAATGGCACGTGGTGGAGCCCGGACAGGTGGTCTTCTTCCTGATACCTTATGCACCCTTTCAATCGAGAAACACATCAAGAGGCCTTTAATTTTCAGTAAAGAAAGATCACTCCAGGACTCTGCGCCATTGAGTAAATGTATAGTTGATTTAATGCTCAATCATACAACAAAAGCCCTTTTCATGGTGATTACACGTGTTTCGGCTCGCCCGAGCCTTTTTCAAATCAGGGCTAACATTTATGGACAAAGAATAGATAACAAAATAACAGAAATAAACATAATAGTTCATAATGCATATAGGAAAGAGGGCGCTAGAGAGCCGTCCAAGATGACGGCCTCCCTGTGAGCTCCGCGGAGCTCCCTAAAAGATCCTGAAGAATCGCGTGTTCCGTGGCTTCTACACAGTTTATAATCCTGGGATATCGACAGCTGTGGCGTTTTTACTTCAGCTCCTGCCTTCATTTCCTCTGACCGCCGCAGTTTCGCCCGTGGATGACGGATTGCGGGGCCTCCACCCCCCCCCGCCCTTCAGCTGCCAGGCAGACGCGGCCTCGCTGGGGCCGCAACGCACGAATACGCTTTCGAAAACTTGATCCGCCCACGACCACGATCACACGAGCTGCGGCACGAGCCTTGTCGGAACCCCTATCGCGGGGTGGAGCGGAGGATCGTGCCCCCGCGGTGCCCGTCGCGGACGGCCCAATCACCCATCACGGTAGATCGGAGAGAACCGGCGAGAGAGCGGCCACGGCAGACGGGTATCCGGAGACCCGATGGCGAGCCCGACGCTTCAGAGGGAGCGGAGAGGATTCAGGTACGAGCGCCTTGCGCCCCCGCTGCATCCGCGGGGGCCCGCGACTGGCCTATCTTGCATTCGGAGCACCCAAGCCCATTAGTGCGTGATTTCTAACGACCCTGAGGCCGAGGGGATCCGTGACGCTACATTTATAAAGTGGGGTGCCTGCAAGTAGTCATCGTGCCAGGCCCAAGAGATCTATGACCACGCGCCTAATATCGAAAGTCCAAATCAGACATTCGGCATAATCGCATCCCCAGCACAGGACCGCAGCCTAGCCCAGAACTGAGCCCAGAGGCCCAGAACAGAGCTCTGCCCAAGGACGGCCTAAGCAGAATCTAATCGGCACAGCTACTCAGAATTCGCGGGCCCTCCCGGCCTCCCAGCGGCCAACATACTCGGCGTGCCTACAGCGGAACTATCCCGCCATCCGTGGTCACCTCAAGGATGGGGAAAAATGATAGATCGTAGAGGAAATTAAACTTTGAAGGCTGTGTCTCTACCAAAGCAACCGCCTCAACCAGCAGACCACAATCACCCGAGCAGGACCAGCCCCACGAAGTCGGAGAGCCACAAGAGCTTGACATTAGAGAAATCCTGCTAGATCTCAAGGCTGGAATAGGAGGCCTGGGGAGCAAACTAGACTCCCTCTCCTCCAAAGTCGACCAACTTCAACATAGACTGGACAAGCACGCCGACAGACTAGATACCGTTGAACAGAGAGTCTCCGACCTTGATGATGGTACATCGACCCTAACCGCCAGAGTATCCCTGTTGGAGGCGCAGGTGAAGGCGGTGAGCGCCAAGAACGAAGATCTTGAGGGACGCTCCCGGCGAAATAATCTAAGGATTGTTGGCATTAGAGAACATCAGCCCCCTCAGAGAATGGAAGAATACATAGAGAAGATCTGCACAGACCTGTTCGGGACAGAGATCCTATCGAAACTCTTTGTGGTTGAACGGGCCCATAGAGTCCCCAACACAAGACCCGTCCCGGGAGCAAACCCTCGACCCATCATTGCAAAATTGCTCAATTACAGGGACCGTGACGCCATTTTGAGAGCCGCCAGGGACAAGGGGGACCTTCAACACGATGGAGACAAGATCAAATTCTTCCCGGATTTCTCTCAGACAGTCCAGGCGCAAAGGCGTTCATACACTGCAGTGAAATGCAGATTGCAAGAGAATCAGATTCAAAACTCCATGCTTTTTCCTGCGAAACTCTGTATACAATACAAAGGCAAAACTCAGTTCTTCAATACGCCTGAGGAGGTCAATGAATACTTAGACCACAATGGCTGTAGATCCGCTCCGAGCGATGCAAACCCCCAAAGAGGAAACAGACCTAGAAGGGAGCCGCCATAAGGACCCACCCCGCAGTCGTCACAGATTGAAAATTTCCTAGTGCCATAGAGGCAACAACATCACCACCATGGAACAAACTCTCTATGCGACTGGGAGCCAGCCTCCTCTTGGAGGGCCACTAGCGCCCCTAGCACAGCAATGCTTACTGTTGGGTTTACCGAGGACTGTTTATCACGGGCCAGTTGGGAGTTGCCCGTGCACGGGAGGGTGGGTACACAGTGGGCCTGTTGGGGGTTGCCCGCACGAGGGAGAGAGACAAGAGTTACTATATTGTTTTTGTCCGATCAATTGCGTTCAAGCACACAACAACCACAGATCACTGACCCGGAGCCTGCAATCGGCGAGAGGATCCTCTGCCCCTTCAAGCACTTCCAGATCCGCATGACAGAGGTGGCATCGCCCCCCTCCTATTTGTCGTCACAAGATGGGGTCAATTAAAACCGCCACCTGGAACATTAGAGGCGGCAACCAATCCTCCAAACTCAGGATAGTCCTCCAGTACTTGCGGAGACACAAGATCACTATCGCTATGCTGCAGGAGACGCACCTTACACCATCGGCAGAACAGCACTGGGCCCGCTCATGGGGCTGCCATAGATATTTTTCTTCATACTCCTCGTACGCGAGAGGCGTAGCGATACTGATCGACAGGAAGGCCGGTTTCAGTTTGATCGGTTCTAAGAAGGACGGAGAAGGCAGGTTTCTACTGGTGAGGGGCCTGCTTGCGGGGAAGGAAATGACACTTACGCTCCCAATGTCGACGGGCCGAGTAACTTCAACTGGATCATGTCAAACCTGGAAACATACACCTCAGCAACTATCATTTGGGGAGCAGATCTCAACACCCCCCTAAACCCCCATATCGACCAATCGCACGGTCCGAGCAACAGAATCTCCAAGGCCAGTCGCCAAGTTACAGAGATCTGCCGGGCCTTTGAGCTATCCGACATCTGGAGACACTCCCATCCAAACTCCCACGACTACACCTTTCACTCAGCAGTCCATAACACCAGCTCCCGCATTGACTATCTACTGGTGTCATCCCGGAGTCCGTTCAGGTGGGGCCTTTGCCAAATTCTGCCACGATCCCTATCCGACCACTCTATGGTCACACTCGAATTTACGCTATCCGAGATGCCGAAAACCCCCGTGAACTGGAGATTCAAATCAGGTGCGCTCCTAGACCCTACGTTTGCAGAGGAACTCCGGCAGGACATTACCACCTTCCTCGAGACGAACCAAGGCTCAGTAGACTCACCCGGCACGCTATGGGAAACTTTGAAATGCTACGTGAGAGGCGTATGCATGGCTAAAGAAAGTGGCATCCTGAAGCTGATCAGGCAAGAGTTAGCAGACAGTGAACGACGTTTGAAAGACCTGGAAAACAAACAAGCGACATCCCCAGACGCGCAGACCCGGGCCGACCTAAAGATGGAATTAGGAAAATTCCACACAGCAGCTGAACGCGAAATGAAATTCCTGGGCCGCAGACATAAAATCAGGCAATACGGCGAAGGGCAGAAACCCGGGGCGCTCCTGGCCCGCCTCTTGAGACTTGACCAGACACCCCTCCAGGTGGAATGCATCCGCGACATGAACGGGAACCTAACCTACTCCAAAGAAGACATTGTGAATACATTTCATAAATTTTACCAAGACCTGTACAGCTCCCGATTCACCAGTAACCCCGAAGAGATCCAGAACTACCTTAATGACACTGAACTTTACTGGGTAATCCACGAACTCCGTGAACCCTTGAATGCACCCATCACACAGGGAGAAATTACTGAGGCAATAAAATCACTCCCAAACACTAAAGCACCTGGCCCCGATGGTCTCACCGGCGAATTTTATAAGGCACACGCATCCACGCTAGCCCCACTGCTCCTTCAAGTATATGATGAGGCCTTAGAACAAGGGATTCTTCCACCCACCCTCCGCGAAGCCAATGTCACTCTCATTCACAAACCCGGCAAACCCCGAGACGATTGTGCCTCCTATAGGCCGATCTCACTGATCAACCTCGATAACAAGATTTTAGCCAAGATCCTAGCGAATGGTCTCCTCCCCCTCATGCCCGCACTGGTTCTGGGTGACCAAGCCGGCTTTATTCCCGGAAGCAGTACGACATATGGCATTCGCCGACTGTTCGAAGGCATCGCTGCACTCGACCCATCACAGCAGGCCATTGCAGTATTCCTAGATGCCGAAAAGGCTTTCGACTCTGTCGAATGGCCATACCTCTTCGCAACACTCACACAAATGGGCCTAGGGAAAACCTTCATCAGGATGGTCTCACTATTATACAATGACCCCCGCTCCTACATTACCATCGGTTCTACCAAATCTCCCGGTGTTAAACTAGAAAGGGGAACCAGGCAGGGATGCCCCCTATCGGCCCTCATATTTGCCTTAATTATGGAACCACTCGCCTCCAGGCTAAGGATGCACCGAATCGAGAGAGGCCTCACTCTAGGCCCACACAGACTGATCGTCTCCCTCTACGCGGACGACGTGATGCTGTTGATCAAAGATCCCCAAACAAATCTTAACCCAATCATGCGCGAGGTGATCCGATTTAGTGGCTTCTCTGGTCTCAAAATAAATCACTCTAAATCAGTAATATTCCCGCTAACAACAACCACCCATCAGTTCCGAGACGACCATGGATTTAGTTGGGAAAACACGGGGGTTCGCTACCTTGGCATTCTCATGTCACTTAATCATGATGAGATATTTAAAGATAACTATGGCCAAGCACTTCAAACCCTCCGTGAGCGTATCCAGAGATGGAAGGCGCTTCCCCTAACACTATGGGGGAGGGTTTCACTGACTAAAATGATGATTCTCCCCAGACTTCTCTATTTGTTCACGAATATACCCCTACTACTCCCACGCTCATTCCTGCAGAAAATTAGAAGCCTCATTCTGGAACTAATCTAGGCGGGTAAACCGGCGAGAGTCGCCTACGCAACTCTGACGTTACCGGTGTCACACGGCGGCCTTGCACTTCCGGACATTGAAAAATACTACTGGGCCGCTCAGGCTCAATTTCTCAGCCATTGGTATGCTTCTGAGTATGTCCGCCCACATGTGCAGGTTGAACGCGCCCTGGCCTCCCCACACTTCTTAAAAGCTGTGATCTTCAGCAATCTCTTGGTGCCATATGGCACGCTGAACACGGTCCTATCCTCATACGCCATCTGGAGGAGAATCGCCCGTAATCACGGAATACAGATAAGATATTCCCCGCTACTACCCGCCAAGTTTATCCCCGGTATTCCCCTAACCAACGAAAAAGTTTTTCTGATCTGGCTGAATAAAACCAACATACATTCCACGGGTGACCTGTTCCCAGACGGCGTATTCATCACCCCACAACAGCTCAGGGAGAGGGGCGGCACCACCTCTCTTGACATTTTCCTTTACTTCAGATTGCGTCATACCCTGCAGGCCCGCTTCCCAACATTCCCCGATCAACCACCAACGTGGACCCTGCTGCACAATACGATCCAGGCTAAGGGAGAGGGAAGATTAGTGTCCATAATTTATAAATCATTGCTTGCTGACTCAACTGTGACCACCGCTAAGGCACGGCGCAGATGGGAAACGGCCCTTCACACCACAATACCCGAAGACGATTGGACATACATCCTTCGGCAAACTCAAAAAGTAGCGTTAAACACTCGCTATAAACAGACCCACTTTAACTTTGCATCAAATATACTATACTCCCCAAAAGAAACGACATCACCACCCCGAGGCCTCTGACCATTGCGATAGATGCGGCACTCCCTCCGCTGACTTCGTCCACCTCGCATGGCACTGTCCGGGCATAGCCCGATTTTGGTCCTCAGTTCTACAGCATACGAGCGACATATTGGGTGAGGTGCTAGCCACTGATCCAGTAGTCGCGCTCTTGGGTATGACAAGACACCTGCAAACCCCGGTCCGGAAATTGGCCTCCCTGCTCTTAGTGCTCGCCCGTAGAAGGATAGCCCTGGCATGGGGACGTGGGCCTCTTCCCTCGCTCACCGCATGGAAGGAAGATATCATCTATTGTCAGGACATGGACACTGAATTCACGCGAACCCTTCCCCTACATGCGCGACCACCCGACATTTGGGGACCCTATATCCAATATCTACTCACTACCACAGAGGCTACACATCCCCAGTCGCAGACTCAGCAATCACAACCCTGACAAAATTCCAGGTCCCACTATCCATGCGAACACCCGTAGAGCGGATTATTTGATAGAGCAGTTTGTCCGATGAACATATGATCTGCACTAACCGATATGTTTTGTATGTGCTATGAACGTAACGTTTGGATTTTTCTTTTCTCTCTCTTATGTTTAGTTAACCTGTTATCACAGGTAGTTCGCTGTATGTTTATGTTAAAATCTAAAATAAAGTTTTAAAAAATAAAAATAAAAAAATAATGCATATAGGAAAAAAGGCAAACAGTTCATAACAGTAATAGTCAATTGCAGAGCCATATTACCATCATACCCCAAATTATAGCAATATTGGAAACCAATAGGATAGAAGACAGAAAAATGGGGGCTCGCAAAGGGGAGGATTAAAAGGGGTAAAAAGAAATCTTTCTTTACTAATTTATCAGTGACGGTTAGGCCTTTACTACCGGCCAAATTGAGTGACCTGCGACACTTTAGATGAGAAATCATCAGGGATTGTAAGGAGTCGCCTGACAGAGCAACTTGCAAGAAAGCCCAATTTTAAACCTTTAATTTTCAGTGTCCAAATATAGCTTCTCCAGAAACAATTCCATACTCAGGCATTCCTCCCCCTAGCCAATCTGACATTGTTCCGCCCGGAGCAGCCCTCGGCATCCTCTGCCCTTTCTTCCAGAAATCTTGTAACTGCCGGGAGAGCATTAATCTATGATTGCAACACAATCACTGTGCCCTCCACATCGCCATCTCTCCTTTACACCTCGGGCACCCATTCCCCCACCTTCTTGAGGTCCATCCTGACCAGTGACAGCTTCACAGAGACCATTTGAACTTTGTTCGCCAAGTCCTGAATCCTAGAGTCCTGAATCACCTCAAACAGCCTTCCCACTGTTATAAGTACCTCCGATGTCATTGCCAGCACCATAGTTATACACTTGCCACAGTTCTTTCCTAGGCACTGCACAGTCTCACGCAGCCTCCACACTAGCAACATTGCCTGACTGTGACCATGGAACAGGTCCATTTCCAACCCAGCCGACGCTCATTTCCACTCTGGCCAGGCGATCACAGGCGCTATAAAGTCCTCCCCAGGGCCTTCAAAGCGTTGCTAAACTGCAAGCAAAGTAGTGCGTCTGCCTTGCTAGGCAAGCTCTTTCGTATGCCTCCATGTTGTAATCCAGCTCCAAATACACAGGCTGATCCCAGCCTGCCCCAACCTCATAAAGTACTTGTTTTCATCGGGTCCTCCTCCTTCTGCTTCCTTAAACTGTAACTCCCTACAGTTTATGCCGCACACTGGGCACTGCCGAGCCCACTGCAGATCACCCAGGAATTCGCTTGATCTTCCGCGCCCCCTTAGGGCACACAATCCACACCCTCAGAGTGGCCGCTCTCCAATGTATCGTGGAGTCCTCGGCTCTGCCTGTACTCTTCTTCCGACGCCCCTGGTCCACCAAAGTTTCAGCGGACTCCGAGCCCAGTCTGGCCAACTCCTCTACCACCCGCGCCAGATCGACGGTACCACCGCACATCCACCATTGCGGCACCTCCAAAGACTCCAGTGCATGCTCCCCATTGCTGCCCATCACCACAGCCTAGGGCTCCCAACTTCCAGGGACCTCTACGTAACTGCTGGATCTGACCCACCAGGCTGTGCGGGAGTCTGAACTTTAAGCTGATGCCTGCCTCGCAGTTTTCGCACTCCGCTCACCTGTATTCAGCGACCTTGTCTGAGCGCTCTAGTTCAGCAAGGATCCAGGATTTAACAGGATGTCTGGGTTTATGTCAGGTGACGGTACGGAGCTCAGAGAGACTTGGCCATATTGGTCGGGGTCTCTAGTGCCCCCTAACCACGATTTCTTCTTTGATAGCAGCCTCCAAATGCAACAATTGATCACTACCACCACCTCTTCGGCTCGTAGTAACCTTCTCAATATTCAAAAATTGTCATTTTTTACTCACCACACAAAATCTCTAATCTCCGTGCTCATGCTCACCACCTGTACTTTATGCAACCTACTCATCTTCCCTCACTTCAACCTGTCAACAGCATGTTGGTTGGCTCTCCCTGCAACCCACTCACTTTTCAAGTTCCTACTCCTAGCCTACAAAGCTATCAATGATCTTGCTCCCCAGTACCTGGTTGATTGAATATCTGCCTACTAACCACCTTGTTACCTCCAGTACTCCTCTGCACGCAATCTCATTGTCGCATACCCATCTTGTGCCTCCTCTCGTTTTTTCACTTTGTTTCTACTCGCCTGCTCCATTGTAACCCGCTGCCCCTCACAATCAAAGCCAGCCCCACTGTGGATCTCTTCAAAGTTTGGCTTAAACGTCACCTAGTAGCCAAAGAAGTAGCTTCCCCCTGACCTCACCACTCCCTTGGATGCAGCAAAGTAACATAATTGTACACATTTGTACAGCACTTCTCTTAAATTGCAGCCTTTATCCCCCACCCCTCCGGTCAATGTTACGTTTGTAGCTCACCTGCTTTGTTTTATCCATGCTTGATGTCCCACTTTGTTCACACCCTCATAAACCATTCACTACTTGTTCTGATTGTTGTGCTACTGTAAAGGCATCCTCCCAGGGAATGCCACTGCCATCTGGAAACATGGGACTTAAAACTATGCCCATCCAGGATAATCCACAGCAGTGCTGCCATCAAAAACTATAAGCGCTCATGGACCACTATTGAATAAATGCCTCTCCTTTCACTTCAGGTGCACGTGTTGCATGCCTAGTGCTCTGGAATGGAGTGTAGCATGTTTGCCGATCACCTGGAGGCCGAGCACACTGCTCAAAGCTATTTGGTTGACAGGGGTGGTCTTTCCATTTAAAAGCATCTGAAATGATGAGGGGAGGGAGGAGGACGAGCTGGTGGACTTCAGATGTTTTTGAATCGGTAGGACTCGGAATATACTGGAGGTGTCTGTGCCATTTCAAGTTCCGAGTATTATGCAGAAAGAGTACACTAGTCACGCACGCAGCCTTCAGGAAGGTAGACTGTACTTTACACATTTTTCTTTACAGAAGGCTTAACATTCAAGCAAGTGCAGGTCAGTAAACAGAAGGTCGTGTGCAAAGTTGCCTGCTCAGATGGTGATTACCAGAGGCAGGGAGGGAGCAATTATATACGATGGGCCAAGCAGCATCAACTGTTTCCTCTGCCATGCATGTCGGATTGCCGGGCTGTAAGCACAGTGGGCACGGGCTCTCCTGGTAATTCACGAGGATGGGGCTCACCCCTGAATTGATGACAGTCAACAGGGTTTGACTCAACCAACTATTCTTCACGTTCCTGGTGTTATGAGGAGCAACATAAACAGCTGGCATAGGAATTGGCCCATTGCAAGGGTGTATGTTTGCTAAATGGCAGTGAAACGTTATTCATTGTAATCCCGCCTTTTGCTACGTAGGTTTTCTGTCTGAATTCATTATTGACCTCCCAGACATTGGCATGTTTTTGTTATTCAATGCTGCTTATGTTATGCAAGATCTTGGTCGCGCATTCATCAGGAGGGCAGTGATGCAAGGGCACTAACTGAGGGCACAACAAGAGGGCAGTTCAGAGTCATTGGTGTGGATGTGCAAGCCAGCGACTGTCACAGTGGTGTGAGTTTATCCGCAAGGACCCTCCCCTACCCCCGCTCCCCATGTATAGCCAACTCATTGAGAGGCTGTTCAATGACCCTGAAAACCTCACATCGTAGGCCTATTTTGGACACCTGGAAAGAAAGCATGAAATAATTCACACTTCCCCTTTACCTGCCGTCGATTACCACGTTTTCATTGACGTAAATACAGGAAATATTTATAATGTGGTGTCTCTAACAACATCAAAAATGTGTTGCTTTTGACACAATTAAAAAGACCGAGTGATTGAATTGGCAAACGTTTAGCATTTGTGTCTGAGGCATTAGCCAGGAAGGCCTCAATACAAATTGGGATTACATAAAACACTGTAAAGTGCAGTAGGATGTACATGGCTGATCTCCTGAGGGCGTTAATCCGCATAGCACGCCGTGTTACTTCTATGCAGCGTTACACTGACCATTTCTTCTTAGAAAGGTCCACTTGTCAACGTAGATGGTTTTGTCATGTACAACATCCCTAGCCACGCTGGTGCAGCTGTAGGCAAGTCTTTGATCAGCTTAAACCCCTGTGCAGGTCATGCACATCAGCTGTCCTATATATTCACAAAATGGAGTGCACTGTGACGTCAACATTTGGTTATTAGATCGACATGGAGACTGGCAATCGTGTTAAGAAAAGGTTTTGTTGCTCTAATTTCCTGATGAAGATTGCATTTCTGCATCTTCTGCTCTTTGAAATGAACTTCCCCGGATTGCTGGAGATGTCCTGTTTCGTTGTTTGGTGCAAGATGGGTCTTACCTTCTGAACGAGCTCGATCTAAGTGGATGAACTCCTAAAGGCTGCTCTTACAGATGACTTGCAGGCCAGGGAAGGATGGGACAGTCACTGGGTGCAAAGCGAACATGTCCAACAGCACCGTATTCCCCTGTCGTCTATATGGATATGATTGGCTTATTAAAATACACCTCACATTGCTATTATGTGTGTAATCCTTATATGAAGAGTGACGGCCATATGCATAGCTTCAAATCATGATTTTGTACTTTTCTAGCACTTTAAAGCAAATGCTGTGCACTAAGCAATATTTAAGTTTCAATATTGTGTGATGTGCTGTTGTATAATAGGTCAAGGTGACTCATTAAGAGTGCTGTTATAAAACGTGTACATATCTGGGAATTAAGGTTGTGTGCTGGGCATACACACCTGAAATATACAAGACATAGAGCATGTCAACTGTAAGAACCATTTGTCCATACGTTGTTGTAATACTGTCAAGCGCATCCGGGGTTCCTGCTGTTCCCGTCTCACCCGAGCTTGGTCTCTGTATCCTGTTCTGACACGCTGGTTCCCGCTTCCCCACTCATAGACAGACACCCAGCCGCCTCCCAAGAAACTTACCTCTAGACTCCTGCGATGTTGCTTTCGGCATCTGGGGACTCATGGGGTGAGTGTGAGACTGGTACTTCAGCTCTTTGGTGGCTGAAGAATGCACCCACAAGCTGGAAGACAACACCCAACAACCATTCCACATTGACATGTGTGGCCGATGTAATGAGGTTTTCAAGTGAGCTTTACGTGACCTTGCCTTTTGGTCATCGTGGCGTGAGACTTATAAATTACCAGTTATTGCTTGACACGCTTTCTCCAGAATTGAAGCTCTTCAGCGTTGACCACTACCTTCATCTTGTATCCTGGGACTTCTCGGAATCTATACCTTTTGACTTCTCGTGGGCTGCCTTGGAACTTGGTTTTAATCCTGTTTACTTCTCTTTAGTTTTGACCCTGGATCTCTGGATTATATTTGGATCTTCCTGGTTTAGACTTGTACCATTGGCCCCCTGCCCTCTAGTTGCTGCCATTTCAGACTTGATTTTTCGGCCATGTCCCATTTGATCTGCAGATGTGATGAACCTGGACTTTAATTTACCCTTTGTGGTGTCAAGTCTACTGATCTTAGTCTTCACTTTTCACTTCTGCAGATTGGTTTGCTGTGTGGGCATTCCCAAGAGCGACCAACAAAACAATTGCCCTTCTGCTGGTACACGCGCCACACTCCTGCAATATTAGTCTGAAGGAAGGCATCGCAAGGGTATTGGGGTGTAAGGGAATAGGACGGTGCTTGGGGGCTCTCATCAACTTATTGCTATCTTGAATTATTTTCTGCAGCCTAGGGGTCTGATGAGTGATGCAATCCATATTATCCCCTCGCCTTGGCCCCCTCAGTCATCTTTTGTTTGGAGTTCTCAGGAAGGGGGAAGGGATTGCGTCGATGGGTCCTGAGCTGCACTCTGGAGCCAACCCCAATTATCTGGAGGTGCACATGTGTGGAGAACAATAGCTCAATCCCAGCATATTGATAGTATTTATTATTGATCTAAATCCAATTTAGAGCAAATACTCCCAGGAATAGACACCTGCATCATCCAGGGTTAACAATTCTGTATACCTTATCACTCCTCGCAGAAATACTCTCTCACCACATTTACTGCTTCTGCATCCATAATACCACTCTTCAAGCCTTAGTTACATTTCTTCATATATAACCACCATAGGTGATGTTAAGTAGTGTATCCAGCAAAGTAGTAGGTGAAGCCACAAGCCAGCCTCTCAATATTCCCAATCTGCATTCTGAAAATTCAACTCTTACTCTTTTAAGATTCCCTCCCCCTGCAAAAGCCATTTTACCCCCAAAAAATGCATCCAGAAATGTTGTGATGCCCATCTGCAGGCAAACGCCTCTTGATACAATCACTACAAGAAACTATCAACCATTTTGTTTCTAACTCTGCAGAATCCCCAAACCAGACTCCTAGGCATTTACCCACATTACAAAATGATGCAGAGTCTGCGCCTTTCAAATATCCTTCTGGACTGCAAAAACAAGTTCATCTGTCGATTAAAAAGTACAGCCTTTCTTAAGCATAGTCCTCATGTGGACAGTTTTCACACAAATTCTCGATAGTGGTGTTGTCAAAATGCAAATCACAAAACAGCAGAGCTGTGATAATTTGGTTGTACACGCATGCTGGTATCTTTTCATGGGGCTCTGTCTACATATAGTGCAGTGCTCATAGAACACGTGATGAGGATAGCCATTGACAGTGCACAGTCCACCTGCTGATACAAACAACAGCAGCTCTGTGTTAAAGCATGCACTGTGAACGGATGGTTCTCTTCCTGATCTGAATAATCTCAAGTATAGGCAGGATCAATTGCATGTGCGCCTGCTGCATATGTGCTCTCATGCTCCATCCAAGGACGTCAATTGGTGGTCGCCCGGGGTCACACCTGCGACCCTTGGCAACTCCTGTGCGACCCCTGGATCTGCTTCTATGACCCTTGGGGTCTGCTGCGGTAGAGAGAAACCAAAAGTGAAGAGCCTTCTTTACATTCATTTCTGTTATGGAAATCCCTAACAGAATTAATTTCTTTTTGAACTTAGACTGACTTCAAAAATAACCCTGTCCCCTGCCCCCCACAGGATAAGGAAAGCTCTGTCTCCCCTGCTCTGTGCATGACGGGAACCACAGCCGTGTCCTTGCATGCGTGCAGCATGAGAGACAGACCTGCCTGCAGAGAAGTTCCTCGGATCAGCAATGGATTTGGATAAAAGTCCAAAAGTGGTTTTATTTTGTGTGTGTAAATGTGCATGCATGAAAGGGGGTGTGTGTGTATTATGTAATTTGAGTGAGTGCATGATGTATGGGTGTGTTAGTGAATGGTGGATGTTTGCAGTGTAAATGAGCATGTGAATGGTGTGCTTGTGTTCAATACTTAGATTATGTACCATTAATCTTCATCACTCCTAGTCCTACTCTTCCTCGTACCAGTACGTGCCTATAAAGCACCTTGCCTCATATGTAAGTACTGGGATGAGGAAGAGGGACATTGAGTTAATGCTGGACCAAAGGGCTGAGTTGGGGTTGGAGGAGGAGAGTTGGAGGCATAGGGGACGTGTCAGGAGGGGTGTGCGCTATCACATAATGGGCATCCACGATGAAGCAGGTATGATATGTGTTATTAGTGTCTAGAGTCGCATATTGGTACAGTGAGTCTAATCATTTCTTAATGTGGCATGACGTTTTTACAAGGCATCTATAATACAGTTAGCATAAGTGCTTATTATCTATCTAGATTGGCTTTTGGGAGCAGCTAGTCTAGCCATTTCATCGATAATGAAGTAAGCATCATATGTATTAAGAGTCTAGACTAACATTTTTCTGCCGCTAGACTAGCTATTTCTTACCGTGGCTTGACATTCTGTACTGGGCAGCTCTGATAAAGCAATCATGATAAGTGTAATTACCTGGCTAGACTGGCATTTGGATGGAGCCAATCCTTACTGTGGCATTGTATATTTTTCTGGGCAGTGTGGCAAGTCCCAGGATCTCGTCACTGCTTCCCTGGGGGAGCCCCTTCCCATGAGGCCAGGGAGGTGTGGCAGCTACACGATGGTCCTTCTGGGAGTGGTACTCAGTGGGTGGATCTCGTGGGAAGGAATCCAACCTTGTGGAACTAGGGACAATTGTTGGAGATTAATGTGATATAGCCCGAATATGCCACACCCTCCCTCATCCTCGTAGCCTATACTGGGTAATATGATTCCACACACTTCCGTTTACTTATGTAGGTAAAGCATCCAACCGCCTTCAAAAGTACTGAGATGAGGAAGAGTAGGGACCACCTGTATGAATCCTGCAGAAAGACTGAGATGAAGAGTCCTAGTTGAGAAGAATAACATCATTACTAAGATGAAGAAGAGGTGCAGAGTAATAAAGAGTGCTCAGCGGAACCAACTCCAGCAGTCTAGTCAATAGGGCCAATCTGTAAGCAACTGGGACATGAAAAAGGGAAGAATGACTAAAGTGTTTGTTCAGCCCTCCCGGGGAACCAAGACGTGTGGTGAGAAGGAGAAACATCCAAATAGGGTAGAAGGAAGAAGGACCATTTGCCCTGCTGGAAGCAGATTGCAGAGGTCTGCCAGAGAAAAGGGACTGTGCAGCACACATCGGTAAAGCAGTCCAGCGATGAGCAGCAACTATGGAGACGCCATGGATGGAGCATACCACACACAGAGGCTGCAGGCGAAAGAGATCAAGTCCTGGAGCCTGGCGGAGCCTGAACGGAAGCTCCCTCAAGGTAGGGGCTTGCCGGGGCTAGCAGGTGGAAACGGAAGACAGATCTGGGGGACAATAAAGATGGGTAGATGTACCCTGCAATAAAAGGCTGGGAGTAGAGCCTGGGAAAGAGACTTTAGACAAACTACTCCATATTAAGTGGGGTCTGGGACCCTAAGCACAAGAAACCCTGTGAAGAAGTAATTACAGCTGAAGCAAGGGTCTGGGAACCCTTAATACAGAGAAGGAAATGCAACCAATATGTGAATAATAGCAGTACCTGACACGAGTAGTGAACCAGGTCTGCCTCACGAATAGCAGAAAAGTCTGAGAAGATCCAGAGGGAGGGGAGTGATTGCCGCTGGCGTCATGAGAAGTTGGAAACTAACCATTCATTTCCCCTGGGGTTTACGAAAAGCTGGAAAAGAGCCAGAGGAAAGGGAAACATTTCCTCTGGCATCCTAAGAAGACTGAGTAAGGCCAGTGGAAGGGAGACATTCCCCCATCACTTGTTGAACTATCTATAAAGTCTGAGAAAGGACAGGGGAAGGGAGACATTCACCAATCACTTATTGAACTATTTATAAAGCCTAAGAAAGGACAGGGCAAGAGTGACATTCCCCCATCACTTGTTGATCACATTAAGTCTAAGAAGAACTAGACGGGAAAGCACCATCCCCCTGGTATTGTGAACAAAATAAGTCATTTAGAGAGACTTTCTTTTCTGTGTCTAGCATTGACCAAGAAATCACCTAAGAGAACTGTTAGAATGTTTGTTTCATGCAATTTGGAATACATTTCGTCACCAGGAGGTGAAGCCACAGTCCAGAAGAAAGGAGTCATTCTTCTGGTCCAAAGGCACCCTCATTTTTCCTCAGTTAGTTAAGAGTGTAAGGGACGGAAACAGGTTTTGACACATAGCGGTGGACTATTTGCTTTAGATGGACATCCTGACAGAGTCCTTAGTATTTGGTTGAGGCAGTTAAACCCCTCTTAGTGTTAGGGACATTTAGGGGTTTCCTCTTTTATTTTCACCAAATAAGTCTTTGACCACAACCATGCCACCTGTGTCAGTCTCCTCCTTCCACACCCTTACAGCAGCTATGATAATGTAAGCATAAGTGTTATATGAAGGCATCATGAAATAAGACACAGACAACAGATTTAAAGCTCAAACAATAAATATGTATTAAATCAATTGTCAGGATGGTTGAAAGCATAACTTGCCCTATGCTAAGGTGGGATTTCCCTACCTGACTGAAACTAAGTTAAAGAGTTAAACTTAATAGTCTGCCTGTGTCCATATTCTTGCCCTCACAGCTAGAACAAACAAATGTTTAGAGATGTCAAAGTAAAAAGAAACAATGTTCAACTCAAAGTTCTGAGCTTCTTTCAGCTCACAGCTGTCTCTCAGCTCCTCTTCCCCAAGCACAAGAAGTTTCCATGAAAAAGAGTCTTGAGGTTTACCTTTCTCCAGTTCAAGGCAATATAGTTCCAAACCAATCCTGCGGTTCCTTTTTCGCCAAGTTTCAAATAACACAATCTAAACAAAAGGGGGTCTTGAGACTCCGATCCAAAGACAACACATAAAGACCTGCCAAGTCTCAAGGTTCCCTTCCCCAAGACTTTAATGTTTCACACAGTTTCCTTGGTACTTGCTCCTGTGCGCCAAGTCACTTTTATTTGGTTTGCTTAATTGGCGTCTGTGTTTAGGTTGTGTTCTTGGGCCCCTCTGGGTTCTCCTTATCCGCCTTGTGCGTTGTCACGCTGTATTAACTTCTTAAGGTTTGCTGTTTGGGTTTTCTTCAGCCTTTAATGTATTCGGCTTCAAAGTTTTGAGTTCATTCGTTGTGCAACAATCATTCAGTATTATTCAATTGCAGGTCAGAGTTTAAGACAGTCTTATGTTGCTTAATTATGTTCAGATTCAAGATTTGAGTTCATTCGTTGTGCAACATGCATTCAGTATTCAAAGTTTCCTGGTTTGCTTCGATGTTAAATTTCACTTGGGTTCGGTATTCAATATTTTGAGAAACCGGAAGGTGTCTCACCGGCTAGTCCCCAGAGATTTGTCAACCAGGTGGCCAGGACACGGCCATCACTATTAGATCCAGTTCCTGGGGGTGTACTAGTCGGGGAGAATGACCTGGATGAGGAGTCTTCGGGGAGTGGAAGTGGGACACCAAAGGGTGAGACGCGGTGCCCTTTCCGTATACCTATTCCCCATCCTACCCAGTAGGATACTTAGAAGCTCCACCCCCCCTTTTCCAACACAAACATGTTCACACACAGTGACAAACAACAAAATAACACCCGAGCCGTTTACCTGACATGTCTCAACACAAGGGTCAGGCAGAGTCAGGCAATTACACACACCTGACTGCCCTTTCCCTTCGCCACAGGGATAAAAGGCGGGGCACAAGAGCATGCTAGGAACAAGGCTGAACGCACGAGAGAGCATATATTCCAGACCAGCAGGTCAAGTGAAATAGAAAGGTGGCAAGACCTGAAAGGACGACGAGTGGGAATTGCCCTTGCCCTTTTCAACTCAGCCCCGCAAAGCCTTCGAAAGGAGAATCGTAAGACTGGGGATCTAGCTGGCGTGTAGTGTGACAGGTGTCAACAGCACATGGAGCCCTCCTGTGCTGATAGCCAAAGTGGGGAGTAGTGCTTGCCACCATTGTGCCGTGCTTCACTCCTGAGACAAGAGTCCAGCAAGTTCAGCACATCCGATGAGCCGTAGGATACTGATATGAAACAGAACTGTGCTGGGCCCAAGGTTACAAGTGCAACATTTGAACAAATGTTTAAAATATTAATTTCAAAAGGAAGCCCAGTTAAGGTCCAGGTACAGAGAGGTCCAGCACCACGTGGGCACTCATTCGAAAGACTCTGACCGGGACCTGTTTTTGAACCCACAAGTACCAAGAGGCCTTGGGGAAGGACGGCGTGAGTTGTCAAAGTGGTCATACGAGGCTCGAGCAAAATCCTGCATACAGTCGAAAGCCTTTGACATGTGAGGAAGCAAAAGTGAATTGTGTTACCAAGAACTGTGTGAAGCCTGATTGGGGCTCAGACCCAGACCTAGGAAAAGGGAAGAACCTAAGGGTTTAAAGAGACTATCCTGAGATTGTGGCAAGTGTGAACTCAACAGAGGCATGCTAAGAGAAAGCTAGGGCATGGTAACCCCCGCTTTCTGATGAGATTGTGAACTAAGGCAAGTGTAAACCCGACGGAGGGATGCTGAAAGAAAGCTAGGGGAAGGGAACCCTGCTTTTCTGATGAGATGATAGAATCATGAATTCTGTTAAAAAGGCTATGTGAACAAAATGAACTTTTTGTTTGTTGATTTGGTGCATCAGGCCCTCTGAGGCAAGAGACTTTGTGTAACAAGAGACTTGGCCACAGAAGGTCCTAATATTATTTAAGGGAACTGTGAACTCGTTCCGGAGAGGCCCAGAAGTGTGCTGTGCTCGAGTCCGCCTTGCCCCATGGTTAAAACGTGGGGAAGGGAGACCGCTGCCATAACATCCTGACTTGTCATTTTGTGAACACTTCTTTCTTTCCTGGTGACCATTACCCCACACTATTTTGTAACTTAGCCGTAGGGATTGGCAATAGGTTTTTCTTAGTATAGGCCCTTTTATTTTGACAAGACAACACTAGGGCGGCCTTATTATTATTTGATGGTCATAGTTTTCACCAATCTTAGATTTAGGTTTAGATTAGGTGTTTATCTCACCCATTTGTGCAGTTTAATAAACACCTTTGAACTGTGATCACTTGTGTCTGGCCTATCTTGAAACCATGCTTTCCTTACAATATGCATTGGCTTTTTAAAAGTTTCCCTCTAGCTCGGTATTCAATATGCATTGGGGGTCATTACGACCCAGGCTATTATCGCCATGGTTGACGCCGGTATTTTACCGATTGCGCCATGGTGGATGGCGGAATTACCGTCCCATTCCAAGGTTGGCGGGGCGGTAATTCCCCATTCACCATTGGCCCTTCCCCACTCCCATTTTTGCCCCCATAGGGCTCAATGGGAATGGGGAAGGCGGTAATTACAGTCCCGCAAATTGCGGTACCATAATTAACTGGAGTCCCTTTGCGGGTTCCTTCCTTAACGGCTGGTAGCCGTTAAGGTGGGGACCCTCAAAGGGACCTCGTAATTAGGCGGTAAGGGGTTGACGGCGTCGCCACCTTTTACGGCGCCGTTAACCCCTTACCGCCTGGGTCGTAATGAAGGCCATTAACTTTCTTTCAATTCACAGTTCACACACTTTGTGTTTTACTTTCATTCCTTGGTTGAAGACTCTTAATAACGTTCCTACTAAGGCACGCAAACACTTCAACAACACATTAATTGGTTCAAAAGGAGGATTTGTAATGTTCAGAGACTTTAAAAAATGTGCTTGTTCCTTTAACAAGGCACGCAACCACTCCGCTACATTGTACCAATCTCTGCTCTCATATAACTATAGCAGTTCACTTTACGAGCCTTGCGGTTACAGTAATGCCGGCTTTCTCTATCTTGGAAACTCACAGGCTCACTTTGAAGTCCATTTCCATATTGTGCTGACCACAAGCTTGGCGTCTTCCTTCCAGTGGGTCTTTCTCTGCCCCTTAGAAACTCTTGCATTGTCACAAGAGAATGATCAATCTCTTTGAATGAATGAAGGACGACCCACGCCTCGCCTCTGAGCCATGGAGCTCCTGCTGTGCTTCACACTTGTCGGGACCCTCGGTTGCTTCAGTCCTCAGTGTGCTTCACCGCATGCATAACGGCTCACCATGGCTTCCATCAGTGTCTCGCCTCTCACGCCTCACCTTCCTGCCCACACCCCTTTTATACACCTGGCTTGTGTAAAAGGGTTGTAGGTGTGAGTCCTTTCCCTTTATTGCCTGACTATAGTTAGGCTGATTGGTAAAACATGCCTGGTCTTGCCAACTGTACTTCTGAGGCCCTCTTCCTCGTCTCCGTACCAAAGTGGTGTAGCTGCATGTTGGCGTGCATAACTCCTAGTCATCTCTTCCTCGTCCCGGTACTGTCAAATGTCACGTGTGGAGAAATTAAAGGAGCTGGCTTGTAATAGCCCATAAAGGTTGAGGGAGAGTTACATTTGTCATCAATAGAAAATTGGGGGTATCATGTCTCACACAAGGTTTCCCCACTCCCAATATTCAAGGACCCTCCACTTGGGTGATCCTCCCTTGCTTTTCCCACCCCCAGGATCAAGATCCCAGAGCGATGGCCTTTTCCTGGCCACCTGCGCACAGGATCCAAGGTGAGTAGTAGTGAGAATACCCTCAGGTTTCTCACAGATTGTACATGGTTAGATTGGCATTCTGGGGATCCAAGTCTAGTGGCATACTGTGGCATGGTATTTTTACTGAGCATCATCAAGGCTACAGCAAACATGATAAGTGTTATTACGTGCCTGGCCTATATTATGCAGCCAGTTTGTACATGCTTTCTTATGTTGGAATTGCATTTTTAATAGACAAGGTGGTAAGGTAGCTCAGCGGGTTGAGCACTCGCTGCTTCGATCGGGATGAGATCTGAAAGTTGCAGGTTCAAATCCTGGCAAGGCCAGAGCAGCCTTTCATTCTTCTGGGGTTTATAAAGGAGTACCAACTTCAGTTGGAATGATAATTGTATGTAAATATGTGCTACGTACAGCGCTTTTTCGAAAGTGCTATTTCAATAACAAATCATTATCATTAAAGTATTAATGCTCCTGCACACTGAAAGTGACTTGCATCTATTATATTTTTGGATGCTGTATTATTGCAACTGGCAATGTAGGGGATCTACTTTTCATATAATGACAATACCTGACATGCAGCTATAATTGGCATAATATGGAAGTAACTGGCCATACAATGTTATTTTAAGTTGTGTTAAAGGTTATTTCTACCACACGCTATCACCACCTGCGTGGTCCCTTGTTGCTCTGGTGAATCTGTAAAGCAAGATGTTAAGGTGGGGGGTAAGTTAATAGGACTGAGCGGCAGCAAAGTGCAAGAGAGTGTGATGTGCTGTTGGCAGCTTCAGTACGGTTTACACCGTTTAATGAGCGTGGTTTTGAATTTTCGGTTGGTTGCCTGTGATGTGCTGTTGTGCAGGGCTATAAGTGGTTTGTTTAGTAGTTTGTGATGTAGTGAAGTGCGTGCAGTTTGTTGTACTGTAGAGCTATGGCTGTGGTTCAGAGTTTTAGAGGTGTATGCAGAAGGATGTGGTTTTTTGTGGGGTTAGTTAGTGGCGATGCCTTATCTTACTGCCTCTGTTTTGGCTGCCTGCAGAATGTATTTCTTCCAATGTCGTGCGTTTTGGTGTGCTACAATTCCCACTCCTATTTCTGTGCAGAGGTGTGGCATATCTATGGCAGTGCCTCGGCCTATTTTGTGTTTATTTATTTATTTTTGGATTTATAGAGCGCACTACAGCCCACAGGCATTGAAGCGCTATGATGAATGTAAGAAGGCTTGATTCAGGGTTACAAGAATGCAGCCCAACAAAAGGGTAAAGCTTTGTACAAATTGCTTCATTGCAAAAATACATTTGATGAAGATTACTTAGTTGCAAGACAGAGATACATACAGAGGATGAAATGATGCCCTTTCAGATAGAGTCTGGTTTTAATGGCTTTCCAGAAGGTGACATGAGAGTCAATCAGCCTAATGTGGGATGGGAGAGTGTTCCAAAAAGTGGCAGCCATGGATGGGAAACTGGTGCCACCTGCACGCGGTCTGTGGTTAAGAGGAATAGAGATTCTATTAGATTAGGCAACTCTAGAAGGTCTGGAGGGCGTGTGTCTGATAGTCCTTTGAGCTAGGTAGAGGGGGGCCAAGCCGTGGAAACATTTGTGTGTCAACGCAAGGGTTTTAAAGATAATTATTTCCTTGATGGGGAGCCAGTGTACCTGTCTTCTGAAATCCGAGATGTGGTCCCTCAGCGAAATGCCCGTTGCGGCCCTCATGGCATTGTTCTAGTTGAAGTTTAGCCAGATTCTTGCGGGAGGTCCCTACAAAGAGGGCATTGCAGTAATCCAGCCTAGACCTAATAATTGCCCTAGCAATTGTGAGGCAATTCTGTTGGGAGAGGAAGGGTCTGGCAGCATTGAGCAATTTAGAGTGATAAGTGGAGGAAGATGCGATTGCATTAACCTGTCTATCCATAGTTAGGTTAGGTTCAAGATACACGCCAGTGTCTTGATGACTTGTGAGACAGCGATGGAGATGTTATCAATAGTGAAGGAGCAATATTGCTTGTCCAGTTTACCCACGGTGGAAGAAGAAACAATCAGCAGATTTTCTCACTGTTGAGACATAACCAGTTCTCTGCCATCCAGAATTGGATTGTTGAGTAAATGGAATTGAAGGTGCCCAGGTCTGAAAGTTAATCGCCCGGGAGGGGGATGAGAACCTGAGTATCATCTGCATAGTTTGTGTATGAGATGCCCAGGGCGTCCATGATTTTGAACAAAGGCCTCATGAAGTGGTTGTAGGGATAGGAGCTATGCAAGAACCCTGTGGAACCTCACATTTAATGAGACTATGGTTAGCACAAGAGAATTCAGAAAAGACTTTCATCACTCTTTCCTGTTGGAACGCAGTTATCCATGCACAGGCCCTCAGGGAGAAATTGGCTGCAGAGGAAAGATGATGGCAGAGGGTTTTATGATCTACCAGATCAAAGGCAGCAGAGAGGTCTACGAGAAGGAGGAGCGCAGGTTTGCCTGCGTCTCTAAGGTCATCCATTTGTTTTTTAGGTCAAGCAGTGCCGTTTTGGCGCCATGTCATGGCCGGAACCCGGACTGCCGTAGGCCAAGAAGGTGGTTGTCTTCAAGGAATTTGTGGACTTGTAGGTAGGTTGCTTTGTCTAAAATCGTTAGCAGAAAGGGAACCGTGGTAATGGGCCTGTAGTTCCCTGGGACCAATGGGCCAAGGATTTTTATTTATTATTTTTAGAAGCGGCCAGACCCACGCTTCCTTGAGTCCAGTTGGGACATGGCCAGACTGGAAGGGGGAATTAATGAAGGCGGTGATAAATGGGGCAAGGGAGGGGGAAGAGTCTTTGATGACCTGTGCGGGGCAAGCGTCACCTTTACAATTAGATGGCTTGATGGACTTGAGGAGAGCATTGACATCGGGTTCACTCATATCCTTGAATTCAAACACCGGGGATTGGCTATGATGGGTCATGGGGGCAGAGGTATTGTGGCTGTTAACCATGAGGTTAGACAGGGCCTTTTGGTAGGCTAAGATTTTGGAATGCAGAGTATCAGGTTTGTCTAGCATGGCAGCTTAAATTTTGTTACAGCAAGTCTAATCCTTGAGAAGAGTGGAAGGTGGGGGTGAGGGAGTCTCCAATTCCCTAAAGATGGCAAAAATGTCCTTAGTCCCAGATTTGGCATTTTAAATCCTGGAGTTGAAGGAGGTGGCTTAGGCCTGAAAGATAGCAGATTTGTATTCTTTAGAGATTAACTTAAAGTCTGCTTTAGAGGTGTCGTTGGGGTTGTTTTTCCACATAGAAAGTGCTGCCCTTTTGTTGGAATGAAATTCAAGGAACTCATGGGTGAACCAGGCATTAGAGTTTTTTGCTTTTCTTGGCTTTTTTAAGGGTGAGCGGAGCAATGACGTCAACTGCTTGGGTAATGACCCTATTGAAAGTTGTTGCCAGAAGCTCTAGGTCATTGGGGAAGGGGGACAAGAGTGCGGGTACCTGGAAGTAAGAGGCCAGGTTCTCCTTAGTGAGCTTGTGCGAGCTTCTTGCAAAGGCAGCAGGAAGAGGGATAGTGGCCTTGGTAGGCTCCTTGGAACTGATAATGTCAAACTTAAAGCAAAAGTGGTTGTAGCACAGGAATGGGAGAAATTTCCGAGACAAAGAGTGAACAATTATGGTGGGAGGGCCAGTCAAGCGTGTACCCTTTAATGTGAGTAGGCTCAGAGATGACTTGAGTAAACCCTAGGGAGATCGCTTTTTTCAGGGCGGAGGCGTTGGCATCATTAGGGTCATTGTGTCTTAGAATAACGTCCCCCAGGAGAATGATTTTGGAAGATTTTTCTGAGGTTGTCAGTGCATGGATAAGGGCCTCATGGAAGTCAGTGGAAGGGCCTGGTGAGCGGTAGACAAGATAAAAAGCAATATTACAATTCAGGGAGAACTTAAGTTTGTAAGCTTGAGAAGAAGGTAGTCGGAGTTCTGACACAGTTCACCTTGGATCCTTCGAATAGTGAGTGTGTCCTTGGTGATGACAGCTACTCCACCGCCCCTTTGACCAGTCCGATCTAGTCCTAATATGGTGTAACCACATGGGACGGCAAGGGAGAGGGCGGGGCTGGAGCCAGAGGTCTTGTTTAACCAAGTCTTGCAGAGAAAGAGTAGGTTGAGATTGTCCTTAATGATAAGGTCATGAACATCAAGTGTGTGTGCTGGTAGGGAGCGGGAATTGATCAAGGCACATTTAAGTGGGACTTCTGTGGCGGGAGAGGGGGTGGCTGAGTTGGGAGCAGTTACCCCTATTCGAAGGGACGCTTGGCTGCTAGCAGGACCCAAATCAATATTAGCAGTGCTAGAGAGGAGTGATAGGTGGGCAGCAGGCAAGTGCAACAGGCCTAGTAGCATCACTAATATTACATGACAGTATAAGTAAAGAAGCTGCAGGTATGGCATCAGGGCTAGTAACATCACTAAAAACACATGACAGCGTAGGTAAATGGGCTCCAGGCATTGCATCAGGGCTAGTAACATCACTAACAACACATGACAGTGTAGGTAAATGGGCTGCAGGCATGGCATAAGGGCTAGTAACATCACTAACAACACATGACAGTGTAGGTAAATGGGCTCCAGGCATTGCATCAGGGCTAGTAACATCACTAACACCACATGACAGTGTAGATACATGGGCTGCAGGCAATGACACCACAGATAGAGAGTGACTCAGGCTGGCTGGCAGCAGGAAGTATAGTATGCCCTGCAGATAGTTGTGAATTTATATACATTGTGGCAGGGTGGGTAATGGGCTGTTGCTCAGCCAGGCTTAGTAAGCCGAGAGTGTTTGCAACGCTAGGATTTATGGAGGAACGGGGGCCCAGGAACCGCTTGCGAGGAATAGATGTGGACAATGTCAGTAGAGTACGTGTCTGTGTGCATGCGCCCCTGTGTGGCGACGTTTCAGTGCAGAGAGAAACTGCGCCTGATGACTTCTGCGCCTTTCCTGCTGCTGCCGGCGACCGCACAGATAAGTGGTCTGGCGGCGGCCGGTGGGCTTCCAGAGCAGTCCCTACCGCAGCAGACTGCATGACATCATGGAGCAGGAGGGAGTCAGCGTGTTGAGTTGTGTTCAGGGGACGTTGAGTGAAGTGAGGTGAGCGGTAGCTCTCCAACGAGCGGGAGGAGGGGCAACAAAACATATGGGATGGGCTATGTAGGTGGCTATGGGTGAGAGCTTGCCTCTGACACCTAAGAGGGCTAAGTTCGGGGTGATAGATGAACAGCGTCCAGAAACGAAGCGCGAATGGAGACGCTGGTTTCTGAAGGCGATTTTGCAAAAGTTGGAACTTCTGAGAGGGGGGAGCCAACATGACTCTTACCTTGGGCAGGGTAGCGTGAGGCAGCAACCAGCAACTCCGAGCACCGGCAAGCTGCAGCGAGGGGTTCAGGCCTTTTCTCGTGGCCTTCCCTCCACGGCTTCACCTCCCTGCACACCTCCCCTCCATTTAAAGCAGGAGGGGAGGGTTGTGGGAGGTGTTGCAGCGAATCCAGGCACCAGGGCTGTGTTGTGTTTTGTGGTTACCACGGAAACCATAGCGGCAGCCATTTTAATGGTCGTAGAAGCCTTGTGGTGCTCAATGGAGTCGGTGTGATTCTTCTTGCACTACGAAGTTTACAGGCACGATCCAGAAGATGCAGCAGAGCGCTGGGACAGCTGTCCTCTCCCTCCTCGCAGTGGAGCTGCAGAGAGGGGTATAGGCCTTTTCTCCTGGACTTCCCTCCGCGGCTTTGCCTCCCGGCACGCCTCCTCTCCATTTAAAGCAGGAGGGGAAGCTGTGGCAGGTGATGCAGCGAATCAGGGCGCCAGGGCTGTGTTGTGTTTGTGGTTTTCATGGAAACCGTAGCGGCTGCAATTTTAATGGTCAGAGAAGCCTTGTGGTGCTCAATGGAGTCGGTGTGATTCTTCTTGCACTGCGAAGTTTGCAGGCATGACCCAGAAGCTGCTGCAGGGCGCTGGGACAGCTGTCCTCTTCCCTCCTCGCAGCGGAGCTGCAGAGAGGGGTTCAGGCCTTTTCTCCTGGCTTTCCGTCAGTGGCTCTGCCTCCCAGAACACCTCCCCTCCATTTAAAGCAGGAGGGGAGGGCTTGGGAGGTGTTGCAGCGAATCCAGGTGCCGGGACTGTGTTGTGTTTGTGGTTTCCATAGAAACCATAACAGCGGCCATTTTAATGGTCGTAGAAGCCTTATGGTGCACACTGGAGTTGGTGTGATTTTTCTTGCACTGCAAAGTTTTCAGGCACGATCCAGAAGCTGCAGCAGGGCGCTGGAACAGCTGTCCTCTCCCTCCTGAGAGGGGTTCAGGTCTTTTCTCCTGCCCTTCCCTCTGCGGCTTCTTTTATGTTTATAGTTCATTAAAAACATTAAACATTTTTAATCATATACTTCACAACTTTTAGTTCATTGCAAAGGGAGCCTAGTAAGTTAACGCAAAAGCGCATATAAATGTAACAATATTTTGTCCCTGGCAATCTCATAACGGAGGACTGCATCTCCCTATATTTCCTCATGTACATGGTTAGCTCCCTTTGTAGTTTATACAATGACATTCTCTGTATATCTTTCCCCATTTTACAATTTTCATTTTGTTGTACATCTTTACCGGGCTTTCCCTCAATGTAAGATTGTCTGAGTCCATTCCAGCAAGAATTGGGTCACAGCACTCCCCAAAATTAATCAATGCTTTGTCATAATTATTGCTTACAGATATATTCAAATCTCCAAATAGCAAACCCGATGGTGGAATCAATATTGCCTCAGCCTATGTTGTAATGATATGTTTAACCATACTATGTCATGTTTTAAAATGTTTACTCGGCTAAAGAGGAACTGATGACATATGGGTCAAAGGTCAAGTGACACCACTTCCTGTGATGCCATCGGTGCTGTGATGTCACTTAGGCTACACCTGTCATTTTGGTGAATTGATGTCCTTTCTCCATCTCTCCCCGCGGATTGCTGTAGAGACTCACACCGACTATATGAGTGTGTGAATATAGTGCTGCTAAACATTCTCACCTGCTCTGGTGCTGATGTGTAAGTGCTTCTGAGACTTCCTACAAATTGGGCACTCTAAGGCTTGCGAGGCAAGACTAGGGCAGGGAGATCCATTGAGATACCGGACAATAATGCACCTATGTCCCAAGTGAAAGGAACTCATGGTGGCAACAGTAAAGACAGACATAAGTGATCACAGTTCAAGGGTGTTTATTAAACCGTATAAATGGGTCAGAAAAATGCCTAATCTAAACCTAAATCTAAGATGACCGCAAGCTACGACCATCAAATAATAGTCCTAGTGGCGTCTTGTCAAATAAAAAGGGCCTAAACTAAAAAAATAATCTATTGCCAATCCTTACTGCTAAATTACAAAATAGTGTGGAATAATGTTCATCAGAAAAGAAAGAAGTCAGGATGGTATAACTGGGGTCTCCCTTCCCTACGTTTTCATCACGGGACAAAGAGGGACTATCGAGCTCAGCACACTCCTGGGCTTCTCCAGCATGATCTTGCAGTTTGTTTCCAAAATATCAGGGACTTCTGTGGCCAAGTCTCGTTTACACCAAGTTGTTTGCCTCAGCGGGCCAGATGTACTATAAGCAACAAATAAAAAGTTCCTTTCAGTAATTTCGTTTCACCTGTGGATTCCCCTCAACTGGGCTCTGATTCTTTTTATAACCTTGGCTTGCCTCAGTCGGTTCGCATTTGCCAGATTAACACAGTTCACTCATTTGCAACCCCTTGCAGGATTCACTTCCCTTAGCTTTTTCTAGCCCCAGTCAAGCTTTACATATGTATTATTCATACAGTGTTTTCCCTCATCCGCCTGTTTCACAATGTCTTAACTTTTGATAATGGGTTAAGGACTTTAGATTGAACAAGGGATTTTGGCGTGACCCTTGTATGACCATCTTAACTCGTTAAGTCGGCCTCTCCATTGGCTTCATATTACTGTAACGTTCACATGGAAAGGGGACTAGCCTGAGTCTTCGAAAATGGATGGCCACGTGGTGCTGGACCACTATGCAGCTAGTCTTTCCCTGCGCTTTACAAGTTCACTAGCACACAAGTTCTTTGTACATATCAAGTTGCCGTTTGTGACCTTCGTTCAACACCGCCTGGTTTACTATCAGTTCTCCCTCCGACTCACCGGCTGTGCTGACCTCCTTGTTGTTTCTTGTCTCTGGAGTCAAGGACGGTACCACAGTTTTAAATGCACCTCCCAGCTTTGGTTATCCCTGTGGGAGGGTCCTGTGACCCATTGGCTCTGATTACACCACACTTCAGCTGTACTTCCTGGTTTTATGATTCCTTCCACAGAGACTTTGCGGGCTTGGGTCGAAAAGGGCAAGGGCACTTCCCCCCCCTTTGTTGTCCTTTCCGGTCTCGCCGCCTTTCTTCTTCATTTGAACTGCCTTCCTGGAACAGCTGTTTCCTTGTGTGTATGTCCTTGATCAAAGTGTGCTCTTGTGCTCTGCCTTTTATCCCTGTGGGGAAGGGAAAGGGTTGTCAGGTGTGTTTAGTTATTGTCAATTGCCTGACCCCTGTGTTGGGACAAGTCAGGTAAACAGCTCTGGTGTTAGTCAATTTTTTTTCATAGTTTAAGAAAGTATGTGTCAGAAAAGGGGTGGGGGTAGAGCTTCTAAGTATCCGACGGGGTAGGATGGGGAAAAGGTATTCTAAGATAGGGGGTACCACTTCTTACCCGTCGGTGTCCCACTTCCACTCCCCGAAGACCCCCCATCCAGGTGATCCTCCCCCACTGGTCCACCCCCAGGGACTGGATCCAATAGCGATGGCCGTGGTTGACAGATCTCTGGGGGCTAGCGGTGAGACATCTTCAGGTTTCTCACACAAGGTTTCTCACCCAAGGTACACCATGCAAATGCGATTAATTATTCCAGGTTCTGCATGTAGGGAAAGGGCACCACAGGACATGCATAACTGATCCTCAAATAGTGCTCCTGCCTATTTCTAGGACATACAAAAAAATCAACTAAAAAAAGTGGGGCCTCATTACGAGTTTGGTGGTATGCAGTAAAAGGGGTGGTAATGGAATTGCTGCCACTTTTACTACTCTGCCGAATTAGGGATGCCTGGAAATGATTGCTAATTCCACCGGTGCATTAGGGAAGATTCAGGTGCCTCCACCGGACATGCGGTGCTCTCACATGTAGCCCTGTAAATGTTGGGAAAATCGTCATAATATGAGAAATGCGGCACAACATATGCACACGGCAGAACATTTCAATGCCTTCAGATGAGGAGAATTCCCCCCCAGCTCTAATGATTCTGCTGAATTACTGCCAAAAACCAGCAGACATACTACCGGGGCTAATTCCACCAGTGGAATTAGCGGCATAAATGAAAATGATAATTCTTACACATTACAAGTGCATATACTGCTGGCAATTCTGCCAAAAACACAGTGCAGTTACCTCCACTTAGAAGTAAAAGCATCCAAGTGATGAAAATGAATCCACAGGTGGAAATAATAGCCACCAAAAGGGTATATGACCCGCACCTTCCCCAACACGCTTTCATGCAACCACAACCAGACATGAACTACGGGATCCACAACCTGCTACTGTTCATTGTGCTACAGCAGCATGCAAGGTCACAGCAGGGAAGGAGACAGGCACAAGGTGGGGGAGATGTGTGCTGCAGAAGTCACTCATACCCACTGCCTGTCCATCCCCGTAGACACTGACTGATGAAACATTGGTCACACTTTATCGCTTGGATGAGCACACCATATCAAACCGGATGACCCTGATTGAGGCTGATCTCCAGAGCACCATCAGAAATGCCATCCCACCCCTGTTAAAGCTGGTGTCCATCCCACACTTCTGTGCCACAGATGTATTCCAGCACACTGTTGGGACGCTACATGGGATGTCCTAGCCAACATTCTCAAAAGTGCTGGAGCAAGTCTTGGATGTACTCATGAGGCATTCCCATCAGCACATCTCCCTGCCCACCACCCAGGCTCAGGAGCACACTGCATAGGCACATTTCTATGCCATCGCCCTGTTCCCCAATATCATTGCACCACTGGATTGTACACATGTGGCATTAGTGCACCCCCACCCCCAAGTAGGGAAGCCGGCATATTGGAACCGGAAACAGTATGATTCCATGAACATTTAAATGACATGCGATGCAGATCTTCTCATCCACCACTGCTGCGCTCGATTTCTAGGTGTCACCCACAATACCATCGTCCTGAGGAACAGCACCCTTCAAGCTTACATGAACACAGACACAGGACAGTGTACCTGGCTTTTGGGTAAGTAGTCAATCTGACAATGGTTTGGCACAGACTCACATATGGAGACAGGAATGAGAATAAATGTGAGCAAAGTACAAGTCCCATAATGCCTAGTCCAAGACACATTGAACAGGCCAGGGCCCATTACCCACTTTCCATACTCCACATACTGACCTGCGGAAACTCTACAGGCTATCTTGGTATGCATGAAAAATGGCACACGATTATTTGCATCAATCATGGGCCCTGTCAATCCTAGAAGCCATTCCCTGCCAATGCATGGGTATAGGGCAGTAAATGGCCCAGTGCCATCGCCATACTATCACCTTCAGGGGTGATGTCCAAACAGACCGAAATACTTGGACAATGATGGCAGACACACTGTGAAGTACTGCAAGTGCTCATTGAAAGCCAATACCCCTCCACCACAATTGGTGTACGACCCGGCATTCGCAAGCACATATGAGCACACAAAGGCTACCAGCACAATAGGATTATTAACAGGTACTTTGACAGACAAACTGTCATGTTCAACATTGTCCTTTCAATGTTTTGTAGGTGATTCAAGCTATCCGCAGTTACCCTGGTTGTTGACACTTGTGATGAACCCTGGTACACCGCAAGAGATAGCCCATAAGGAGGCACACAGGCAGACCAGGACATGCATTGAGTGCACATTTGGACTGTTTATGGGAAGATTCAGGTGCCTTCACCGGACAGGTGATGCACTCATGTATAGTCCTGTTAAAGTTGGGAAAATTGTCATAATATGTGCAATGCAGCACAACATGTGCATACGGCGGAACATTCCAATGCCTCCAGATGAGAACAATGCCCCCCTGGCTCTAATGATGAAGAAGTCGCAGGTGACAACAGGGCACCTCAGGATATACATGGGGAGGTGAGATAAGGATGCATTGCCCGCCAGGACCTAATGGACAACTATTTTTGATTATACATATGCACCTCTCACAGTACTTTAACAATTCACTGAATGCACGTATATCACTTCAATAAAATAAACACTGGATACATTGACTGTACTCGAGTGATTTTATTCTAAATGTACACACCCTCATCCTCAACACCATCTCCTCCCCACACCCTCATCCCCAACACCATCCCCTCCCCACACCCTTGTGGACCGCAGCCAGTCATATGAACATGTCTACCACCTCCTCTTGCCACTTTTCTGGGTTGTGGTGCATGGAGGCCTGATGCGCTTCTGAAGGCGCCATGATGGGGTGCTCACCACAGTTCCCTCTGTTGGAGTGGCTGACACAGAAGTGGCCAATTCACCACCCCGGATGTGCTGTTGGGTACGGGGGATGGCTCTGGAATACTTTCATTCACGGCAGACACATGCTCTGCCAACTCCCATGCTCTTTGGCTCATGAGCGCTGTGCTTGCTGTGGCATCTTCAGCACACCAACACAGATGATCCAGGGCAGTGGCCACCCTCCTGGAGGAACGGTGCACCACTAGCCACATTGCCTGGGAGTGGCCCAGTTGTTCCTGGGCAATCTTCTCAATTCTCTCCTGGTGCTGCTCCATCTGGGAGAGCCTCTCCTAGATGTCATTGAGCGTGTGTTGGGGAACTGGCCTTGGAGATTCATAGTGGTGGCTTTCCTCTGAGGCAGATGCCTGTGCCCCATGTACCTCGTCATCCTCTGCAGGGGTTTCTGTGTCCTCTGGATGGCCCTAATGCAGGGAACGGCACGTTGCTAAGGGGGAGGGACTGGTGTGAAGTGGCGAGATGCTAGGCAGGAGATGAGTCCATGGACAGCTGGCTAACTGAGGCAGCTGTAGTGGTGGTGTTAATGCTGCCTGCCCTAGGTGCAGCTATATCGGCAGTTAGGGTGGCTGTGACCAATGCAGTGGCCTGTACAAAAGCCTCACTGGTGTCTTCAGTTGGGTGGCTGATTTTCACCCCAAACACTATGGCAACAGTAGTGGAAGGTGGCTGTCTGGGAGGTGGTCCAGTAGACTCTGTAATGGCTGGAGTTAGGGCCTTCCTGAATACTGCAACACTGGGCCATGCAGAATCCCTTGATCACTTCTCGTCACTCCAGGAGCCGGTGGACCAGGTCTGCTTGGAGCCTTCCTTGGCATCCTTGTGTGCCTGGTAGGAGACAGGAAATATTGGTTTAATACCCTTGTTGAAATGGTGTAGGGTGCAATCTCATGAATCGTTCTGTGAATACTGGGGGCCCAGAGTGTTATGGTCCTATAAGTGCCTTGTTAAAATGGCAGACAGTATCCTGGGTTACTGGCATGATGATTTGGTGTGATTTTTTTTTGCTGTTGGGAATGTCTACCTTGCATGGACTGTGGTCTCATATGCTTTGCAGTTGTGCCCGGTCATGTGTGCCCGTGTAGAGCTAGACCAATGTTGCAAGCAATACTGTCACCTGAGGGATGCCCTGCTAGCCATGGTAGTGTGAGTGTGACATTTGGTGGCAAGGCCTTGATGCTATTGATCTGTTACACTTGCTGTCTGTTGGGCCAGGATACCTCGGATGTGTGGCATTCGTTAAGTGGGTGGCTGTTACTAGACGGATATGTTCTGTGTATACATGGTTGCTTAGTGTGCTGCCAACAGGTGTACCATGTGATTTGTTGTCTGTCCATGTTACTTGCTGTTGCATTTGCATGTTTGTTGTGTATATCCTAAATGAGGGGCTTCCTCCTACTAAATGGTGGTACTTTTAGGGGCTCACACCTTCCATGCCTACAGTCCTGTGGTGTTCCATGTGTTGCTTGTGCATTGGCTGGTCAATTTTCTGCTGGGTGACTGCAAGTGTGTATGTTGACATTATATTGGCATTGGTGTGAAGTGGGCCCACGATTCACTCATGTGCTTGCCGGGGTCTTCCTGGCTGGCAACTCCAACCTCTGTCGATCCAATACCCTCGAGGCCTGCCATGTGGAGGATGGTGCTCACTGTCTCCTCCCAATGTGTGAGCTGCAGCGGCTCCACTGTATCTTCTCCAATGGCTACTGACTCAAGATGGTGGTTGACTATGAGGGTGCAGACCCTGGCTTTGAGGCAATTCCACCTTTTCCCGAGGTCCTCACATTCCTGTGGGACCTTCCCTATGTAAGCAACCTTGTCCCGGATTTCACTCCAGATGGCGTTTTTACTCTGATAGGTCTTACTGTTTTGGGCCCCATAGCGCTCCTCAGAATGGACAACCACCTGCTCAGCAAGCACAGTGTGCACTATCTCACTAGATGTAGGATTCCGAAGCTGCAATTCTGGCATCTTGCCTCTTTCCTTTTCCTCCATACATATTTTGGCTTACTTCCAGGGATGGATGGCAATTCTAAAATGGTTATTATGAGTGGATTTAGTTTTTGAAGATGGCCGCTGATGAACCTCCCATTCGCGTCAGGAGCGCTTTCAATTCAGCTGGTATTCCGCCGATGGAATTAACAAACAGTAATTCTACTGATTTACAGCTGTACTGGTATATCTGCCAGAAATTGGCAGATTTACCACTGTATTTAATTTTTCTGCAGTAATTCTGCCGGATGGATTTACTGTTACCGCTGATCGCTGATGCTTGACCCTGTCCACTCCCAAATTGGCAGTAATTTCACCGTATGACACAGCGGTAATGGTAATTCCATCCGGCGTAATTCCCACCGATTTCGCCGCCATACTCCTAATGAGGCCAGGAGCTCATTGCAACCCTAATACAGGGTTTAAAATTGCTGGGAACTAGGAGCGATTTAGTTTCTGGATATAGACTAATAGAGCCTGGTCCGCTTGACGCCAACAACTACCAGAGCTACTTTTGGCTCCCCATGACAACTGATGCTACATAAATATACCAATCTGACATAAAGTCTTTTTCTTGGAATAAGAATAGATATGAATTAGGAAACTTCAAGAAGGCTTTTAAAGCATCATGGGTCATATTTTCTGGACAAAAGGTTACAAAAGTAAAATTCTTTTCAATCTCTGCATTACTTTTAATCTTCCTCTTCTGCTCATTGTTGAAGTCTGCCATTAGCGTACACTGTCCTGAGAGCACACTCATGAAATGAGAGTTGTATGATTCCAAGGTCACGATGAGTAACTGCTGGTCACTGGAAAATCCAGGGACCCAGGAACTATATCCAGCTCCCATTCCATGAATCATAATTTTGACCCCTGCGAATGTATAATAACAGTCAAATGTCTTATGTGCAGAGTGTGATTAGTAATAAGAACACAGCTGTGTGACTGAATCCCCAGTAACAGGGCTAGAATTGCTGTTTGTAAGTTCATTATGTGTAATGTCTTCCATAGAGCTGGCCATGAGGGGACTTTCAAGTCTTCTTGTAGAATCTACATGACCAGAAAAGTACTGGTTGCTGATTATGTTTGTGGTTAAACTCGTGCATGTTGTCTTTCAATATGGCCGCCTTCTTGAAGCAAACGTACCGCTAGGCATTTCTTCCATATCACTGTGAGATAATTTTGCGTTCTCACGCTCTGAAGTGCCAGTTTAACAAAATGTGGTGCTATTAAATCGCACCAAACAAAAACCATACAACATTGGGTAGAATCTTTTGTAACTCTTTCTGCATGTACTGTTCTGTAACTTAATGATGTTTGTTTGTAAACTGCATTAATTATCAATGAACGCCTGTGCAAAGCTTACAAAATGTATTTAAATTCATTTAGAATAACTGATTATTTCAACAATAGCTTTTTTTGTTGACTGTTGAGAATAGAGCATTTACAAGCAGAATGAGTCCCACTAGGCACTTAAGGATTTCTTGTGACGTTTTAAACGTTTTAACATGTTTTTACTTTTGAAAAATCATCCGACTTGATACTTTGATTGCAGGAAAATCATAATAATTACCTTAAGTAGTGTAAAGCTCTGGGTCATATTTTAAACCTATGATTTGTTTGATAATGTGCAGCTCAATACCACAAACCGTTGCAGATAAAAAAGAAAAGACATTAAATCATTTCTTGCACAATGGGAACACCTATTTATGATATTTGCTTCTTTGCCTAGGAAGGAATGCTCTATAAACGCATAGTCCCTTGATGATGATTTGCAAACTTTGTACGTCCTATTTTTGACCAGTGAATCACTACATCTACGGGGGTCAATTTACTAATATGATGAAAGGACAGCATGTAAGCGCCACACTGCCCCTCGGACTATGCACCCATAACCCCCTACAGGCCAGGTCCAGGAATCAACTCACGCGCAGGTGGTGGGATTCAGCTGGTATTAATTTACACGTGGTAAATTTTTCCTTGCCTGTCACTTTACAATGCAACTTTTCCTGGTATCTTTATTCTGAGCATTTCCATGGCCATAGTCAATTTCTACTACACAGAACTCTGTTCAAAGCAAGGGTCCAATGAAACTGACATGAGCGAAGAGAGAGAGCTTCTTTTGAAGGGTTTATCTGTCTAATTTTGTTAAATAAGCATATCATATTTTTAATATTGCGCGTAATGCTGGAGTCCAGGTTCTGCAAAGTCTTGCTTCCAAGACTGTCACGTTGGCCCTGAGCGATCCTCCCGGCGGTCCACATGGTATTGATATGTGCATAGGCCCCTTACAACCAGGACCGCTTTTGTCATCCCTCCATCCACCTGGGGACAAGGTGCACATTGGGAGTGATAGGACTTTATGCGGCCTTCACTATCAATAAAGTTCTTTCTACTCCAATTTCTGAGGAGGAAATGTAAAACTCACATCAGCATTTCTATCGGGGCAGATCAGTGCATGCAGCAAGGGACAAAGGGACGCTTCATGCACCCATTATAGACAATCCAATCCGGCACAGCGAAAACAATTAGCACTATGCTCCTAGACTGGCTTTAAACTGTACAGGGAAACATACTTTACTTTTAACAGTTCCAGTATCCCAGCGAGCATGTCCAATGAGCCATTCAAAGCCGCAGGGATTGTGCTTTCCAAGCCTTGCATGACCCATTGGGGATGTAGGCTGGAGTACTGCGTGCCTGAATGTTTGTAGGGGGAGCTCCTGCACCTTGCCGAACATTCAGATGACGCAGGGCAGTGTAATGGAAGCATTCCAGCTCCATGGCACAAGAGCAGGAACCAGGCACAATCCCTGGTTCCTGTGTTGTGCTGTATGGGAGCCAGAGGGCCTGTATAGTAAATTGAGTGAGGAAGAGCAGAGTATGGACCATTCCTTCTCTCCTCCTCTCTTTCTGTTTTCTTGTTCCTGTTTGCCCCTGTCTCACTTGTTCCCTTTTTCTCCCTCCCTATCTATCTCTCCTTTTCACCTTCCTCTCTTCACTCCCTTCTTTCCACTGTCTGGCCTCACCCGTTTCGACATGCAGCTTCTTCCTTAACTCTCTACTTTACTGTCTCTTGTCCTCCTTTCTATTCTTCTCTCTCTCGTTGCATCTCTTGCTCCTCCCCACCATTCTCTTCCTTAACCCCCTCTGCCATTTTTCTTTGTTCGTCTCCTTCCACCCTGTATCTCTATTGACACCCTCCTTCAGTCTCCTCCTCTCCACTTTCTTCTCATCCTACTCTGCAATTATGTCTTCCTCATTCGCCTTCACTTGTCTCTCTTTCTAATCCACCTCTGCTTTTAATGTTTCCACCATTGTACTGCGTTGTTGTGCCTTCACTCCTGTCTTCCATCCCTCCCCATTTCTTTCGCTCCTTTAACTCTGCTTATGATTCTTCTTCCTGCGCCTCTTATTTTGACTCTCTTACCTTTCTCTCCCACTTTTCTCCAATGTCGGTGCACTGCACATGTTATGATGTGATAAAATATGTGTACAGCTGTTGCGAGGGAATGAAGCCACAGCCCCTTTAAGAAAAGGACTTGAGACTATGGGAGGGAGCGGGAGGAAAGGGAGGGGACGAGGGAAATAGAAGGGAGTATGGAGAATGTAGGAATAAAGGGAAGGTTGAGAGGAAAGTGGTTCCCATGTCGTGTGTGTGTGGGGCAGAATGCAGAGGCCCACTGGGGTCTAACAACTGGCGACAAAGGGAAACGTACACCAGCAGTGCCATGAAGGTAGCATACTGTCATGAGGAGCTCAGCAGCAGGAGAGCGGAAAGTGCGCAGTAGAGGAACGAGGGCTCCGGACAGGGGGGATATGCCATGTAAGAGGTGCAGCGAGGGACCGAGCAGAGGAAGAGGATGGCCCAGCAGTGTAGAACAGGCGGGACGGTAGCGCCCAGCAGCAGCGCGGCACAGCGGGCCAGGTATGCCCAGCAGCGGTGTGTAAGTGTCTCAGGAAGCAGTAGCCCAGCAGTACGGCGGCAGGAAGGACGCCATGGGAGAGGCGCATACTGGCAGGAGGAACAAGGAAGGCGAGCCCAGCAGTGCCCAGCAGCACGGACAGTGAGGAGGCCCAGCGAAGCAGATAGCAGTCTGGGAGAGGAGCGGCAAGCAACGCAGGCCCAGCAGAGTGACGGGCAGAAAGTGCCCAGCAGAACTGAGGGTGTGGTGGACCCGACCCAGCATGAAAACGCATACAGGAGCCCAGCAGAGAGAAAGGCGCGGTGGACCCGGCCAGCAGCAGGCAGGAGGAGTGGCAGACCCGACTAGCAGGAGAGGGGGTGCTGGAGCCCAGCAGTGCGAGGCAGATGGAGACAGGGTCTGCGCACCCGCCACCAGAAAACTGGGAAGCAATGTTGAGCGAGGGAGCCCGGCAACCCGTATCGCAGTAGAAGCGCAGCAGGCGAGGGCAACCCAACAGGAAGGAACCCAGCTGGGTGACACACCGGACAACCTGCAGCGAAGAAAGGACAGACCGCGCATATTCCATCCTAGCGAAAAAGGACAAAGAACCAGTGACGACAAAGGACCACAGTGAAATGACGCCCAAGGCCTCCTGCTTCCACGAGTTATACCTAGAGGAATATGAATCAACGAAAGAAGCAGCGATCGAGACGGAGGAAGCAGATAGCGAAGAGACATATGAAACACTGCAATGAGAAAATGCAGGAGGGACCCGCGAGCAACCGAGCAGGCCTCATCGAACAACAAAGAGACCCCAATGGCTTATTGAGCAAATGTAGCCCTGGAAGTATCATGTTAAGTGGGGGGGAGGTGTTGCGTGGGAATGAAGGCACAGCCCCTTTAAGAAAAGGACTTGAGACTATGGGAGGGAGCGGGAGACGAGAGTAAAGGGAGGGGACAAGGGAAGTAGAAGGGAGTATGGAGAATGGAGGAATAAAGGGAAGGTCGAGAGGAAAGTGGTTCCCGTGTCGTGTGTGTGTGGGGCAGAGATGCAGAGGCCCCACTGGGGTCTAACAACAGCATCATTGATTAATTTGACCTAGTGCTTTTCACTCTTGCGTCTGAAGTCAAAAGTCTTCTATTGTCATGCACTGTGTCCTGGGCACACGTCTGCAAGCCGTTTGCAGGACATGGCTCTTACCTTGGCGTGTCCACAATCCGACTACACTTCCCAGGATCCGTTGCACAGCACACCAAAACAGGACCACGCAACAACATCAATGAGCGCTTCCGGGTCAGAATGGACGCAGAGTAGGACACACTAAAATACCATAGATAAAAATCCATACTTTATTGGCGGTCTTTCCATCCGACTTTTTATGCACATTGTAGATGTGTTTAAGATTCTGGATGATGGAGGCTCTTGCTTGCTGGTGCTTCTAGATTTGTCGTCAGAGTTCAAAATGAGGGTGCATGAGGTACTCCTCGAGAGCCTTTCACATAGGGTGGCCAACTGTCGTGTATTTTGCGGGATTGTCCCGTAATCGGGGACTCTGTCCCGCAGTTTGCAGAGTGGCTGTGCCGGTCCCGACTTGCTTTGTTCCCTAGAGTGTGACTCTCAGGAGACAGCAAGTCCAGACAACCTGCGTCCAGCACAGCCACTATGCAGACTGAAGTGGCCATCTACACACTACGGCGCTACCACCTGCTGCTTTCTGGGCGGCTCTGCGGCCCCAGCTCCTTTTGAGCCTGCAGGTCGAGCTGCTAACGCTCTAACACTTGTCTACATTCCAATGCTAATGCTTTGTTCCTGGGGTCACTATGGTCATGTGTGCAGTTAGAAATGTGACCATCACCTCCAAAGGACAAACTTTTTGCATTGCAATTAAGCCAGGTGTTAAGAGCCATTAACAAATTTAAATCACAAATGGGGCGGGCCAAACGTGAATGCCGCTGTGGCGTCATCACCGCCTTGTAGACAAAAGAATATCAAAAAGTTACCTGACATCTCATTTTATGAAACGGAACCCTTCTAGAGCGGAACTTCTATAATGTTCACACTCTGTTCCAAAGCCTTCTTTCGCCAGTTTTTGTGAAGCACGCCTTCCTTAGAATTTGCTAACTCTGCAAATTCGTTGTATTTTATTGTAGACTCTCAACCTGTCACTGGTACTAAACATAAATGCATTTGTAAAATCGGTAAATTATCACCTGTTTTCTTTGTGAGTGATGGTGCCTTTTTTCCAGGCACATTTTCATTTCTCTGCACCCGTCCGCAGACCCGGAGTGTGACGGTCCAGTAACAGCGGTGCTGGTGACACTCCTAATGAGGCCCTAGGTTGAGGACCCTGGGCTATGACAGTGCCAACGTGATAGTTGCACCCTCATGTGGTTCGGGTAGTCCCCTGTGCTACATTTTGCACCCTCATTCCATTCAGAGCTGTCTCCTCCCTGTTTCCCTTTTGCTCTCCTTCCTTCCTGGACTTGGACCTCCAGTTTCAAGGTACATATTTCTGGGAGTTTTCAGTAGGTGGGATGAGTGGCACTTTTACACCCTAGCAGAGTATCTGCATTCTGCAGACTCCTTATGTCTGCAGAATGCAGATACTAGGTGTAATCACACCACCGGCTTTCCCATTGGGGTAATTGCTCTGGCACCCTGATAGCTCCAGGTGCATGTGAGCCTGTGCGCCCAAGTTGTCTAAACCATGGGGGGGAGCCACACTCACCAGATGCTGCATTTAGACAAACCAGTTCTCTCTATGGGAGTACCCATGGTTGCCTGTTGATGTGGTTCTGGGAACTGTATGATGTGTTGCAGTATCCTTGCCTTTTTGCCCATAATGTGTCTGATCTGTATGATGGCCAGTGTGGCTAGGGGCAGCATGGGTGGAGAAAACACATGTGGCTATGGGTGAAACCTAATGGGCCCCTATATACCTGCTCTTGGCTATGCATCACCAAGCAGGGGGTGGTCACGAAACTCCAGAGTCGCACCAGTTGCATCTGCTAGTTTCAAGTTTCAAGCACCTACCTCTCCAGCCATCAACGAGGCTACCCATTGGGTCGAAGTTATGGTACAAACAACTTTACGGGCTTCCATTATAAATATTCAGAGCCATTTCCAGGTTCTCAGACCTTTATCTACTGGCCAGTGAGACTGGTCCGTCCCTGTCCTTTGCATCATCTGATCAGCTTTAATTGATGTGACTGGCTTGTCACTTCTTTTGAGCTTTACTCGGCTATTGTGGAAAAGTTGGTAGGTCCATACCCATGATTCAGTTTTATAGTCATTAGGCATGGCTGCCACCTCACCTGCGACTCTGATGTTCTACCAGCAGCTTGGTCTGGCACTTTTGACATGTGTCCTGGTCTTGGTGGAGAAAGAGAGGAGTGCCTCACTCACAGGAGCCCCCCTTCCCACGCTAATGTACTGGAGCCATGTTCAGTGGATAGATTTGGATTTGTGCTGAGCCCCTTCGCGTCTGTGGCGATGAGACCACAGACAAGAAAGATATATACACTTCAGACATACCCATAATTTTAAATGGTTATTATATAGTGCCTCCTTAGTATTTATATTGGCCTAAGTCTATTCGCGCTACACGGAAAACCGTGTTGCAAAATTCTGATTTTTGGGTAAACTTCACCGCCATTTTAAGATTCATCTGCCATTTTGATTTTCACTCGTGTGTTCTACGTTCTAAAATGGTGGACTATGTTTTCGACTTGCAGCCAAGCCTTCCGTCCTTTGAGTTCTGTTAATGTTTAGGTTGTCCGAGAGCCGACTGTTTAAACTGAGCAAAGAGACCTTACGCTTCATATGAACTGTCATTTAAGTGCTCACAAGCCTCATCCTTGTATAAACATTGGGACAATGAAGAACAAACCTCGAGCGTATGCTTTAGCTGAACTACATTTTGCAGAAACTTGGAATAAGGCTTAACGTGGGATCCGCGAACAAACATAACTATTGTGTCTTCATTGAAATACAAACTTATATAATCCTTCGCATGATATTGTAAAATCTGTATGTGAACTACGCACGATCTCTAGACCACAAATTATTAACATGAAGAGAAGCTGGACAATATTATATGAAATGTATAAATACGCTAGTGTTTAGGTGTTCAGAACTCTCTCACCTCTCTTTGTAGGCTGGTACACACTGCAAGGTGTTGGGAGCCAGATAGCTATCTGTTTTGCTTTGTAAACTGTACAGTAACAAAAGATCTGTGAATCTTTTAGCCCGTGATTGGTGTATTTCCTTTGTGGTACTCAGCCTCGATATTCTTTTGTACTTTCAGATGGCGCCCGAATAGGGACCCTCAAGATTGATGCCACCTCGTTGAAGAGTAGATGCGGCTATCAGACCGGGATCGGACGGTAAGAAAATGGGGCCCCTTTTGGATGAGGCGCAACACCTCAACAGTACTGAACGATCCGATCCCTGGAAGGTGAGTACGCGGTCCGAGACGGCATCTTGACAACGGTCCATATATCGAGGCGGGCAGTTTTGCAGAAATCACCAACCACAAGGGTCCTTTGTCCTTTGTAATCTGATCTGACCTCCCTTTGTCCTTTGAATCAGGTGAGTCATGCCCCTAAGTATCCTGATATTTGGTTGTAGATTTGTACTCGCAAGCACAAACGACGCCAGGTAACACCAGTAATCTGACATGCCTGGGAAATTGTCTGCCTGTTTCAGGGAATTATTTTGCAGAGACAGACAATCTTTGGAATTTGCCCGACCGGCACCACAGGAGGGGTCACCGGCATGTACTATGTACTGTAAGTACGGCATTGGTAGTATAGTATTCAATGATATTTGGCACAGACAAACTAGACATGCTTCCGAACTTCAGTGGCCAGTCAATGGTAGATTTGAGATTGCCCGAATAGAGAATTTAGAATCCATATTGTTAAAGAAATAAGCTGGACACTCAGCATTTGATGTAATACACAAGTGGAAAAAGTAAGCTATGTAGCAACTTAAGAGTAAAGAGAAGCATGCACGTCGTCATATGTCAAATTCAGAAAGGCATTATTATATGATCAACAAAAACAGTCAGTGTGTTAGAAACATGGATAGGACTTTTCAACTTGGTATACAGAAAATATATCCGTCTAAGATTTTCATCCCTCAGATGAGCTAATTGATAAACGCTTAAATGAACGTAGGCCTGGTGCCACTGCACCACCTCCGTATGTACCTCTTCCTGCTGTCTTACCTCTTCCCGCTGTCGCTCCTCCTCCCGTAGCAATTCCTGTTCTTCCTGTTGCTCCTCTGCCGCTAGTTATTGCTCCGCTTCCTTTTGTTGTTCCTCCGCCTGTACCTTCACCTTTACCGACTGTTACTGTTCCAGTAAATCCGTCTTTGTTGCCAGTGGTAGTGTCTCCACTACCTGTTGTACATGATTTATCTACTTTCTCTTTCCCAAGCAGTACTGCTCCGCTTGTAGCTGATAAAGGGGCGAGTGCTGAATCAAAAGTTATAACGCGGAACACAGTTTCCAAAGAGAAGAGGAGAAATTTGATTGCATGGGCTAAGCAATGTATAGATAAAGGCAATAAATCTACTGTTTTAGCTAAAGTATTCCCGATCAGAATGTCTTTATTGAGGGGATGGGGATACACTTGGCTGTAATGTGGAATAGATTGACGACACAGATGTCCCACAAAGGTTGAGGGATTTGAATGTTTTAGCTTATTCAAGGGATACTGTGGAGAAAGTACATGAGCATGTCGAGAGGGTTTTTGAGTTTAGAAGGGAGTTAGAACGGTTACAGAATGATGAAATAGATGGTGATAGTTTGGACGCTTTTTACGTGCAGAAACGGTTCCTTCCTCCTTGTAAGTCATCGAGTGAAGAAACGCGAATTTGCACAAGGGATGTGCTTAGATGGATTTCAGATATGTCGATATCTCCCGTAGAAGTATATGATACGTTTAGTCAGTATACTCCAGAAATGCAGAGGAAAGTGTTACAGGTAATGGTAGAATACCTACAGGATGAATGTATAGAGAAAAAGGTTTGATGTCCTGCAGAATTATTGAATATATATAAGAGAGCTTTTGCGTCTGATACTGCTTCCACCACTTTAGCACTCTATTTAGCTCTGTTGCTTAGTAAATGTTCGGATTTGCCTACATCTCAGCTGCTATGAGAGAGGTTCCTCCGACATTCGTTCCTAAGGTTGAGATTCCGGCTAATGCTGCAACAGGTGCAGCAGTCTTCAATATTGAAGCTCACTATGTATCGCAGTTTTCTCACGTCCCGTTCTCAAGACAGGAAGTGAATACTATTAGACAGTCGATTCCAGACATAACGAAAAATCCGACAGGGTTTTACAATGAAATAGAATCTGTCCTGCATTTGTCAGTTTTCACTTTGGGTGATATAGATTTGTTGTTTCCTGTGATCCTACCTGCTGATTTATGGAAACAGATTAGGACTGTAGGAGGGTTAGGTGACATGTGGGTTAACTTGGTTAGGTTAGATGGAGAAAGGAACGCTGGTGAAAGACCACCGCAATTGATACTGACTTTGCCAGATAGAATAGTAACGAATTTAAAGACTTTGATTCCCGAGAGAAGGATTGTTTGGGACAAACTGACTGCTTGTACCCAAGGAAAATATGAAGGTCCTTTAATCCGTTCGAACAAGTATTCTCAGATTTTAGCTGGCAGGATTTAAGCACTGAGTCAGGGAAAAGGTTGTTTGTGGATAAGTTTGTGCGTGGATTGTTGCCTGATATCCAGTCACAAATTATGACTTCCGAGAGTGCTTGGCAAGCTAAATCACAGTCCGAAGTACTGCATATGGCTCAGCATTACGAGAATAGAGTCAATAAAGAAAAAGAAAGTATTGAAAAGAAATGGGGAGATCTAAAAACCAAGGTATTATTGCAACAGATGGTCAGAGGGCCTAGAGGTGGAAGTACACAGTTTCGAAGGTCAATACGTTCCACAATGTAATGCACCGTTGGGACCTGTACACGTGAACCAATGTGGTTATTGCAGACAAGAGGGTCAGTGGCGAGCACAATGCCCGGTCCTTCAGCAAAGGTCGAGTAACACATATGGTATCATGGGTAGACGTTCCAGAGGCCGCCCTGGGGTAGGGGATCCTGGTAGAAGCCAGTTCGCTCAAAATTCTCAGTCATTTTCGCAAGATAATCAGCAACCTAGTGTAGATAGCAGAACTATTTTTGATAATCCTTCAACTGCCTATCTTTCTGAAGATCATGTCTTTGACGATATATGGTTTTGTTAGGACAGTCCAAAGCAGGGTTTGGAACAGATGCCTATTCCCGTTAGAAAGGTCCCTATGTTGAGATAATGGTGGGGAATAGGAAGCATCTATTTTTGATAGACACAGGAGTGCAGAAGTGTTCCATTGATTATTCACGGGTTCCAGACATTCCACTGTCAGGGCAGAATAACATTTCTGTAGGGTTTTCTGGCACGCCAGTTGTTAGTCTGGTTTCTCTGCCGGTACCGATTTCACTAGGGCCATTAACGGATCACTGTCCATTTCTTCTGACAACTAACTGTGTAGAGAATTTGTTGGGGTTGAATCTGTTGAAGGAATTAAATGCAGTAATTCATTGTTCTTCGGGTTGGAATGTGTTTGACGATTTCACCTCAGCAATCTTATGCCTCACAGTTTTTGACTAGACCTTTGCCGCCAGAATTTAGTGCAGTTCCGGCGTGTTTATGGGCATTTGACGACAATGATGTTGGTATTTTGTAAATTGAGCCTGTTAAAAAAAATTTAAACCAGGAGTTAGGTTGCCACGTATTCCACAATATAAGATTTCAGTTGATGGTGAGCAAGCTTTGAAGTGTATAGTTTCCGACATTGTACATCGTGGAGTAATCAAAGAAATTGCAGGAAGTTTGTGCAATAGCCAATTTTACCAGTGTATAAGGTAAGGGGATAATGCAATTCCTTTCCGTTTCATTATCGATTTGCGCACTATCAATAAGATTTTTGCTCCACAATTTCCAATTGTGCCTGATGTAACGACGATACCAACAATGATTCCAGCTTCTGCTACTCATTTCAGTGTGGTGGATCTTAAGAATGCCTGTTTAGCATTCCCATACACATGGATAGTAGATATTTGTTCACGTTCACCCTAGGGGGACGCTCGTTTACATTCACCCGTGCACCACAAGGGTACACAGAGAGTCCGAGCATTTATAGTAGGGCTTTGAAAGAGCAGCTCGATACACAGTGCCTTCTACTTGTACATTGCTGCAATACGTCGATGACCTTCTCTTAGCTGCAGACTCAGAAAGTGCTTGCAAGGAAGGCACTGTGTTATTGCTTATTCATCTAGCAAAGCATGGGCATAAAGCTTAATTGAAAAAAGTTTCAGTATTGTCAACAGGAGGTCGCCTATTTAGGCTATCTCCTGTGAAAGGAGGGAAGAAGATTGACACCTGAATGAATTAAACGCATTTCTAGCATGTCTGTCCCAAATACACAGAAGGAAGATAGAGCCTTGATAGGAATGGCTTCTTACTGTAGACAGTGGATCCCAAACTTTTCACTAGTGATGAAACCAATGTTGGCAATGACAAAGAAGGGCATTTCTTTTCCACTACGGTAGAACTTGGAACACCAGAAAGCGTTTGATCTGCTCAAGACTGCACTGTGTTCAACACCGGTTTTGGGCACACCAAATTATAGTAAGGCCTTCGGGTTGTATGTGAATGAACGTGATGGATGTGCTTTGGCTGTGTTAACGCCGGAACATGGGGGGAAGAACAGACTGTGTGGTTATTTTTCCTTCACACTTGATCCTGTTGCATGCACTTTGCCGAGATGTTTGAGAGCTGTCGCTGCTGCTGCTGCGTCTATAAAACAAAGTGAGGGCATGGTTCTAGGTCACACTTTGACCATGATGGTACCTCACTCTGTAAACGTTCTATTAAATAGAACGCAAATGCAACTTCTGCATGATTAACAAGATATGAAGTGATCCTATTTGCACCGCATATCCAAATTAAGAGGTGTTGCATTTTGAAACCGGCTGAATTGTTACTTCTTCCGCAAGATATTGCTTGCAGTGATGGAATGTCACATGACTGCCTTTATACCACAGAGCAAGAAACTAAAGGCAGCATTGATTTAAATGATACACCTCTGAATGATCCACAAGGGGAGCTGTTTTGCGATGGCTCCTGCTTCAAACATTGGGATGGTACATCCACTGCTGCTTATGCCATCACTACACTAAGCACGATTGTGGAAACCAAGAGAATTTCGCATAACTCGGCACAGGCCGCAGAGATTATCGCACTGATTCGAGCTTGTGAACTTTCCGAAGGACTTAGAGTGAATATATTTACCGACGGCCAGTTTTCCTTTGGGGTGGTTCACAACTTCGGTAGACTATGGGCAGAACAAGGTTTCTTGACCTCACACGGAACAAAAATCCAACATGGCAGCTTGATAGTTCAGCTACTCTCAGCACTTGCGCTTTCCCCTCAACTAGCAATCATGAAGTGCGCCGCACATCAGAAGGTAGTAGATGATGTAGGGAGAGGAAACGCTTTTGCTGACAGGATAAGTAAACAGACTGCTACTGATTTATATTCAGAAATGTATGATACAAAGTAAGCCACAAATACTTGTACAGTATATGAAGGGATTAACTCGATAAAGAATATTCCAGCTGATGCCACTCCAAAAGAACTTAAACACTGGGATGAGGGTTTAGCAAGTTTGGATGAGGAAGATTGTTCGGTAGACATTTCAAAAGGAAGATGGATTTTACCCGATGCATATGTCATCGCCATGGTCACAATGGCTCATGGTCCCACTCACAAATGTGCTAGGAAAATCTGTAAATTACTAGAATCTGTCTGGGTAAATGTCAACATCTCAAAAACTGCTGAGCGTTTTGTCCAGAATTGTATGGTTTGTTTACAGCATAATGCGGGGAAGGGTACGACGACACTAAGAGGTAGTTTTGGTCCCCCCTCTGTACCTTTTGAAGTGATTCATTTCGACTTCATCGAGATGGAGCACTGTTATAACTACAAATAAGTCTTGGTAGTCATTTGTGCCTTTTAGCAAGTGGGTTGAAACCTTCCCTGTGAAAGATGCTAGAGCAATGATAACGGCGAAAACCATGCTTAAGGAATATTTTCCTAGGTTTGGTTTGCCAAGGGTCATCTGGTCGGATAATGGTCCACAGTTTATCGCTGCTGTCATCTTGCAAGTATGCGCAGGATTACAGATCGATAAACGGTTCCATTCGGCTAGACACACTCAGAGTGCTGGACTTGTAGGACGCCATAATGGTATCTTGAAGAATAAACTTGCAAAAGTCTGTGCCAGCAGTAATTTGAAATGGCCAGATGCCTTACTTATAGTGCTATTGTCCATGGGGGCAACCCCACAGACTAGAACTGGACTCCCCCCCCTATGAAATTATAATGGGGAGACCAGCAAATATTTGGAAAGTACCGAGACCCAGAATGTTGAAAGATGTGGACTATTTGCTTCTTGCTGAATACTGCGACCAGTTAACTCAAAACTTGTATTTGATTTATCAACAGGTACAAGAAGCCCTCCCAGTTAAATACGAGGGGCCAGGTCACAGGATTCGATCCAGTGAATGGGTGCTCACAAAGTCATTTGAGAGAGCATCCAGTCTCGCACCGTGCTGGAGAGGACCGGAAAAAAGGAAACTGTTTGCTCTGCTTCTGGTGATCAATCGGTCTTGAACAACATCAAGGGTATTTCGGAGACTTTTCCTGAGCCCGTGGGGCCTGGGGAGACTGTTGCTTTGTCTCTGAATTCTTCTTTGGATCTTTCTGCACCCTTGAGCGACCTTGCCTCTGTTTCACCACTTTCATCAGGAGGCAACAACACACTGTTCGCAGATCACGCAGTGCCTGGAGTCTTAAGGTACGATCTGTGTCCAGGCCACTAGACTTACAGCACAGCACAGCACAGCTGTGCCTACAGGAAACGACTGTTGAGCTCGTCCTTTGCCACTTTCTCTCTGAAACATAATTGAGTGGCTGAGACCGGCAAAAGCTACCTTCAATCAAGAAAAATCACGTGGTCAGGAGATCACCAACAAACGAATTTACGGAGTCTATCACAGAACTTTCCGGAAAAGAGCCTTGAGGAACAATGCCTGTCGCTATCTCCACTCGTACAGAGCAACCGATCGATTGTGTGGTAACAACGACATTGGACAGAGAAATACATTGTCTGTGAGGACGTACTGTTTTCTTGTAATTATGTTAACTGGTCTGACAGTAGTAATTGCTCTTGGGTTTTGGTACATTGAGGGGGTGCGTCCACTTGAAACCGTTATACCCAATGAGAGTGTTCTCACTATGTCTTCTCCTTTCGTGCATCTGCACACTCTATCTTTTAGGGATTCCCAACACAGACAGAGTTATCACAACAATACGCTTTTGTAAATCATGAATGCGACCAATGCGATTTTAAACAGAACTAATTGCTGGATCTGTTGCATCTGCCACAACACGGGGAAAAACGGTTGGGCTGGTATATTCATCCTTTACCTCTAACTACTGCATGCTATGCCTCTCTAAGGGTATTATTCTTTGGTCGTTGGAATGACTGCATCTTAGGGAACTTTGATGGGACTCATTTAAATGAGTCTGAAAGGCGAGTCCTGAGGCCCCTGGGATGCTCTCTTTACGCAAATAGGAGCAAGCTTAATGTTGCTTCTATTAGGCCTTCTGATAGACTTTCTAGACCTTTCCAATCATTAATTTCTTTCAAGATGGCTCCCGTAGGAAACCGGGATGCCACGCCTCCTTCCTACACTATCAATCACAGCCCCAACTCTGTTTCTTTCTGCATACAAAGGAATGGTTCTCAGTCAATGGGTACTTTTGAAGGTTGTACCAATATCTCAAACTTGACTAGTGGGGACAGACCCTTCTATATAGGTGATCTTGTTTATTTTGGTTGTGGCAATGAAGCTTATCCTTGGCTACCTAGGGATTGGCAGTGTACTTATTATTTGGGTATCTTGCTACCAGGGGTATATGTAGCTAGCATCCCTGAGGTCTCCAGGGCTCGTCCAAGGTGGGACGAGAACAGTGATACTCCTTCACAAGTCATGGGTGATGTAGCAAAATCCTTTGTGCCATTTTGGGGACAGATCATGAATTCCGAGTATATTAGGAGACTAGCAAGAGTATTGGAGAGAACCATCAACCGGACCACCGATATACACTAAAATATGATGTTAGAACAGAAAGCAATGAGATTAGTGGCTCTGCAGAACTGGATGGTGTTAGACGTCATCCTGGCTGAGCGTGGTGGAGTATGTAAATTGGTGGGATCTGCTTATTGCGTTTTCGAACCTGACTCCTTCTCTACCATATTCAAGGTAATACAAAATCTGCACATCCTAAGTACAGAAGTATGTGTTCCCGAGGGAAACTGGGATCTTAGTACTTGATTCTGGGGCTTTTTATGGTCTTGGGCATGGAAACTCTTTTCAGTCTTAATGGTAATACTTGGTATTCTGTCGTTGTGTTGTTGTTTCATACAATTTCTTCTTTTCATATGTTCGATGTTAGGAGTATGTTGTGCGCAAACTGTAGGAACATTAGGACCGAAAATACACGTACCCGAAAGATGACTAATATTTTTGTAATGAAGGATATTACTGTCAAAGATTTGATGGCAATCGATATATCTGATGAATGTGATTCAGGATGTACGGACATTGAAACGTGGAGTTACGAGTAAAGCAAATATTTTTAGTAAGGCTCTTGGCTTAGGCCAAAAGGAGGGTTTGTTAAACTGTAATTATATAGTGCCTCCTTAGTATTTATATTGCCCTAAGCCTATTCGCGCTACACGGAAAACCGCGTTGCAAAGTTCTAATTTTTGGGTTAACTTCACAGTCATTTTAAGATTCATCCGCCATTTTGATTTTCACTTGTGTGTTCTACGTTCTTAAATGGTGGACTATGTTTTCGACTTGCAGCCAAGCCTTCTGACCTTTGAGTTCTGTTAATGTTTAGGTTGTCTGAGAGCCGACTGTTTAAACTGAGCAAAGAGACCTTGCACTTCATATGAACTGTCATTCAAGTTTTGTCTGCGCTCACAAGCCTCATCCTTGTATAAACATTGGGACAATGAAGAACAAACCTCGAGCGTATTTATAAGAGCTGCTTTAGCTGAACTACATTGTGAAGAAACTTGGAATAAGGCTTACCTTACATCACTATTGTGTCTTCATGGAAATACAAACTTATGTAATCCTTCGCATGATATTGTAAAATCTGTATATGAAATAGGCACAAACTCTAGACCACAAATTATTAACATGAAGAGAGGCTGGACAATATCATATGAAATGTATAAATACGCTAATGTTTAGATGTTCAGCACTCTCTCACCTCTCTTTGTCAGCTGGTACACACTGCGAGGTGTTGGGTGCCAAATAGCTATCTGTTTTGCTTTGTAAACTGTACAGTAATAAAAGATCTGTGAATCTTTTAGCCCGTGATTGTTGTATTTCCTTTGTGGTACTCAGCCTCGATATTTATTTCTTTGTTCTTTCAATAGCAAATTTAGTTATCAAAGCATATCATTACTAATTATAATCAAAATTCAGTTCATACAGACACCATTGTGTCAGAATGGCTACACAGATGCATTGAAAACTGCTGTACTTGTTCTTATACATGATGTCTGAACAGAGTGCATTCATTGCATCAGTTACAGATGATCTTTGGATTAGACATGGGAGGGAGAACATCCCCACCTTAAAGACAGTTACATAAGGTAACTATACACTTATGTAAGGTAATGCTATACACCTATAAAGAAAAACACTCATCATTTCAGATATTTTGCAGAGGATCATAGTCAATTTCATGGTGCATTAGTGTTGCAATGTACATGAGCTAATGTGTGATGTGAACTCTGCATTTCTCGCTCTGAAACTGGACAATATAACATTGGGTGCTAAACTCCAGGCCCCTCATTGCGAGCTGTGAGACCAGGCATGAGAGAAGCAATGCTTGTGCCGTCTTTGATAAAATGTATTCACATCCCATGTCCTTCCGCTGTGGGATGACCAGATATGCATCTAAAATGGTCCATCCATGATCCACCTGGCCTCCTGTTGGGTCAATGTGTAGGTTAATGTAGGATTGAATAACACTGTTCCGAAATGTGTATTTTGTGTTTGTATTTATTTAGTTTTTATATAAAGCTTTACACCAAACACTGCAAATAAGAACAACAACGGTACAATAAAATGGAATTAACATTTGAAACACAGCCTACATCTGCGGTTACAATAACCTTCTTTAACTGGTCGAGAAAAGGTGGTATCTCAGCGAGACCCAAAAAGGATAAATAAACAGTGATGGAACAAAGAGAAAGCGGGAGAGCATTTCAGTGTCAAGGTGCCAAAAGAGAGAGAGAGAGAACAGAAACGAGACTAGGAGGGCGAGGAACCATGAGAAAAAATAAGAAGAAAGAAGTGACCGAGAAGGAAAATAAAATGAGATGAGAGAAGAGAGATAAGACGGTGCAAGGCCATAGAGGGATTTAAAAACTAGGCATCGAAAGTTACATTTTAAACAATGATGAAACGTGAGCCAACCTAAATCAGTCCAAGAAAATGAAATAGAATCACGAGGATCAAGAAGACAGAGAGCATGAATAGAAGCATTAAATACAGATCTCAGAGGAGCAAGACGAGATGAAAGAAGTCCAAAGAGTGTGGACGAACAATAGAAAAGCAGCGATAAAATGAGGGCAGACACCAACAATTCAGTGGACTTTAAAGGCATGAAGGAACAGGCTTTTCGAATATTGTACAATACCATAAAAAGAGCACTTTTTGGTTCTTGGCTTCCATTCAGTTCCCCACTCGGTGTCTATTCAGTTCCAGCGGGTTTCCATGTGGTTCCATTCCGAAGAGAAGGACAATGTATCTGATACTGGTAAATATACTGCTGGGTTAGTTTCTCACTGTGGAGCTGATGGGATATTGGCAAAATGTTACTCTCTGTTACTGACCTCTCTCTTGTTCAGGGACACCATGCACCCTGAGACATATCACTGCAGCTCTATATCTGTCCTGAGCTCATAACCATCATGGCACCAGCATTGGGTAAGAAACTTAAAAAGGCCAATGGAATTCTTGATTTATTACAACCCTGTATAACTTTTGTGCCTTATTGTGTTGTTTTTCTCAGCCCACCTGTTCTTGCTCTAGGTCATTTGCTTTCCAGCCTCTTTTTTCTTTTTCAGTTGGTCAGCTGGTGTAAGTGTATCCAGATGTTGTGACATCTGTTCCATCCACTTGCCAATCCCTGCTGATATTTTGGTGCCTTCGTATGTATGCTCTTTTCATTAGCCCCACCCCTTTCTTTCTCTACTTAAGCTGCCTTTCATTTTGATTTCTTTTGCAGTTTCTCAGCTGGTACAAGTGGATCTAGGACACATGACCTCTTGTCCACCTACCTGCTAAGCCTAGCCCCTTTCTTAACTCTTAGCAAATGGCAGATGAAGAAAGGGGCACTTCCTGTTGGGCCTTGTTGGGGCAAGGTCCGCGCATTCCTGGTAAGCTGGCTGCATGTGCATTACACCATACTCACCCCTTGCAATCACACCCGCATACACAAACACCCAGTCCACATCATGTCCGCGCGCGTTTACAACCCACAGAACCTCAACCACATCCCTCTCATCACCACCCAAAATTCAGCCCCAGAACACAGACTCAACCTCATATTCATTATTACTCATTCCTCAGTACTACATGCAGCAGAAATTGCTGATCTCATGTCTCATAACCTAGACACAGTATTTATCACAGAGACATGGTTCATGACCACCTCCACGCACATCCTAAATATTTTCATCCCCACAAGCTATAACATCCAAACACAAGGACCTCCGTGAGAAGAATGGTAGAGGGCTCATTATTTTCCAGAAGTACCTGTGACAAGGCCAATAACCTAGACTTGTCAAGTGGGGATGGAAGCCCCTCTTAGTCAAGCGTGGGAGGCCTACCAGGTACACAGCCAGAGCCAGTCCTACCCCAGAGATGGATGGTGGCAGCTAAGAGAGCCCCAATTCCTTTGCCACCTCCCCTCCCCACTTGTTCCAGCATGTATCTGTGCAGACCACATATCTCAAGCCTTACCTCCAATGTGAGATACTTGCCAGTGTCTTTCTGCTGCTTTTAGAAGCACAGCATGGAGCAAGAAAGCCCATCAGGGTATATACTCAGACGAGAGATGAATTTCTACCAGACCGCCACGGTGATTGGCTGCATAGAAAGAGAAGTCTGCCAAGCAGAAGCAAAGCTACAATATCACTGCATATATGCACTGGATTCTGCAGTGAACCACAACATAGAGAGAGAGAGAGGTGCAATAGGGAGAGGCACTTCCCCATGCAGCAGGACAAGTGGATTTCGGTGAGATGCCGAGCAACACTGGCAAGCCTCCACAGCAACCTGCATGCCCCCTAGACCAGCAGGGCCAGGGAGTGAGATCCAATTCCAACAGAGAAAGAGGAATATAAGCAGGGAACAGGAAGCAGAATGTGTCGTTTATTCAGGTGAGGTCAGAGGTGAAGGTAGAGGACGACCAAGAGACCAGAAGGAAGTAGGAAGGAGCAGTGGAATGTGGAGGTGATATCTGGGGCAGGTAAGGTATTGGCTAGAGAGTAGACATGGTACTGTGGTATAGATGTTTTTGTTTATTTAGCATAGAACGATTAGGAATGGTAGTAGGAGGGAGTAGTTGTAGCTGCTGTAAGGAATGGTAGGTAGAGGAAGTAGTAGTGTGAAGGAGGGAGCAGTAGGGGGGAGCATGGAACATTAGTGGGGAGGATGGAGCAGAAGTGGGGCGGAGGGAGCAGGAGTGGGGCGGAGGGAGCAGGAGTGGGGCAGAGGGAGCAGGAGTGGGGCAGAGGGAGCAGGAGTGGGGCAGAGGGAGCAGGAGTGGGGCGGAGGAAGCCAGAATGGGGCAGAGGGAATAGTAATGTAGAGGAGGGAGTAGTACTGTAGAGGAGGGAATAGTAATGTAGAAGAGGGAGTATTAGTGTAGAGGAGGAATGGTGGTGTGGACAAGTGTGTAGTTGTGTGGAGGAGGAAGTAGGAGTATGGAACAGGGTTTCCTGGGAAGGGCACATCAGAGTACTGGAAGGAGAAGTAACATCAAAGGGTGAAGGCAATAACGAAGGAGGAGTGAAAACATTGAAGGGACAGGAGATTATTGGGAGGAGTAAGGGAGAGAGGATAAGATGAAAACTAGAACTGGGAGAGGTAAGAGTGAGCGTGTAAGACAGGGAGCCTGAATACTAACCACTGAATAGTGTAAGGAAAGTTAGAAAGAGATTAGCACGATAAGGCATTCTGCATTTAGGTCCTTACCACTAGCATAAGAAAGAACTAGACACTTGAGCTCAATCTTCTGTATCTACTAACCAGGAGTCGTGGACACCTGGTTTAAAGTGGAGGTACTACACCAGATGAGAGAGAGACAGAGAGACAGAGTGGGAGAGAGGGGGACAGCCTTAGTGCATCTTTAAAAAACTCTTGTACTGCCTCTAAAACAGGGAGTGATTCTTGTACCATCTATGACATCCATTAGGGACATGCGCCCTTCAAGAACACTACACTCACACTTCCGTGGTACTCCTCATTTGCCACTTCCAAATCACCCATGCTCAGACGGCTACCTTCCACCTGACTGATAAACAACTCCAAACCTTCAAGCGCTTTTTTCAAAGAAATTGGAGACCTCCTAACAGCATCCATCAACATCACAACAAACCTCTTCCTTGGAAGCTTCAACTTGCCCGTGACCCAAGCCATCAAGAAAACCAGAGAGACTTTACTTGAATTACTTGACACCAGGGTCATTAAGCAACTAGTCACAGAACTAACCCATAACAAAGGCAACACACTCAACCAGGTATTTGCCACTCTCTGGCTATCATATGTCTGACCCCTCCATGTCATGTTCGATTGGATAGCCCACAACCCCATACCCATTCTGCTCCACTGCATACCCCAACCCCATCAGGGTGAACCCAAATAGATCAAGACACTGCATCACTGTTTTAAGAACATTCCCACAGAGGCACTGGGAAGATTCTACAACATCTTGGTGTTCATGTTTGACCGCTTGGAAAACATCAGTGCCCAACTCAGCATACTCACCCACACCCTAACAGAGACCAGCAACAACCATGCATCACTGAAACTTCGACTCAACAAACAGAATCCATTGACACCTAGGAAAAGACCCACCAAATAAAAGACCTCATCACCTCAACAACCCTACGATAAACACGAGTGACTCTCATCTCCACAACCAAAGCATACTGCAACACAAGAACCATCATGGAAGCATCCAACAAGAGCCATGAAGCACTGAATTAACTTGCTTCCAGAGCCTGCAATACCACAATCCTCCTTCACAGACAATTAAGGCAACACACGGACCGCTCCAACTACACCACAGACATCACACTCGTACCAGACCACAACATATCAAGATGGACCACATTCAGGAGAATGACTACTTCCCGGGTGCTCTAAAAATGGAACAGATCCTCCCCGTGTGGGAGAAACCCATACTCGACCTGGACAACAATCACCCACTCATGCTATTACTCTTTCTCTGCAAAGTGATGGAGAAGACCACCACCATCCAGTTGCATGAAAGCATCACTCGGCACAATCTGTACAGGACTATAAATCTGGTTTGCGACCACCCTGCAGCACAGACATCCCCACCATCCAAGTTATCAATGATGCACTACACTTCGTAGACAAGTGTCCCCTGCTTAATTGCCCTTCTCAACCTCTCTGCTGCCTTTGATAATGTTGTTCCTGAAGCCTTCTTCAACATCCTCACCATGTGCATGGGCTTCAATGGAACAGTCGTGAAGTGGTTCACCTAATACCTCTCCATCAAAGACCAACTAGTCCAGATGGGCCCAAACAGATCCCAGCATCACCAAGTAGCCTGCAGAATTTGGCAAGGCACCATCCTGCCTCCTGCCTTCTCCATACTATAAATGGGCCTCAGAATGGAACTGCTCGCCAACGATATCTGGTGTTTCCATCGAAAAGGTTTCCACCAAAATCACGGGAGGGAGAAGGAGAGTCACATATTATCTAAAACACATTCCCCTAAACACGTGACCTACTACGTCGTCATTGTGAAACTTAGAAGTTGATTGACTGCCAGAACCGCACCGAACCCTGAGGTAACTGGGAGCTGGGCGAATATATTTCTACAGCAAGTAAATATTCCTGAGCATCATGTTATGTACACCCCTCTGTTGGAGCCTGATCTAATTGTGAATATTGAAGTCAACTTGGCTTGGACAATACAATGGGCCTCCTCATTATACCAGACACTGTGGCAAACCTCTGCTCCTCTAATCCCAAATCACTGTACAGACGTAGTATGTCTCCCCCTTATCTCTCTCGGAACCCAGGTGGCCATGAATTACATGATCAGGGCACCTCTCTTATGTTTGAATTTCACTTATTTACTGGTCCCTGGATGACCGCTCTTCTGGTGAGGGCAATAGTGCTCTAAATCTTCACAAGGCCTCTTGAGATCACAGAACACCCTTCCTCCCTGGAAATAACATTTCTTTCCCAGCATTTCCCCGCTCTGCTGCTTCACTCAATGAACAGTTATCAATGCAGCATGGCTGCCTTTGGCCTTAGCAGCATATGGAGACTTCTCCCATCTACAGCTAATAAAACTAAACTTACCGAAATCTCATCCCATTACTAAAAAGATATCTTCCTTGCCAAACGCAATTCCTACAACAAACATATGTCTAGTGCTAACTCTAGCACTAAAGAATTGTTCTCCATCCTTAAGGAAGTTGAATCCCCTATCATCACCCCCGATATCTACACCAAGGACAAAACATGGTGCTCCGACATACAACAGGCCCTCTCCAATAAAGTGACACCCTTCAAAATAAAATATCCCAAAAAAAAAACAATCCCTTAACCGCCCTCCTAACCACATTACTCCGAATGTCCCTTTGAATGAAACACTGGCTAACATGACCTCCGATTCAATTTCATCAAAATTTCTATCCTCGAGGCAGAGCAAGTAATTCTTTCACTCAAGCCCTCTAACTCCCAGGGAGAACTTTGTCCTGCTCAGCTCATAAAAGACGCTGCAAGAGATCTTGCCCCCTTCATAGCCAAACTTATTAATGCCTCATTTGCATGTGGCAGCGTTCCATCCAATCTCAAACAGGCATGGGTGCTCCCCGTACTAAAAAAACAAACGTTAGATCCACTCATACCCACTAACTACCGCCCCATTACAACCATACCCTTCCTGCTTAAGATCCTAGATAAAATTGCATATCCCCAAATTCTAAAATATCTGGAACATCATAAACTCCTAGGTGCATGTCAATCAGGCTTCTGCCCCCAACACAGAACTGAGACTGCCCTTATCGATTTGAAGGCACAGGTCGACGAGCTGAGAGACAAAGGGAAAACAGCCCTCCTCCTACTTCTTGACCTCTCAGCTGCATTCGACCTTGTGGATCACAAGGTCAGTTGAAGACACCTGGACTCAGTTGCCCACTCTTCTAAAGATGCTATAACATGTATTGAGTCCTTCTTAAGCGACAGATGGTTTTTTCTACTTCAGTAGCAGCAGACCCCATTCCTATCCCTTGTGGTGTACCACAAGGGTCCTGTGTCTCCCCCACTCTATACAACATATTTACCAAGACCTTCTTCAATGATCTGGACCTTCTTGGTATCACCTACACTAACTATGCAGATGATTCCCAGATTCTCCTCCCACTTTCCGGGGATTATGAGAAGGATTTGGCCTTGTTGAATAGGGTGTATCTCATCATCCAGGCATGGATGGTTATTTATGGTCTATGCCTGAATGATGACAAAACGGAGCTTATCATTCTGGGTACCCACACTTACCTGAAAAAACTAGGACAGGATTACTCATCTTTCGTCATTGATGGCAATCTTATTAAGGTGGCCAAGGAAGTAAAAACTCTCGGTTTCTACCTCGACTCTACCCTCTCCCTAGCTAAACAAGTAAACACCATGGCTTCTGCCAGAGCCTACACATGTAAGTTGATTAGAACTGGCAAACCCTTCCTCCCGGATGACAATTACATCACCCTGGCAAGAGCCCTGATCCTATCTTGGCTCGACTATTGCAATGAACTATACATTGGTGCCAACAAATCTATCATCCAAAAGATCCAAATCCTTCAAAATAATGCCCTAAGAGCGGCTCTTGGCATGCCCAAAAGGTCGGCGATAAGGCATCAAAACAATTGGCCCTCTACCCTTAACAAGATTCAATTAAAAACAGCCTCCCTGACACACAAGGCATTGAATAATTCTGCCCCCAGCTATATCATGAACAGATTTCAAAGAAGAACTTCCACTAGACCTTCGAGACTCATCAATACCAACTGCATCCCTATCCCCAGATTCAAGCTCTCTAAGGTTGGTGGAAACAGCTTCCACGTCAAAGCTGCCAAATTATGGAACTCCTTACCACACCACATCAGAGAAGATCAATCCTCTCCAAAGTTCAGACTAAGCTACATCAACTGGCTTAAGTCAAACGACATCTAAATGTCCGTACTTACGTATCCCTTAGTCTGGACTATACTCATGCACCACTACACCCCTCCTGTTTATCTGCCAACACCTGTGTATTTTATTTATATTTTATTTGTATATACTATGCCTCTGTATCTTGGCTAAACTGTAATTATTTGTATATGTTTATTCCACTTTGTTCTTTCTTTTGTGTTCCACTTCCGCATTACCATGCCTATAATGTATTGCCAATTATGTAACCTGTTAACAAAGCTTCCCATTATCGGTAATTGCTGCGCCCTGATACCCCTGGGTCTGGGAGCGCATTATAAATGAATAAACTAAACTAAACATATGATATGTGATATGATATAAGTCATTTATAACGTGCCTGTACAGAAGTGTTTCTAGGCGCAACAAGACAAGGGAGGGAAGACAGAGGAAGGACAAGACAAACGATCTTACAAGGCTTTGTGTCATTCAGATCGTGCAAGTGCGAGAACGAGAAGTGTAAGGGGAAAGGGGGAAGTGCAACGGATAGGGGAGGGGAAAATAGGGCAGCAATGCTCTGAGTAAGTGCAACCAGGGCAGCGCGGCTCTGGGTAATGCAAGAAAAATAAGGGACTGTAGGGTTACAGCCCCAAAGTGTGTGGTAGGCCTGGAGGCAGTGCAAGGGTGACTGATCAAGAAAGAACCTGGTACCCAGTGAGACTCTGAGGGTAGACAAGCAACCAATTGGTACAGCAGACAGGCACGTCAGCAGGAGAGGGAGAGAGAGAAAGCAGAGGAGAAGAGGAAAGATTTGATCTGCGTCCAGAACTTCAGGTGGGCGGCTCAAGTTTGAGAGGGTCAGGTCGGCCATTCCAGAGGGAGGCACCTGCAGAGAAAAGAGACTTACCCCCCACTCTCTGCCTGTAGGAGCATCTAACCCTTAGAGAGTTGGAGGTAGCTGAGTGAAGGGTTTGAGAAGGAAGGTATTTTGGAAGAGAGCGCTGGATGTAGTGTGGGCCCCAGCCCCAGAAAGCCTTGTGGGCAATGCAAAGGGTTTTAAACTTGATTGTTGCAGACACCGGGATCCAGTGGAGAGATTTCTGAGCTGGAGAGATACGGTCCCTGGGCTTGTGGCCAAGGATAAGTCTCACAGTCCTGTTCTGGATTGGTTGCAGAGGACAGAGAGTAGAGGAAGGCAGATTCAGAAAGAGGCTGTTGCAGTAGCCTGGCCTAGAGAGAACCAGGGCTCTGGAGACAGTGAGAAAGGGAAGAGTCCCTTTGAGGTGGTGCAGCTGGTAGTGGGACTTCTTTGTGACATTCAAGATGTGAGGACAGAAAGATAGAGTGGAGTCGAAGATGACACCAAGGTTTTTTGCCTCGCAGGAAGGCAAAGGAAGAGGGCCCAAGGAGGGTGGCCAGAGTGAGAGAGGGAAAGCGGGAGCAGGGGTCCCAATGAGAAATATCTCTGTTTTACTGGCATTAAGGCAGAGATCGCAGAAGGTGCACCAACCCTGAATCGCGGATATACAGTCAGGAATGAGTGATAGAGAAAGGAAAGCTGAGTGTTATCCGCATAACACTGAAAGCTAGAGGAGAACATAGAGATCAGGTGGGCCAAAGGGGCCAAGTAGAGGTTGAAAAACCAGGGTGAGAGGACAGAGGCCTGAGGAGCGACACAGGTAGAGAGAGAGGTGGCAGAAAGAAAGGGACCAAGTTGGACCTGGGAGGGGTGGTCCAAGAGGAAGGAGGACAGCCACTCCAGGGCCTGATCCGTTATGCCAGGTTCTCACAGAGTCGATTGATCAGGATGGCATGGTTGACCATGTCGAAAGCAGAGGAAAGATCAAGGAGGATGAGGATAGAAGGAATGCTTGAATCAAGGTTAGAGAGCAGATCTTCATGGGTGTTCTGGGGAGCAGTCGCTGTGCCTCTGGCAGCTCTAAAGCTAGACTGATGGTCATGGAGAACACCAACAGATTTAGTGTGGAGAGGAAGCTGGGAGATGACCAGCTTTTCCAAGAGTTTGCCCAGGAAAGGGGTGATAGATATTGGGCAATAGATTGCCGGAAAGGTAGGATCGGCAGACGGCTTCTTGAGGAGGGGGTGCACAAGGGAGTACTTAAGGGTAGTGGGGGACGTTCCAGTGGCAAAAGAGTGATTACAGAAATTGATCAACCTGGAGCTAGGGTGTCAATAAGGTCCTTGATGGTTCTGGAGGAGCAGGGGAGCACCTGTTTGGATGACACTTTCACAGATCAGACTTTTGTAGAAACCTTGTCAGGTGTTGGCAGAGAGAAAGAGGAGAAAGGAGGAGGAGAGGGAGAGATGCCAAAGGGGGGTCGTGAGAGAGGAAGAGGGAGAAGAAGAGGAGATAGAGGACAGGATGTCCTGAGTTTTAACTGAGAAGTGAGAGGACAGAGCCGTACAGAGGGACTGGGAGGGAACAGGAGAGGTAGAGACCTCAACATGATTGGCCCATTCCTCGCAGATGTTCAAATTTGGCTGTGTTGTTAGAGGCCGCAGAGACGCAGGCTTCAATGTGTGCTCTCTTCTTGGACAGGAAAGAGAGTCTGTTTTGCCTTTGAAGCAGAAGGAAGGCCAGTTTGTTAGAGGATGTGCCTGAAGTCCTCCACTTCCTCTGAGCCACCCTGCACTTGTGTTTCAGGATGGCGAGGTCGTAATCATGAGTTGCACTTGGAGGTAGGCTTTAGCTGGATTCTCGTCACAGAAGGAGGATGTCCAGGGTGTTGGAAATAGAAAGATGCATCCAGGTGGATGTTGAGATCTCTGTGGAGGAGAATTTTAGCAGTAGGGGCAAGAAGAGAAGAGGAGAGGTCGGCCCATTCAAAGAGGAAGAAGGCGACTTGGCCAGGTGGCCTGTAGATGGTGGCCACAGTCAGAGAGAGGCCAGGAGAGATAGAGAGCCTGCAGACCAGGCATTGAAAGGAACAGTAAGCCTGTATAGGGATGACAGGGGTAGGGACCCACTCCTGAAAGATCAGGGCTACTCCACCTCCAGGACAGTTGATTCTGGGTTCTGAGAGGATCTTGTAGCCCACAGGGAGGAGAGTGTCAGAACTTGTGACTGAACTGTCAGTAAATGTCTCAGTGAGAGCAAGGACATCTATGCCGAGTTCTTCGAGGAGGTGACAGATGTCAGTGGAGTGTTTGACAGCAGAATGAGAGTTGAGAGTAGCGATGTAGAGCAGGTTGCCACATTTGAAAGACTTCCATGGAGTGGTACAGGCTTGAGGTACACCCTGCAGAGGTGGTAGAGGGGCCCGAGGGTGTGCAAAGGGGGAAGATGGGGTGCCAGAGAGGTGGCAATAGGAGTAGCATGAGTAGGGAGGAAGTTGATAAGAAACATGACGTGCCTATCAAAAAGGAGGCGATTGGCTGAGGGCCCTGAACCAAGACAGTGCCGTTCAGGTAGACATTAATGATGGTCTTGGAGGAGTGGAAGGAGGCAAAGAATTTCACAGACTATCTCTCGCAGCAGAGGGATTCAACAGATAAAAATGGGGCAAGTCACACATGGGATTTCAGCTAGTTTGTACAGTAAAAAAGTGCACTGAATAATACATTTGAGAAGTAACAAATAGGAAATACATTTTCGTCTCTGGTGTTTGAACTTTTTGTCCAATTGAAATCTAAAGATAGATTTAAATTGTACAGAACAGGGAGAAGCAAATGCACATAAAAGAGGTACCTTACAATGTATGAATTATCAATAAAGTCTCATATTTGAATAACGCTTTTATCCTTGCAGTCACAAACACAAGAATTCCGAATTAGAAAGGAAAGACCTATCTCAGTCCAATTATTGAAAGGGTTATATCACATGCGCTGTCCAATAAAAAATTGTAGCATCAAATTATGCTGCATGGGAGGAGTTTGCTGGGTGAATGAACATATGAAGAAAGAGGACATTTTGGAAAAGCAGCAAAGGAAGATAGCCTGCCTGCCTATTTATGCAGTTCATGCAGGCCTCAGCTATCTTCAGATAAGGAATACAAGTGTCAGCCTTCTGTAAAAGAAAAGAAAACTCAATATTAATCAGTGACTAAACCATTAAAAGAGATGAACAGGCACTGCTGTGTGTACCAGAACAAAGGCTTATATGTAAGAAAGATAAGCTAAATACATTTCAAATTCATGACTTTAGTAGCCTATGGAAGGCCTTGCTGGAATGCCATTGATGGATGCATAAATAGCCAGTAACAGCAACCTTTGAGGTGCAGATGTCTACACAAAGCCTGAACTTTGGCCTAGCAGTGCAAGCAGGCCCAATGTAAAATGTATTTCTGTCCTTCCTATTTTGAAGAAAGCAGACGTCTTTTTTTATACTAGTACCATGGAAACACATGTAATTAAAGCTGTTGAATTGTACTGTAAAACATCCACAAAACAAGTGATTTTTAAGTAACACATTATCACAGAAAGGTTAAGTGTGTCTTGTCCAAAACAATGGTCCCTCAAATGAGCCATCATTTATAAATCACTCCTGGTTTAAAACTCTCCTTGAAGAAAGAAAGTGCTAAGCAGCAAGGAGCCTGCAGGTTCTGATGGGCCACTTGGTGCGGGTGCTCTAGAGAGCCACAGGAGGTTGTTAGGTGACCGTGACACAGTGGCCTCACACGAGCCTCGTACATGGAAGCCTCACACAGCTTTCCTTTTAAAGCAGACAGGCAGCTGAAACTGTTCAGCTCTCCTCCAGACCAATAGACATACACAAAGGATCTGTGGCCACAAACAGCCACTGAAAAATCCATGTTCAACCATTTTTTGTGAATATAAATATTAGTCAGTGGTCAATGGCTATTTTGAGGAATTTTAGCCAATTTTAAGATGTGAATCAGCAACCATAACAATGGCTCAAATTTGTCTACAATTCCTCAAAATAGCTATGACCACATATGAATACAAATACTTTGTTTTACAAAGAAAACAATGTAACATTGAATGTGTAGTGTTTAATGTTTTTGAATGAGGTCCGTGGACAGAAGGGGATGCAATGGGAGAAAGCAAACAAGCATACATGGCGGGAGTAGGGCCCTTTTTTCCCTATTGTCTGCCAAACCCCCTCTCCAGCCACCCCATCACCCCAAACCTCCTCCCATTCCTGCTCACAGTAAGCCACCACAGGCATAGGGGAAACAGTGTTTTTCATTTTAAACCTGGGAGACACTGTTTCTTTCGTTTTTTTTTTCCAGTGTTTATCGGATTTCACTGAAAACAGGAAAGCCTACATATATTATCAGCTCAAACGTTTTAACCATTTTCACAATGAGAAAACTGAGACTAAATTTGAATTTGGCAGAGTTGTGTGTGTGTATATATATATATATATATATTCAGTAAAAAACCGTTGTTAAAGGGACGCTATGGTTCCAAGTAAAACCGAAAAACCCCTGAAATTCGCCAGTTATGGTGAGCTAAGCAACCATAACTTGCGCCACCACTGTGCACTGCTAAGACTAACACCCATGACATCAAAGATGACATCACAAATGTCATTGATGACATCACTGTGTAATATATATATATATAGTTAGTTATATTTATTAAAATGTATCTATTTTTAATGCATGCACATAAATTAATAACTCTGTCATTCTTGTGGCTACAGAAACATGAAGGATGCCTCTGAATGCAAAACCTTTGTGTGATTCTGAATATATAGGTCACATTATTGGCACAGGTCCATTCAAGAAATGATATGGAAAAGATTCCTGTTTGATCATAATTCCAGAGGAAAGGGATAACTCGCGCACTAATGCATCCCTCTGCAGTAAAGGTACAGATTCAGCGTTGTCAAGGGTGGCGTACCTATCAGCTGTGGGGGTGACGGGAAGGGAGAAGAGGCATTCCTAGAGGGAAGGGGGCATCATTGACAGCTACATAGTGTAACATATGCGCTGTGAGCCCAGGTGCAGCTAGAGAAGTCTGTGGGGAAGAGCGGGGGTGCACTCAGGGGGCCATGCAGGAGATAGGGATCTGGGACAGGGGCAAGGGGTAGAAGGGGTATACAGTATAATATGAACCACAGACCAGCCATTTTGGGACATAAACCACAGGTAAGTAAACCACTTGTCTCGTGGCATTCATAGGCCCTGTGTTTTAGGCTAACATGAATTTCTCGAGTGCTCTGCCACAGCAGTGTGCTGGAGAAATGTTGCAATGTGACCCTTGCCAGGAGAACCTAGTTGCTGGTAAATGGGTCGAGCTGATACTTTCGAGATCAGTGAGCCAGGCACATGGGCACTCGCTGGAAAATGAAGGGATTCAACTAATAAATAACAGGCAAACAGGAGTCACATCACGTGGGGTAAGCACCCCTTGGCAGATGGGACTGTGAGACAAGAAGGTGAGCAACAGTGTTTTGTCTTTGCCGATGTCCACAGGGCACCTCATTGGTTGGATGCCGTATGAATGTCTCCTCATTGGCAAGCTCAGTTTGTCTTGTGTGTCTCATGAGAACTGCCCACTGGTAGAATAATATAGTTCCAGTGGTCAGCAGAATTACATAATGTAATGAACATCATTTTGGGGCAGTGTGGGGAGGTTTATGATGTCACGTAGGGTGGTGTTGGACAGCGTGGGTAAGGAAGACCTGCTCCATTCATGAGCAAGTAATATATATTTAGCTATAGGGCCCTGACGCAGTCCCACCAGTAAGCTTTGTAGGATGATTTTACTGACTGCTCCAATTATTGCTATGCTAATTATGTGAGGAACGGATAAAAGGTTTGCCTGCAGTAGGTAGCCTTGACAGCTCCCTTCATTAAGTTATGTTCCACTGTGCTGTTTGAATTGTGCTCTCGCAGCTGTGTGTGGACCTGAAATCAACTGTGTTACTTCCTGCTTGCTGTATGCTCCTTTTTGTATTACTTTGATGTTCCAGTTGTTACTTGCCTTTGGAGGACCCCTTTTACAATTGGAGGCCCCAGCGAGATCCTCAGTTCCCTCGGCCAGCTGAGGGTATTCCGGTCGCCCTCCCGGGGGTGCAGGTCTAACGAGCACAGACCAGTCTCACGTGCACAACTAAGGAGGCCCGCAGATGGCGAGTTAATAAAGGTCTGCCTGGTCCCAACCACTGCACACTCTCTGGTGGAGAAGGGAAGGCACAGTGCCGGGAGGAGTCAAGGATCTCCAGGACACATGAGTGTACTGTTGCAGGAACGAGCAGTACAACGGTTGCATGCCCATGGAGGAGGGGGGGGTGTTCTTTTATGGTGCTTTGTATGCATCCTGCGAGGGGAGGATGATCGGCCGTAGTAGTCTTAGAGTTTAGTTCCACCCCTCTAATAGGGAGTGGGTGTGTGGCAGGCACTTCTGCGTAAGATCAGAAGAGTGCATAGAAGGGAGTTGCACGTAGTGCAGGTGATTATATAGTTGCGTCATATTTGGGGATAGGGTGTTAATGATTTGTTGAAGGAAGGCACGCGGTAGGGTAGTATATGTTGGGTGAGTAGGTTTGATTTTTGATGTTTCGTTCCTTTCATAGCGGTAGGAGTATTTGTTGGTTTATGTGGAGTTGGCTGAGTCGGAAGGGTCACCAGAGATACCTTGTCTATAGTTGCGCTTGGCTTAGTAGTGGCAGGCGCAAGGCTGGAGGAGGGGCATGGTCCGACAATTGCATATTATCATAGTGAGGTTAGGAAACAAATGGGCCTGTGGAGAGGACCAGTATTGTATTGACAGAGTGAGTGGGTGGGCCTGAGGAGAAGGCCAGCGAGTGTGACAGATATGGGTATGCGGGCCTGTGGAGAGGGCCAGTGAATGTGGATAGGGTGTGAGCTGAAGGAATGGTAAGTATGTCTCTGTGAGAAGAAGGTGGGGGTGTGTGAAAAGGGAGAGTGAGAGGTGGGGATTTGGGAGAAGGTGTGGCAGGTTTCAGGGTAATTTGAAGTTTGGGGAAGGTTTAAATTGAATCATGGAAGAGGAACTCTAGACACCAGTATAGTTGGAGTGTATATGAGGTGGGAATGGCTTTTAGGATGGACACGCCCCTGGATCATTTATGCAATAAGTTGCCCCAATATCCTGATAAAATATGACGGACACTTTCAATGGGCTCGGGACACTGCCGGAGAGTGCTTCCACAAATGGCCAGGAGAGGAAACGTTTGATAGTGGAATAATAGAACACATGTTCTCGTACTAGCTAGCAACATATAAAGAATCAAAGCTCAAGAGCCATCAAAATATTTTAGGGATTTGGAAGCTCTACGATGAGAAAAAGAAGGAGCCCAGGAAGGGGGTGGGCAGGACAGGGATATGCCAGTACCACCTAGTGCTTCACCCCCTTTTTCTTTTTCTTTTATTATTTTATTTTGCATTTATATAGCGCTACAAACCCTTGGGCATCTATGCACTGATTACCCACGGTGTGTGGTGCTCATTTATCGACCTCGGAAGGATGAAAGGCTGAGGTTGGCCCTGCGGGGATTCAAACCTGCATCTGCAGGCTCTGCACGGATGTCAAAGCGAGTGCTCTACTCGCTGTGCTATCTGACTACCCCCTCCATACAAGTTGTATCCCACGTTGAAACCTGCCCCGAAGTACACCAACCCATGGCATGTGTCCCCAAGCAGGGGGGAAGCAGAAAAGGGTAGAAGAAAGAGCGAGGAGGGCAATGTTGGGGAACCAAAGGAAAAGGGTGACCAAAAGTATCTGGGAGACATAGAAAAAAGCACACAGCGACAGTTGGACACTATGTTCATGGAGACTGAGAGGATGATAGAAAAGGAGGTGTGTAGGAAGAAGAAAGAACGTGGAGGCAGCTGGGGGTGGAGATGGGTGGACATCAGGGAAGATAAAGTTCAAAATGGATAATGAGGAGTCTGCAAAGACTGGAGGGGGGTATCTGTACTCTGGTTCTCTATATGACAGAGTAGAGGCACAGAGCATCCCAGCCAAGATTCTCTATTTGGTAACGTTGGATGAGCAATCAAGGCTTAAGCTCTCAGGAGGTGATGCAGGCCGGTTCTTAAGTACAGTGTAGTCCCCTGTGCACTGTACTTATTCCACAAAGGAATATCCACACAATATGTTAGTGACAACACAGTCTTTATATAAATAAGGTTCATGTTATGTACACAATCACAATAAAACACTTTGTGCTCCGACAATTCTAATATGGTAAATATATACAGTGTCTATATGGTACCACTATTACTCTGATTCCATTAAAATGCATAAACTGTAGACAGTTCAAATAGCATACAAATCAATATAGCAAAAGGTATTAACCATAGACATAGGAGTAAAGCAAGGGTTTAGACAATTGGCAGAATACTGGGCCCCTACCGTCGGGAACAGTTCTGTGTGAGGTTCCCCCCACCTGGGTAACCTGTAAATAAGATATACCACAAGCCCAGTCCATATATATCATCTAACAGAGTCGTATCTCCTTCTATAAAAGTTCTACCATCCCAAAGTACCTGGTTTTGCAGAGTTCGACGTCAGGTTTTTGACGGATCCTTCTTGAGTTGACCCCCTTTAAGGCAGGAGTCACGGATTGTCGAGATCCCATGAGGAAATGATGAACAAAGGCATTGAGGCAGCAGCTTCGGTCCTGGCGGTGCTCGTCGATGATCGGTCATGGACGTCCTGTGAAGATGATGTGTGCAGGGCACCTCGACAATGATAGTTTGCCACAAAGAGTAACGGAAGAACTTTGGTCCAGCAAGGCATTGGGTGGTCATGTCATTGTGGTCTTCAGGTGGTGGGAAACCCACCAGCGACATCTCCTCAGTGCATCGGCGGCCTTGACTTTCGCCGGCAGGACAAAGCGGTCGTCAGTGATGAGCAAGGGAGTCCTTTGTTCGAAGTGTTCTTAGGCAATGGAATGTTGCGGCTCCGGTCAACGATGATCGTCGTCGACGGTGATGGACTTCGATGTCGCGGTGCTTCGCTTCGTGATTCCATGTTGGTCCCTGTCTCCGGTCGTCAGCCTTTCCGAGGACTGATTTCCAGGGCACTTCGGCGAAGGTTAGCTGGTACAGGATGGTCCCTCGTAGCTGGGGGAAGAGGTCTACTAGCCAGGTCCTCTCTTGGATCAGGTCCTTGAAGGCACAGCAGCTTTCACATTGGCAAAGAAGTATAAGTATCAACTTCAGCTTCTGAACGATTTCCATCAGTGAGAGGTTCCCGGATATACTGTTGTTATCCCATTCACTCTGCTGGGTCACATTCAGGCAACCAATCATTCAGAAAGGCATTCAGGCAGGCAAGCAGGCAGCCAATGTACACGACAGAGGCCACTTTAATAACTGCTGTGCCCACTTGTGGAAGGTGCTAAGAAACATGTACCCCAATACTTCGGATCTGGGGGCTGTGATGGCACGCAATATGAAGCCAGACAAGGGTCCTGCAGAATATATATGACAAAAACAGGAGCTTTCATCGCTTGAAACATGAAAATCTTGGGATGAATACATACTCATTTTCTACCATATACTGGTCAGAGGGTTGCCCACAGACGTGCAGACCTTCCTGGATAACGTAGTAGGGATACAATCAAAGTGGTGGCCAGAGATACAATCAACTATCGTACATTTTTGCAAACAGAGGCAAGAAAGGGAGAGGGAATCCGCAGATAATGCCATTAAGGTGGAGAACAAGCTAGTACAAAAGAAACTAGCGAAGCTCTCCATGGAAGGGGGTGGTGCTCACTTCAGGTCCTGTAATGGTGCCTCCTGCCCAACAGGGCCAGGGGGTTCCCAGTAGGAACTGGACAACAGCAAGAAAGATGCATACAGCCACAATATGCCCAACATTGGGAAGCCCAGCTGCCCGGCTTTATTTCACAAGGTGGGTTTCTCAGACAATGGGATACTATGCACAGGGGAGAGGATACCCATGTAGGTGTCAGGGGGTCGGGTACAGAGGAGCAGGGCCAAGGGTTTTTAGGCCATGTTTTATCTCTGGTCAACAGGGCCACTTTGCATGAATGTGTCCCTTTGGGCAACAAGTATATTCCAATCCCGGTGGACCACAGCTAGGAATCCAACTGCCCCAGCACCAGGCTCCAATACAGCAAGCCCCACCACTGCAAAGGTTCTGTCCACACCAGTAGCCCATGACCCAGCAAGTGCAGACATTTGCCTAAGCAGGCCGGTAGGGATACCGGGGACAACCACAAATGCATTGCAAGCACCCACACAAACACATCCACAAGGGGACTGCACACTGTTGGGCCAGAACGTGGTACCCCACTACACAGGGGTAAGAGTTAGGGGGTAATCCTTTCCCATTTCCACAGAATATAACATCCCAATAGGAGTGCCCACAGAAAGTGTGTGTATGTCCAGTCCTTGCAGTAAATGAAGACCCCAAAGAGGAACCTGAGATAGCAGTGAAGATAGGACAGAAAGGTATCTCCTTGACAGATATGGGCCACCAAATCTTGCATAAAGCAGGGTGGGTTTCCGCTGTCAAATTAAGTTATGGACACACAGGGCTTCTGTGGGGCTATTCTTACAGTTCCGTTAACACAGGATTTACCCTTAACAATAGGCACTTAACACCTTGTAGCTCCTCTACTGTACTCAAAAGATACATACTCCCATAAACATATTGGGAAGGGACTTTTTAAGCAAGCTGAATGCAACCATTTTGTTCAGAGAAAAGGGTATGGTGTGCTCAACACCCGGCATGTATCCAGCAAGGGTGGCAACCATTATACAGGCCTACTATGCCCACAGCACCTTACGAGGGCAACCCATGCACCCTGAGGTATTCCTATATGGAGTCCAAATGCCATTGGGATGGGTACCAGGTATGAAAGGAAAGACATTCTGACTATCCACAGAATTTCTGTTCAGGCCTTTGTGACATAAGGACATTGTCTCAGGTATGTGATTATTGTTTTATTTAGAGCAGGTGATTACATGAAAATAATTGTTGATACAGTGTGGGACAGATGAGGACGACATTGAGTGGCGTACAGTACTCTGTATTGACCCCACATTGACATTGAATGAAGAGACTGTTGAACCGCTTTTTGCAGATAGGGAAATGAGGAGGAGGGAAAAGTAGTATTCCAGCACCACATCCCATCCCCCATACGAGTGATAGAAACACTAGTGCCACAACTGACACAGATAGTGAAGAAGCAGACCAACTAAACTCAGGAGGATTTGAAGAAGGTCCTGGATTTGAAGAAGGTCCTGGAAACATTATGGACAAAGGTGACCCATAATGTGGAAGTGCTGAAATGAGCAGGAGCTAGCAGCATGAAATTAAAAGAAGGGCATTGCTGCCCCAGGTAAAATAGTATCCCATATCCTGCGAAGCAGATGAGAGAATTTATGAGACACTCCTTGCGTTATGGCAGCAGGGTACAATACAAACATCAACATCCCCATGTAACACAGCCATAAATCCGATTAAAAAGACAAAGGGAAGGGCCTGGAGATTCATACAGGATCTCCGCTCCCTGAACAATGTGTTAAAGGCAGAGTTTCCACTTGTGCCGAACCCTGCTACAATATTGTGCAACATTCCAACCAACATGAAATACATCACAGTGATTGATCTCAAGAATGTTTTCTTCTCCATACCATTACATCCCGAGTCCAGGTATCTCATTGAGTTCACGAATCGCGGGAGCCTATTAGAACACACAAGGTTACCCCCAGGCTACTGCAAGTCCTCCAGTGTGTTTAACAGAGTTATCCAGATGGATCCTAGCAATTTACAGGTACCTAGTACAGTGATACAGTACATAGTTGACCTCCTAGTTTGCAGTGTGACAGAGGAACACTGGATGGTAGATTCCATCCTTCTTTTGACCCTTCTACCAGATACGGCGTACAAGGTAGACAAGGAGAAGGTACAGTATTGCCAGGAAGAGGTGGTTTACCTAGGATAGATAATATCTATAGAAGGAGGGAGGATAACACCTGGCATACTACAGTGGTCCATGAGACCAAATGATGCAGGATCACTTCTTCTGCGTATAAGCACTTGCGGCAGCAGAATTTGCCATAGAGAATGCAGCAATAATAACAATAGGGTGCCCCATAGGTTTGTACGTGGTGCATTCACTTTTTGCAATACTTGAGAAGTCAAAACAATGCTAACCACTCTACAGGCACCAAGCTACAAGGTGATACTGACAAATCCAGCAATTGAGGTTGTTAGATGTCGAGTAGTGAACCCAGCAGAATTCATAGCACAGCCCGCTGTGCTGGGAGAATATGTTCACAAATGTGCATCTTACATGGACAGAATGAAAGGGAACCCCCAGGTGAAGGAGGAAGTAATAGAGGGGGGAGACAAGCTCTTTGTTGATGGGTCTTCGACGATGGACTCCAGCACGGGAGGCAGGCATATGGGTGTGGCAGTGGTGTGTCACATGGGTTCTGCATGATGCATGATCGCAGATGCGATTGCCAGCTCATTATTCAGCAAGTGGCAGAAGTGGCTCTAATAAGGGCGTTAGACATGACAGTGGGGCACGTGGCCAACATCTTTTCAGACTCTGCTTACGTCACCTCCACAGTGCACTCTGGGTTTGCCCGATGGGAAAGGAGGGGGGTACCAAAGAAGTGATGGTTCCCTGGTCCAGCATGCAGAGCTGCTGGCGTGGCTAATTCAGGTGCTGACACTCCCAGTAGAGGCCGAAATAGTAATGTGTGCCACCCACACAGGCGGCCTGGACTTTATTTCCTGAGGAAATGATATGGCCGACAGAGCAGCAAAAGAAGCGGCCTACCTGCCCGAAGGAGCGATTAAATTATACTTAAGTACAAAAAAGAACGTACACAAGATAGTACTTGGGTCCAAAAGACCATAGAGCACTGACACTACAGAGCCCTTCAATGCACTACCCATTGTCTAGATAATTGAACTGCAGGGAGAAGCATCACAGGACGAAAAGGACCTATGGGCACAGAGGGGTGTTTGCTATCTCCCGCTGATTTGGTATGGAGGCATAATAGCACAGGGAAACCAGTAATGACCAGGAAATTACTTGGTGTAGCATTAGAGCACCTACATTATCCAGACCACATGTCAAAAGAAAACGTGGCCACAGGCATACATGAAAGATGGTTTGTGCCTAAGCTTTATGAATTGGTGGCTGAGTTCACAGGCAATTGTGTAACGTGTCTGAAATGTTTGGCAGAGCACACATTGAAAACTGTCATGGCAATGCTGCCGTGACCGGAAGGACCCTTCCGACACTTGCTTGTTGACTATTTCGATATGCAAGAAAGATGTGCCTGGTATATGTACATGCTTGTTTCAGATTGTCTTTTTCATGTTGGCTTGAGGCAAGACCCTGTGCCCTCAATGATGCTAAATCGGCAGCCAGGTTTTTTGTATGGGAGATATTTCCAAGGTGGAGCATATGTGATGAATTGAGATCAGACAATGGGCTCTCTTCGAGGAGGTTAACGCACTGCCTATGCTCACTGTACCACCCACAAGCCAACAGCTTAGTAGAGTGATTAAATAGCTTTCTTAAAGAATGTTTAACAAAGCTGACAGTGACGGTTGGCAAAAACTGGCTGCACTGATTATCGCTTGCTTTGTTTTGTGCAACTCACCTGGCACGGATCATCACTTGACTCTGCACATAATTGTTACTGGCAGGAGAATGCATGCACCTCTTACTCCTGCAGGTACAATTTCAGATACTAACAGCTCAGCACAGATCCTCAGTGAAGAATTCCACACATACTTGATGGAACTTATAAATGCTCTTATGTGTATATTTCGTCAGGGGCACCCACGTGCAAGCTGCCCGGCTACAGAAACATCACCCACAGATACACAAGGAGAAGATGTTTTTCCAGCATCTGCACCTCTCTACCCAGGCGACAGAATCAGCATAAGGAACTTTGTGAGAAAGTGGAAAGAATGACAATTTACCAACCATCACTGTTGTCTATGCAACACCGGGTGCTGTGAAGGTGTCGGATAGGAAGCTATGCATTCATTTTTCAGACGTCCGCAGAGAAAACAGCACCGGCTTCCTCGGAGAAGAGGAGGGTAGCACAACATGATGGGAAGTATCAACCAACTTTCATTGACTTTTTTCTCCGCTATTACATTTTACAAGAGGCCTGTGGATGAGGAGAATAATTTTCATCGCTGTAGTGTTGGTAACAACAGAAAGCTGAAAAATAATGTGCTATGGTTTGTTCTTGTTTCATTCTGTGTCCTTCTGTCTCTTTCTTTTCTCTGGTTTCTGTTATATAAAGGGTCAAGCAGCACGCCTAAAGACAATGATAAAAATATAAGAACAAAAAGGAGTGTATTCAATGCAAATGTATTTCATGATGCAATTGGGGGAGGCATGACACAGCATCTGGCAATGCGTGGTATGACGACATGTGGCATGTGGGGCACGAGAGGGCTAATGACACTTGTTACGTGTGCTCTCTCATCCCACATGTCACAGGGACACCCAAGATATTTCTGCCCCATTAAGTGATAGCAGTTGAAGTCATTCTGTAAAGCGCAAGGCCTTTTTCAGGGACAGGCATTGTCAGTTCACTGAATAGATGAAGGAGAAAATGTATATGCAGACAACTACATACAACTAGGGAAAATGGCAAAAAAAGAGGCTACCAATCAAGTAGTATTAGAATACTTAACAGACGATGCAAAGAGAGTAGAGCAACTTTTCACAACGCACAGCAGAGTGCACGGCAGAAATTCAGCAGGGCCTTATAGTCTGCCACACAAAGACACTAATGAGGATAGAGGGATCTGTATTTTAAGACAGCAAATGGGTGGGGGAATGGTGCACTGTCGAGCAGAGGGATTGATGGGGTTTGAGCAGGATGTCATAGCAATAATAAATGATTGTTGCAGGGAAATATGGAACAAATATATACATGCATTGACCTGGATAGATGAGAGTCATCAACCGGTCCACAAAAAAACCTCTTACATGGTTGTCCTTATGTATCCAGTCCATGGGGTCAACATATCTGGGGGCCAATGTCGGCTGCACCAAGGTAATGAGCATCCCAGCAATGTAGAGCGGGACCTCAGTGGTGATAGACTATTGGTGGGCATGTGGGGCCCAGGCATACACCCAGCTGCCTCCTGATTGGGGGGGACTGTGTGCCCTCACCAGGCTGCACAGCCCTGGTAGTGCCCCGAGCAGACCTGATACCCTTCAATGACCACCCTGAAATGTTGTAAAGAAAAATAATAGCAGAAGAAAAGGCACAAAAAGTCAAGGGCACACACTGAACAGAAGGAGGTGCAGCAATAAATACTGGTCAGCAGCTTCATCACAAAGTTTGGAAGCCATCCCATCTCACTTCTGACTATTTTCAAAGGCTTCCATTTTCTTTGCATCCCTTTTGCTATTGGGGTCCAAGTATCCACTAATGCCAAGTGGCTACAAGTGACGTGTTATGAAGTGCTACAGCTAGCAAACTTGACTGATACAATGCAGTGAGGGAAGATCTTTGTGCAGTAAGGCTTGTGGCACTTCAAAACTGCTATGTATTAGACATGATCCCAGCAATGGAGGGTGGCATATGCCACAAAATAGGCAACAGCTGCTGCACCGTCATTCCAGCAAATGATGCAGCCAATGGAACACTAACCGAAGCCATCAAGGAAATTCGCACACTCCATGAGAAAATGACAAGAGAAATGCATTCTGTATCCTCTGACACCTGGTTTCATTTGCTGTTTTCCTTGGTCCCACCTGGTTGGTGAACATCTTTAAAGTGACTGCTCCAGTGCTCCTGCTGGTGCTCATCGCCTTCTGTGTGCGCCAGCTGATATTTCAGCATTGTAAATGTAAAAAGGGGAGAATGAGCTATATACTCTGTATGAATATTGGTGGGGAGGAGAGCGAGACACAGGGTCGAAAAGTGAATGCCACACAACCTGGGGCAGCCAAGTGCGATACATAGGTGGTTCTTACAGTGCTGCCTGCAAATGTGGCCAAGTATGCTTTTTGGGTGGTGTGTTCAGCCAATGGGAAGTAGTGTATGGTAATAGACATGTTCCTGGGAGGAATATGAGATAGAAGGAGGAGAGGGGATGGACAGGGTAACAAGGTTGCAGATCCCCTTACCGGTAAGCAAGAGTATGGTGGGAAAAATAGTTCTGATTGATAGATCAATTGATCGAAGTGTGGAATGCAGTAAAGGTGCAGATTCAGTGTTGTCAAGGGGGGTGCACCTACCATTTGCGGGAGTGATGGGGAACAAGAAGAGACATCCCTGGGGGGGCATCATTGATAGCTGCACAGTGTGGCGTATGCGCTGTGTGTGCAGGTGCTGCTAGAGAAGTCTGTGGCTAAGAGGAGGAGTTGGGGGCACCAGTAGATAGGGATCCAGGGATAGGCCAAGGGGTAGAGGGGATATTACAGTATAATATGAACCACAGAACAGCCATTTTGGGACATACGCCACAGGTAAGTAAACCACTTGTCTTTTCGAACTAACAGAACCTGTGGTTTGGGTCAAAATACATTTCTCAAGTGTTCTGCCACAGCAGTGTGCTGGAGAAATCTTACAAGCTGACTATTCCCAGGAGACTGTAGTCACTGGGAAGTAGGTCCAGCTGATACATTCGAGGTCAGCAAGCCAGGCATCTGGGCACTCACTGCGAAATGACGGGATGCAACTAATAAATACAGCCAAATAGGAGAAGAATCACAGTGGGGTAAGCAGTTTCAAATTGCCCCTTGGCAGATGGGCCTGGGAAGAGGGCTGTGGGGTGAGGGGCTGAGCTACGAGGTGGCCAATAATCAAGAGAGTTTTGGTGTCCCTATGGTGCAACAGTGTTTTGTGTCCTTGCTGATGTCTGTGGGGCACCTCATTGGTTAGATGCCATGTGAATGTCTCCTCATTCTCAAGCTCAGGTTGTCTTGTGTGTCTCATGGGAACTGGCCACTGGCAGAATAATAAGGTTCCAGTGGTCAGCAGAATTATATAATGTAATGAACATCATTTTAGGGCAGTGTAGGGTGGTGTATGATGTCATGTAGGGTGGCGTAGGGTGGTGTTGAACATCAAGGGTAAGGAGGACCTGCTCCAATCATGAGCAGGTAATGTATATTGAGCTATAGAGGATTGATGCAGTCCCACCAGTAGGATTTGTTGGGTGATTTTACTGACTGCTACAATTTCTGCTATGCTAATTATGTGAGCAAAAGATACAAGGTTTGGCAGCAGTGGGCAGCATCAGCAGCTCCCTTTATGTGCTGTTTGGATTGTGCTTTCACAGCTGCATCTGCACCTGTAATAAACTGTGTTACTTCCTGCTTGATATACGCTCCTTTTTCGATTACTTTGGTGTTCCAGTCGTTACTTGCCTTTGGAGGATTCCTAATACACCTTTATGGCATGATCAAATACGTTGGGTCAATTGAAGCAAAGAGGAGTATTATAGAGGGTATGAGTAAGTGAAGGGAACCAATAATAGGCTCTGTCCAATCCAAAATGTTGCATCACAGGATGCTTCATAGCTTAAGTTTATTGGGTATTTAAAGTTAAACACATAGGAAGAGAGAGAGATTGTTGTGCAGCAACAAAGGAAGAGAGCCTGTCCAACAGGAGAAAAGCTAATTGGGGTTTCACCTCGATTTAGCTGATGGAAACCTCCATAAGAAGGCCTTTTCTAGAGGGAGATGAATGCAGAAGCTTTTCCCAAGAAATATCCAAATTGCCTGAGAATGATTTAAGAGCAAGGGGACAAATTGAAAGGAAGAGCTTACTTGGTGCATTGGCATTTAGTTGTTGATGTGCCTACCTGCCTTGGGCCTTTGATAGACCAAACAAAAGGGAATACAATAATGCCAAAGCATTAAGTGTCAGGGTGATTATTCCGGGGCCGGCAGAGCCGTCCGCAGACCTCCAGGCTGGGAGGCCCCAACTCCTCCCGTATTTCCCAAAAAGAGTATGAGACACACACAAGGAGCAAGGTGGTTCTGCTGTTTATTATAACAACGGCAGGGATGGGTCTCGGATCGTACGCGTCCGTCCAGACTCTCACTCTTAGTGGGGCTCGCAGGCCCTTTTTACAGCAGTATGACGCGCTATCTGCGTCATCTGGGAAAGTTAGCAAAAAAACTATTGCCACTCCGGATTGGTTCCCCGAGTGGTAGGGTTAGTATAGGGTACATATGGAGAAGGATGTTAGTGGTTAAGGATGAGTCAGGTGGTATACTTGGGCTGTCCCTACTATTAGATACTTGGAAATTGCTACAAGGGGACCCCTGGTGATTGCCTAATACTACTGACGTCAGTGATGAGTCCCCTGTGTTCTGATTTGTCCTCCCGTGAGCCCCCAAGCCTGGGACCATCGTCGTTCCCAGCTCGCGGTGTACCTGTCATTAGCAACAATGTGCAACTATGTGTTTGTGCAGGCAACCTACAGGTCTGCTCATAGGCTTGTGAGCGGGTCGTTCCCACCGCCGTAGGTGTCCATCTTGCTGCTTCGTTGTTGCAACCTGTGTCCTAGACGTGGGACCCAGGCGACTTTCTGTCTCGTGGGTCTGGCACCTTGTCAGATCGGCTTGGTCACGTGTGGAGAGACCGTAGCTGGAGCAGAATTCTGCACATTAGATTTGTATTTCGTTTCTGTGGGCTTGGCCTTTTTTACAGGTGTAACCTTGGTGCTGGGCTGGTAGCATGCGAGTTGCAACATTGTGGCCTTGGCTGTGAGCTCTCTCTGGGTCTCGTTCTGCATGATCAGCACTTGTACTCTTGCTCTGAGAGGATTTTCATGGCGAGGCTCTTGCTTGCGGCCTACTCGGGCCTAGTTCATGGGTGGCGTTACATAATCCTTTGTATGGGATTGTGGGTTGACAGGGCGTCACAAGCAGTGTTAGATATACATGATGGTGTCGTCACAGGGCGAGTGGTGGCAGAAGCGTCAGCAAGCATATACACGAGGTCTTCAGGCGTCTTGCGTTTCTGCATTACTATTAAAAAGGCCTATGTGAAAAATAACAACGATGCACGTCAGAAGGTGTGTCAGTCACCTACGTCATAGCACTGAATATGTTCTTCGTGTAGGTTGGTGTGTGAGTGACCAGTGTGCATGGTGGCACGTGTGTTCTTTGCAGTTGGCTAGGTCGTTATGGCATCTCTAATGATGTGGATACTTGTGGCTATTGTCTTAGTCGAGCTCATCCATGCCGCAGGTGTCGGCTGCCAGGCTGGTGGGCATACCCTTATGTTCCTGAACCAAGGTATTTTGTCATCTGGTAGATAAACAAACTCGTCCCGTGGGGGGTGCCTGGGCCGTGATCCTCTAGGCCATGGTCTTGATGAGATTAGGGGGAGTTTGTTTTCCCATTCTCCCACTTCATAAGATAAATGTTGCAGGAATACATTACTCCTAAGAAGCAATTGAAAGTATTTTGTGAATGCCTGTTTACAAGCTATGTCACTAAAGGGGTACTGGCCCTGTAAAGGAAACTTTTAGAAGTATATTTACAATAGATCATTGTAAAATTTCAAAACGTGTGCAGGACATATTACTCAGATTTCACAGCAGCAAAATATATCTAAACTTGTGAGCATGGTGAACAATGTGAGTCACAGATTTCCAGGGATTGATAACATTCTTCACCTCTGAAAAGCCATAGTTTACCTAAAAGAAAAATCCTGAATACAGTTTTCTACACATCAAAGTGTAAAGGCTAACCACACTCAGCTTTGCGTAATAAATGTAATGAACCTCTGATTGCTTGTCTTGTTTAGGTTTGTGGACTCTCTGCTGTGTGCTTGGTACCACCACCCCCAGTCCTGCGGACACATTGTATGAGCTTTTATTAAGGCCGGCAACAATCTTGAATCTGCATTTGTCTAATGTGTGAAATGGGATTGCTTCCCCGGAACTCCACAGTTCAGTTTACTTCTGGTAGCGCTCTGCAGTGGAATGAAATTTGAATTCCCTAGTTCACTTTCCCTCACAACTTCAATAGCAGTATGGGGAAGCAAATTCGTTAACACACAATCTTTCTACTATGTTAACCTTCTCATCTACCCATTTTCTATATAAATTGAAATAATTAAAAGGCCAATCCATCTCCATGTAGCATCTCTGGTAGTGCAGCCTAGTTGTTGGACACTCTTCTGCCCTCATATCTCAAAGGAGGTGGAGGCCCTTTAAAACACTAAACAGGACATTCGGAGGGCAATGCGGCCACAGGTGGTTCTCAGGTGGGAGATTGAGCCTAGTTTTATTGAGGGTCTGATTAACGTGGTTTGGAGCAACTGGTGCATCAATGTGACAATCGTCTGCTAAACACCCAGAGCATGGTGAAGTTCCTTCCCATACCCTTGGTCCAACAGTGCGCAGTGGCACCCATTGGTCTCCTTTTGTACCCAAAGGGTCAGGGAAGGCACTTCTTCACAACCTCTGTACGGGGCAGATGGGAATCCTCCTGACCAGGCACCAGATCCCAGATAATAGGCAGCTCTACCTTAAAATATACTGATAGCAATATATTCAGAAACTGAAGGCCTGCATCAACTTGCTCAAGGCCAAAAAGTGCAGTGCCTTACTCCAAAGGAATACAGCCAAGATGGAATTCCTGCTCCCTAACAACAACATTGAATGCCCACATAAGCTTTGACAGCTTCACCCTGCAGCTGATACCTTGCTCCAAGGCTTGTGGATTCAACACAGAGAGCCATCTTCTCTTCTAAATGCATATCGTGAAGAAACCTCACACAGCATGGTACCAAATATTCTGTAGACCATCATGCTCTCCCTACCAGATAATATATCCAAGTCCACTTTACAAGTCCTGGCCCTATCTCATCTGGATGGAGGAAACGCCCTGCTCATCGGCCTACCACCACTGTGCACCTGTGGGAAGCCTACTCTCTTCTGCTGGCTGCCCCATCATCAAAGAGCTCCTTAAATGTAGTATAACCATACTATGCCCACACTCGGAGAAGATTACTGGCACCGCGCTTGTCAAACAATGTTGCCATCTCTGGTGTTCAGCACATCACCAGAAGCCATGACCTAGCCATACTAAAGCACCGAAAAGGCACAAAAGAAAGAATAAGCATTTGCCATCCATACCCCAAGATTGTGAAACCTCATACCTATCCACATTAGATCAGACCATCATGTAATTCTCAAAATAATGTTTCCCCAACTTGTTAACTTAAATTGTATGCAGGTAATAAATGTTATATTAGAAGAACGGTTCCTCTATATAACCACATAATATATGCCTGCTACACTTACTATATACAGCACACTCTTTGTTCCCGAATCTACGTTTGTGGCAAGAATACCCAAAATAAAGCAAAGGCACTTTTCTAAGCATCAAGGTTTGTACCAGTGAACCTGTGCCGTAAATTGATGGAGTGGAATAAGTGCTGGCAAAGCGACTGAATTCTGATTGGTTCCCATGCGTCAGTCTGTAGTACTGTGCGTTTTAAATATTAGTATGGTATTTATTGAGCGCAGACCTAGCCCCGAGAGGCAACAGAGATCTTTACAGAGGAATAGGCGTAAGGAATGCATTCTGATATTTGCAATGGCTGTCTTCAGCAAATAAAGAATTGGGTGTGGTAGCTTGCATGAGACAGCAGGCCCAGAAACATTATTTCTGTGTGTCAGCCAGTGGCGCACTTGGGGCTTGTCCGAAAAAAGATGAGTAGCTTTGAGCGTTTGTGGCCCATCGGCCTGTCATGATCCTGGGGGTGAGGAGGAGCATTCCTGGGGCCCTCTCTTCAGGAACATTTCAAGGTGGGTGAAAAAGTGCCTTTTATTTGGTAATAGTAACGCTGTAGTATGAACGTTACGTATAAATGAAGATCATTTTGATTTTGTTGTTTGCAAATGTTATTTGGACATTTCCCAATGCAAAATAGTGTACAAATGAAGCCATCTGAGTGGCGCGCTTGTCATTGTGCTAGGTTGACTACATAGGGTGCAACAGTTACCTGTGAATAATTCACAGTTGTCACAGTGTCTCCTACCGCTGTGTGTATGATATGGATCACTTCTGCACGTGTAGTTGAAATGCAGTTACACACATGGATCTCTTTAGATCCCTGTATGATGACAGTTATTTTTTCACTGATCAATGGTCCACTTTGTTCAGTCTCATAAACTGGTTCACTACCTGTTCTCATCATTGTGCTATTGCACGGGCGCCCTTTTTGGGAATTACCTCTGCCATCTGTAGATGTGATATGGTTAGCCCGTTTCCATAGAAATTGACATCCCTGGTCTTCAAATAAAAACAAATGCAAACATACATAACGTGCACACAAACTCAAAACTTTGCCAGTACTCCACAGACCAGGGTTACCATAGTAGGGTGTGTTTTTAACATAAAAGAGATGTGTGGTCCACTTACAAACTTGCAATGCAAAAGGTATCCCCAATGTCTGACATTTAGACCTAATACAGTACATATCCTTTCAGGAACAGGGGACTAAACAGAGATTCTGGACGGGAATACCCTCATGGACTGCCTCGATTAAGCACCAAGAAGCCGCTATGTTGGCATCATTAGTGACACGATGACATAGCAGTGTTAGTCATTGAGCACACTCGCAGCTATGCACCGCATTAGACAAACACACATTTGCATACTCAAAGAACATACTTACACAGTTCTATAGCTTGAGGATGGATACATATACACACTGTCAGAGCTTTATTATTTTTCACATTAGCCAAATGCAGTAACGCAGAAACGCAAGGCAATAAGAGATCCTGAGCAAGTGTGCAGATGCTTATGGCGCATTACCATATGGGACTACAACAGTATATATGGAGCCTGGTAGGATCACATATGACTAATTTATAGGTTACATAGCACCGTAGGAGCATGTAGAAATCATATTATAAGTCTAAGGAAAATTACAGAAGGCCTCAAGCTACAGAACACAAGACGAGAGGAACCGGCCCAGGCTGCACGAAGCAGAGATTAAGCCAACAGCCAAGGTCAAAGATAAACAGTCACATTCCAAACTCCAGATGACATGGGGACCAGCTGCAGGGAAATGGAATAAATACTCATAAATGCAGACCCAAGAGCTCGATTTTGGGTCCACAAGCATGTGACGCAGCCGAACTAGACAATGGGCATTCACCCATGGTGGGAAGGAGAACCGGTCCCAACAGACCCAGACGAAGAGTGAAACAAGTATGGCAATGGGGAGGGCACTCTCATAAGCAAAGGAGGTACACTACCAGATAGAATTCAGACACATAGTCGTTTCACATCACCTTGAAGAGGTGCACAGAGGGCTGAAAACTGAACTGGGTCCCAGGCCTTAGGAGACCAGCTCCAGTCAATCACGAGATAGAAATTCAGGGGTGGATGGCAAGGTGGAAGAAACAATGGTAAGCCCACTTACAACAATGACATGCGAGGACCAGTAGAATAACCTCTATAGGGGATTTCTATATGGGTTACCACTCTCAGCACCCAATCAGTACCGGGTTAGGTTTTTTGGGAAGGGCCCAGGTGATGACGACATATCACCACCAAACTGGGGAGCATCCTGATTGTCTTGTTTGACCTCTGTTGGTTTTTGTAATAAACCGTAGTACTAACTTGCCATTGGCTGAGTCCTCATTTTATTCTGGGGAAAGGTGTTGGGCCCTTGGGAGTCGGACGGACCCCCATATGACCTCTGGCATACCTGGAAACTACCCCAACAAGTTGGTAGCAGAGTCAATGGTTGGGCAACGTTAGCCCGGTATGAAGCCGTCCCTCCCGCCTGGAGCCTGTGGGACACCTTGCAGGTTTTGAGATACCTGGGTTTAGTGTGCCCCGTGTAAAGGCTGTCAGGAGCCAGCCCGGGAAATATCCTGCCTGCGGTCCGTGAGGAGTTCAGCAGACCATAAAGGCGAAGTGGCAGGTTTGGGGGACGTGGTGGCCGAGCAGGGCTAGCAGACCACGGTGTGTAAGTATTGACCGAGCCACGTGGCAACCAAGGGGAGCAGGCAAGTAACAGGGGTGTGAGGGTGGTATTGAGCATTGTTGAGTATGATAGAGTATTGTCAAGTATTGTCTAGCATTGTCAAGTTTAGTAGGGACAGGAACAGAGATAGATGTCATTTTCTGTGGTTAGGGCACATTTAGTTACGAGGTAAAGGTTCTGTGAACAACCTAGGCTATTGACTCGAGGGCACGGATGACGGAAGTTAAGTAAATAGTGGATTTCCTGTGGGTTGGGTCATGGATGACGCTATCCCCGTAAGGTTTAGCAAAGGGAGCTGGCACAGATTGCAGAAGGTGATTCGACTTGTTAAGTCTCGAGGAGGCAGTTACTTGCAAGGCAACGCTTTAGGTACAAATCGAACATGAGAAAATATTGGTATACTCTGCTAGGAGGCACGGAGACAGGTGTGGGGTTTGCAGTGGAGTTGTGTGTATTTTTTGGGCAACAGAGTTCTAACATTGTGCGTGATGTAAATTATTTTTAGCACTACTTTGCTTAATGAATTGGCGACGCCACCCTTAGGTTTGCGCATAGGACTTGGACAGCACCAGGTGCTGTGGACACGTGGTGAAAAACTTGAAATTGATAGAGGAGGTTGTCCAGTGGTGGTGCACGGAAGGTGCATGCGCAAGATTTGTGGGTGTGGCTGAGGAGGCAGAGTTGTGCTATGGGGGTGTAGAGGGCACGCCTGACAGATTGTTGTGGGTTAGAGAGGCATGAAGTAAATTGACAGAGTTCTCATTACACTGTGTTTTTTCTCATAACACTGGAGTGTTGAAAACATTGACTTGAGGTGAAGTAAGAATAAAACACAATGTATCAAGGGAAGTGCGGGGCAACACACCCATACAGCACCTATGTAAGACTCTTCTGCCCTATAAGGACAAGATTTGCAAATATAGCGGGAAAGAACTAAAAGCACAGAGGGAAAGTTGACTAAACCATGGCCATAATGTGGAAGGATGTGCAGCAATCACTACTAACTCACTGACAGGGTACTTCTAAGGGGGAGAAGCTAGCAGATCACATGGCAATTATCGACTTGTGGAGGATGTTTCAGGAGACGAGGGGGATGCAACAAGGCGTCAGTGGATGCTGAGCCAGCAGGAGGCACTGGGGCGAACGCCCCTACCCTCTCCTGCAAGGGAAACTCTGAGGACACAGACAATGAGCAGGAGATGAACCCACTACGGGAGCAAAAAGCAGCAGAGGGATATTTAAACCCAATATTTAAATCACCACCAAATATCATGGAGGAGGGACAAAAAGGAATGGGACAAATGATTGGTAAAAAGGGAGTGAGCAGTGAGGTGCAGAGGGGCGCGAAGGAGGGTCTAGAGGGCATATCCACAAATTAGTGGGTTGTGGGGCAAATTGTCCTAAAGCTAGAGGGAAGACCACGGGAGAAGCAGAGGGGGCAACCAAAGGGATCGAAGGCCTTAAGGGAAACAGCGAAACAAAGGACTGGGCCAAAATAATGGAGGAAGTAGAAAGGAGGGAGAGGGAAAGAGAAGAGGGACTGGAGAGGGAGCGCAGAGAGAGGAAGAGGGAGGAAGCGAAAGATCAGGAGCTGCGAGAAAGGAGGAGGAAGGAGCAGAAGAGATTGAGAAACAAAGGGAGGCAGATGAAAAGGAAAAATGATTGTTAGTGGACAAGGAACAGAGAAAGTGGCAGAGCAGGAGGGTGCAGGCAAGCGGAGCCAGACAGCATGACCTCACAGGATAGGGCTAATGCCATACCAAATAGAACAGGCCAGGGGCCCGCGGGGAAGGAGGCAGGTATGACTTGCGTGACATCGACTTCACCGTGCAGCCCAACACAGACACAACATCTAGGAGACTCAGCTTTGTGGATGATTTTTGCATTGATATGGGCTCTGACACAGACCATGAAGCAAGGGTTAGTGGGGACGTGGGAAGCAGGCAACCCCAGTACCAGTCCACTAGGACAAGTGCAGACAAAGGTGTGACCTGGGACATAGGGAAAGGTACAGGGGGATCTAAGGGAGACAAGGAAGACCAAAAAGCACGGTCGGTGGACGAATTATGCAATATAGATGACCTGGTCCCATACGTTGAGAGACTTAGGGACCCCCAGGATGAAGTAAGAGGGAGATGGCCACTGCATGTTTCAGCACTAGGGAAACAGGGGGGGGTCTGACAACTGTGCGCAATAGACTTGAGGAGCGCCAGTGGACACATACGCGGACATTAGAGATGCCGACAATCAGATTATACTAACTTGAAGAGCGAGCAGCGAGGTAGGGTTCATGCAGCTGCCCCTACTGGAAAAGGGAGGGGGCGACCTAAATATATTCCATGGAAACACATTGACAAGGAAAATGTGAGATGTAGGCTACCTTTGTTAACCACGGGTGGGGGGAAATGGATATACGAAATGGAAAGAATGACAGCGGGACAGAGACTAGCAGTGGGGGACATAAAGGGACTATTAGTGGCGGTCCTCCAGGAGGCTGCTGATGACATATGGAAAAGGGCGGGGTTCCCAGGAATGACCATCCAGGACACAGCACAGGATTGTTTGCCGTTTGCAAATTGCAGAGCTGCCGTATGGCAAGCTCTAAGACACAATACTCAGACACGTCAGACATTAGTGTGATTATGGCCTGAAAGATGGGGGAAGATGAGGACCCCTCAGGTGATCCAAGAGTTTTGGTGCCTTGAAAAGCGAGAACCGTGGGACAAAACAGTAGCTTTATTTTACCACATATTGTGCCAGGGGCTGCCAGAACCAGTACAGAAGCAGCTTAAGAGGTTAGTAGGGATAGAGACAAAGACTTGCCCAGAAAATACAGCTCACAATAGTACACCATTCTAGGCTATTGCAAGAGAAGATGAGGAAGAAGAACAAGGAAAGGAAGCAAGAGGAAGCGAAGCTAGTGCAAAAGAAATTATCCAAGTATGCCTTGGAAGGGGCAGTATTGGCAAGCACAGGACAGGGGACACCACAACAGCAGTATGCACCACTGGCCACAGGGGGAGGATTCATGGGGTGGGGAAACATGCAGCATGGGCTTCGAGGAAGAGTGGGGCACCCAGGGAACACAGGTATGAGCCACAGATACATCACACAAAGGGGGATTACCAGGAGGGTTTCGAGGATATGGACAGCAGGTACGGCAGGGCCTAGGGGAATATTCTGGGGGTTTCCAAGGGCAAGCTGGTTGTGTGGACAGATAATGCACATTTTGAGGGTGTGCAGAAGCAGGGTGGTACAACAGATGGGGGATGCAATACCAGCCAGAATACGAAGGGGAACAAGATGAGTATTACACACAAGACCAAGCACAACAGCGAGGACCGACACTGAGTGCATACCCGCAGCCACACCAGCGCATGGCAAAAATACCACAGATGCAAGCTCCTATACCGCAGTATGTGCAGGTACCTCAGATGCCCCTGACTCAGGGTAACATACAGCACAGGTACACGGCACAACAGATGCTGCATATACAGAACAGCATGCAACCAAACAATGGGCCAGTAGAACGCACAGCCTCCATGCAACGACTCCTATTAGAAAACTGGGAGGGATCACCATGGTGGAGAACAACCCATTTTCTGGGAATGGGATGCCCTTATACTCTCAATAGGACAGTCCACAGACGGACTTGATGTGTTCCATCCTGTCCATCATTGCCACCTCTGCGGATGAAACACGTATAGAGGTGTTGATAGGTGACAAGACCTTTTCCTTTCTTGTAGACACAGGGGTGACTAAGTCCTGCATTCGGGAAGAAAACCGTAGGTTGTCAGGCAATGCCATGAATACTCTCTGGGGCTATGGAAGTGGTTCCTTTCACTGACAATATTTCCCTTTCTATAGGAGAACACAATTTATCTTTACCTTTACTTTACTCTTGACAGACACCTGTAAACATACTAAGGAGAGACATTATGAGCAGACTTAACATGATGATTTCATTCACAGACAGGGGAATAGTGTGCTCCACACCAGGGATACATTTCCTCAACGTAAGGGAAATCACTCAAGCATATTGTGGATGGAAGGTACGGAGGGGGTGCCAGTCGACAAGGAGCTGTTCCAATATGGACCTGAGACCAGAGATACCTTTGAATGAGGCAGAAGGGACAATAGTGCCACTAGAATTGGAGGCAGTGATTGTGGGAGATGAGTCGATAGCAGGGCACAGGATGGACAACACTGGGCAATCATGGTGAGCAGTGATCACCGTAGCTGAGGGGTACAGATTGACCACAGTGACAGATGAATAACTATTCAGGGACAACAGGTCAGACCATGAGATGGTGTTCGAAATTGGTGTGACATATTGGATAAAGATACATTACAGAGAGGTACCACAGAGGATGGCGATGGCGCTGAAAGCACCACCGTCCGTCTGCGAGGAAGATCTGGCCAAGGTGCCAGCATCCTATGGACCACTAGTCCCTATGATCTGGGGCTTTTGAAGGGGGTGGGAGGAGTGAAGATAAAGCTGAACCCAGGAACAATTTTACCAAGAGTCAAACAATACCCACTCTCAAGGGAAGCAGACGAGGGTATTTATGAGACAATTGCAGCACTAGTGAAACAGGGCATCACAGTACCACCAGAATCACCATGCAACATGGCTGTGTACCCCATTAAGAAAGCAAAAAGGGGGTCATGGCATTTTATACAGGACTTGTGCCCTCTTAATCATATTGTAGAAGTGGAAAATCCTTTGGTCCCGAATCCAGCTACAATGTTGTGCAGCAAGCAACGGAAGGTGCCTGTTTCACGGTCATAGACTTGAAGAATCCCTTATTCTCTATACCATTAAACCCAGATCACAAGACTTGACTTCCTTTCTGTATAGAAACAAGAAGTGGAAACATACAAGATTTCCCCAAGGGTACTGTGAGTCACCCTCCATATGCAATAGGGTTCTCCAGATGGGCCTAGGCAATGTACATATAGAGAGCACAGTCATACAGTATGTAGATGACATTTTCATTTGCAGCACGACAGAATAACAGTGTAGAAAGGACTCAGCACACATGCAGGCAGTGTTAGCTGAGAAGGGATACAATGTGGACAAAGCCAAACTACAATACTGTCAGAAAGAAGTGCTATACATTGGACAGGTGATCTCCCAAAATGGCGAGAGGTGACGCCAGAAAGGGTGGAGGCAATACGCAGGACAGCAAAACCCACAACAGTGAGAGAGATGCAGACATTCTTGGCGTTGTTCAATTACTGCAGGGCATCGGTCTTCGACTACAGCACTCACACCAGACCTCTACTGAGTGCACTGAAGGCAGCACAAAAAGAGTCCAAGATAATATGATGGACAGCGGAAAACACTAAGGCATTCAATGAGTTCAAGGAAGTAATATGCACAGCTCCAGTGTTAGGGATCCCAGACTATAAAAAGGAATTATTTTTGCTCTCACACTCCGATGGGGTAGTGATGACAGCAGTAGTGACACAGAAGACAAGCTTGGGGCACAAACGACTAGCATGCTACAGTGGGAAACTAGACCCAGCAATGGGAGGACACTATCCTTGCAAACAAGGCTTGGCTGCAGCCGCATTTGCAGTGGACAAATCAACAAGTATTGCCATGGGGTGCAGCACCACACTTTACGTGGAGCATCCGTCTTCGCATTACTGGAAAGACCAAAGACCACACTGATAACACAAAGAGCATCAGAGTATGAGGTGCTACTATCAAACCCATCAATCAAGGTAGTGAAGTGCAGGCTTTCTCATCGACATGCTACTGGAAGGTGACTATGTGCACAACTGCCCTGAAGACATACTGGAATTCAGTGAATCTCGCAAGGTACAGGAGGATGCACTTCAGGGGCAGACATGCTTTACATTGATGCTTCATGGACAATTGACCTGACATATGGATGGGGGTCAGATATACGGGAACAGTGAGGCTAACAGACGATGGAACCAGTGAGGTAGTGCTCAGTGCGTGATTGCGATCACATTATTCAGAACAGGCACAAGAACTAGTGGCCTTAATATTACCATTGGAGCACAGCAGAAAGAAATAGGTGACAATTTACTTAGATTAAGCCTATGTGACATCCACAGTACACTCAGGACTGACACAATGGATGAGGAGGGGCTTTATGAGGGCTGACGGGTAGACAGTATGGCATGCACTCCTATTGGGCTGATTAGTGGATGTCATACATTATCCTGAGCAACTAGCAATAGTCAAGTGCCAAGCACACACAAGAGGGGTGGACCCTGTCTAAAGGGGAAATGAAGCAGCAGATGCGGAAGCAAAGTGCGCCACTTATTTTGGAGAACTCCTGGAAATGGAGACATTGTCACATGCCCGTGACTATTCAAAAACAATGATACTAAAAGAGGGTTATAATGTATTGCCTTCAACAGACATAATGGAGCTGCAGGGAGCTGCACCCAGGGAGGAAAAGGACCTGTGGACTAGGAGGGGATGTGCAGTGTCTCCAACATATGCCTTATGGCAGCAGAATAACACAGAGAAAGTGGTCATGCCACTCGCATTATTGTACACAGCACTGACACAGTTCCATTATCCATCACATACAGGGAAGGAGATGCTTGCCACCCATTTTGGAGAAACATAGTTCTGTCCTAATTTGGTGGAACAATTGGCCAGATTCTTGAGTAACCGCTTGACCTGCAAGCAGTTTACTGCAGGACATACATTGAGAGTTGTGAAAGGAGCCATACCTCACCGAGTTGGTCCATTTCAACACCTCCATGTTGACTATGTCAACATGATCCAAGTCTGCCAAGGATACTGCTACATGATAGTGGTTGTATGCCCATTTTCTCTGTGGATTGAGGCAGGCCCCTGTTCCCATCCTGACACCCTTAGAGTGGCAGCATTTCTGGCCCAGGAAGTGTTCCCACAATGGGACATGTGTAAGGTCCTGCGGTCTGACAATGGCCCTCACTTTGCCAATTAAATGTTCACGCACATCACAACATTTCTGGGCATTCAACACAAATTTTCCTGTGCTTATCACCACAAGCAAACAGGGAATGTGAACGCCTCAATGGCCTTCTGAAGGAGTGTATTCCAAAAACAAAAAAAGAGTACCAACAAAAACGGGCTCCACTGGTTACCTTTAGCTCTATGTGCATTGTTCAACAAGCCCGAGTCCGGCCATCATTTAACTCCAAATGAGGTGGTGACAGGACAGCCCATGCAGCTTACCCTGGCTCCTCACACTAGGGCACTTAAAGAAGCAGAGAGTAGTGTGTCTGTTTTAGGTCAAGAAATGTACGATTATGTTACTTCCTTGATTGCTATAGCCTCTTTTATCTCTCTCCAGAAACGACACCAGGAGGGCCCTGAAACCAATGGAGAAGGCGACAGTGCCCACGCCACAGAGGACTTACTCAAACAACCACCTTTTTTCCTGGGGATTGAGTCCTCCTACGAAATGTTGTCCGTTGCTGTCACGACCCTCAACCCTGATCCCCACTGGCAAGCCCATTGGCCAGGTGGAATCAGGACTCGGATCGCTTATAAGGCCTGGCATCCACTTCTCAGGCCCTCTTGGGGCCAGTCCTGGCACCTTTAGCGCCAGGCTCATAAGCAAAGATAGACATCTGTTTGTGATACTACTTTTTAGGGCTTTCAGTCAACATGGAGGCATCCACATAGCTTGATTCCTAGAGCCAAGCTATGCGGTATAGTGTTTTGGGTGTGGTGGCCTCGGGACTACTTTACCTGGACTACTTTGCAGTGGCTATTTAAACCATACCCGAATAAGACAACATGCTTCACGTTACTTTGCTACTAGCAACGTGACGCTCACCGTGTCCAGCTTTTTCACAAGCCTGATGAATTCCGGACCTGCAGAAAAAACAAAGAACATCGTTAGCAGCAGAATCTTACCTGTAATCTCCATCCTTCACTGCTCGCGGCTCCTGGGCAGCTCCGTTTGAAGAGATCGAAGGACCTGAAAAAGGAAGAAAAGCATTATTAAAGGAGGTAGAAGAGACATTACAACCACGAAGCGCTTAGAGACTTACCTGGCTGGCTGATTTTCGACCGGCAAAGCTCCGGAACTCCATCTGCGCTGGGAGCACACTGCGACCTACGAAAAAGAGAAAAGCACAGGTCAGTGAATACAAGACATCGCTGTGCTGCGCAAAACGCTTCCTTACCGCATCATAGCACTTTGGTGCGCCATTGTTTACCGGCAAGAACCAGCCTACCCAGTTCTCCAAGCGGACACTTCGCGCACCTAAGGGAGATAAAAAGAGACATTTTAGAACAGTGAAAAGGCATGCAAGAATAACAACTTCATAAACTCGCAATAAGTCCTACCTGAAAGACATTACTAAGGCCGCAGTCAATGAAGTAACTGGACAGTGCGCGCCCACCATAGACAACATGCCCCTGCCCAGAGAGCAGGACAGAGAGCCCACCAATTCCGACAACCAGGTCAGAAGAGAACCCGGAGTGGCTGCAATCACAAAGGAGGTGGAAAAAAACTACCTTGGTCATCCAGTCCTAACGTAGTCTTCATTTCCAGGCGGAATCCCATCAACACCGAGAACCACACCAGGGAACCATTGAGAAGGGCATCGGCGACCAACTGGCTGGGTGGCATCCCCGTGGATACCAGGTGAGCGTAACAGTTACTAGGATGCACCCAGATTCATGGGCCCCTATACCGTCGAAGCCGTGACTGAAAGAGCGGTGAGACTCGAGGGAACGTCAGTTTGGAAGCACATCACGGACATCAAGACCTACAAAGCTGTGGCCTCACCTTGCAACGAGATCGACAGGGCCAACAATCATCAGCAAGAGGAGCAATGAGATAATTTGGAATCAGCACTGCTGAGTGGAGGACACCCAATGATTACTTGCTCACGGGCAGCAGAGTTAGGGCAAGCACTTCCTAGACATCCAGAGTGAGGATAGACTGCCTGTTTGTTATTTTATTCTCTACATACATTGTTTGAGAAAGCGCAACAATTTTGTTGTATGACTGTTCATGTTGCCCAATGATCTACAACTTGATACTTTTTTGGGCCAATTTGTCCAATTATTAGAAGGTCCAAACAATTTCAAGCACGCCCTCCTAGCATATATTACCATATTTTCATAGCATATTTGGCCCAAGTTTACCCACAACTCGAATGAGGAAACCCATCTCTCCTTGCAATACTCTGTGACCCTAGCATTAGAAATGGGTGGGAACAGCTATTTGTATTTGCAATGAGCGACTATATGATTCAAGGGGCTTAAGACTAATCTAACACTAACAAATTAATGCACAATCTTTGCGCCTTTCAGGTGGGCAACTGACATCTCCCAGCTGCATAAGAATCAAGCAGCACATGTAATTGGGTCAAATAATTAAAAATATGCTTATTTTGTCGTGTCTCTTATTGCCAAGTGGGGCTTTGCATTCATCGTTTGGCGAATATCGCTTGTGTCTAGTGAAACCGCTGTATCCTCTACTAACATTACCCCGACACCAGCAGGTGGAACGACCATGTCAGGTGGATAAGGGAGAACTGAAAGCACAGTAAGGAGAGGTAAGCGCAGTGCTGACACAGACATGAGGGGAGTGGACCTATATCTCAATGACACTGCAGAGTGTCTAATAACGTGGTTTAAACACATGACCAAAGTAGGTAAGGAAACCACCTTATGTCTTCTCTTTCTGCTCACTAATTCCCTATGCCATGAGGGCCTTCAGAACATGTATAGCTACTGAAATACTAGCAGCAAGAACTCAATGCCTCATGTACCTATCCATGGTTACAACTCGAGGAAGATTCCAAGGAAAAACAGCAACATTGAGATGGATGTCTCAAGCGACATTCCCATATGAAGACAGTTACATAAAAACTCTTGATATGATGAGCAATTATTGGCAGTTAAACCAAGCTATACAATATATAACTGGTGGGCCGCAGAAAGGCGACATGAAAACAATAACACTGAAAAAGCTGCCCTGCCCGAAGAGGGGGGTGAAAGAAATAGGAGGAGAGCCAGGATGCTTGGAGAGACCACAGATGCTCATGTATGGACAAGTATACACAGAAGAGGGATAGAAAGATGGAGTAGTAGGAAGCAAAGCACACAGCCTAGTACAATCACCAGTGAATACAGTGCAAGGAGAGAATGACAAATGCCTGAAGGAATGGGATGCAAGTGCCAAACTGCTCACCTGGATAGACAAAGAAGCTGGACCTTTACCTATAATACCTCTGAAGAAACCAGCATTGTGCTACAAGAATGAAGGAACAGTGAGAGTCGGCGAAAACACAGAATGTTGGTACACAGAAAAGCATCCAGCAATGAAGATCGGCACTGTAGTACTGATGGACCATTATTGGGTGCGTGGGTTAAAGGCATACGAGATGCTGCCACCTAACTGGGGAGGAGTTTGTTCACTGGTACACATCAATATGCCATCACTGGTAGTGCCCCAGAAGGATATAAAGCTTGATGACTTCCTGAAGATGAACACTAACACAAGAAGGAAAATGTCAGAGGAAGTGAGTACAGTGAAAAGATACAACTATTTCTCATCAGACTCCGAAACAGTCCTATGTGATTTACGACCTGGACATGGGTTATTCAAAACAGAAATGTTTTTCACATTAGTTGTTCCGCCAGTCCAGACGTACTCAAATGCGAAATGGTTACAAATAACCAGATGGGAGCTGATGCTGACAATAAACTCTACAGTGAATGGATTCAACACAATAAAAGAAAAGCTCAGAGCAGTAAGGTTGGTGGCGCTACAGAACGGATATGTTCTAGACCTTCTCATAGCAAAAGAGGAGTTTGCGCAAAAATCGGGAGCTCCTGTTGCACATTCGCACCTGCCAATGATGGAGAGAATGCACACTGACAGAAGCAGTGACACAAATATCCAAGATGCATGCCAAAATGGAGGAAGAAGCTAAAGGAACCGGAAAAGACCAAAGCTGGTTAACGTACCTCTGGTCATGGGTGCCTTCATGGCTGGCAGACAGACTGAAAGTATTATTAGGGGCAGTAATATTGGGACTGGTGGTATTGTGTGTGATAAAGATATGCATTACTCAATGCTGCAAAACGACTGAGAAATCGATAGGGATGAAGGTGATGATGGATGTGAATATATGAGGTGAAAAGGACAAGTTAGTGGAAGAAAGAGAAAAGCTGAGAACAAGAATAAGAGAATGTCCACTATTCCCACATTAGACAATGAAGTTAGATAATCCATATACGAGATAGCTGTACCCTTGAGATGGATGGGGGTGCAAATTTATTACTCCAACACCAATCAATAAGGACAACTCAATGGTTTGGCAAAGGGAGTCGGTCTAATGACAAGTACAAAAAACGAGGAGTCATGGAAATCAGCAGTGATGCGATCGTCCTTCTCGCTTCAACTCCAATGAACTTGATACAAGTTGTAACAATTATACCCAAAACTCGTCATAATTGACGTGTAACACTCAAAAGTTAACATGCAATTCTATTGGTTAGGAACAGGTAACTTTAATATAGGTGCTATATCTGTATATGGTAACGGAGTGAGGGGATTGGGTAAAACACTGTCAGGTGGGTATCTAAGCCCTTCCTTCATAAAGACTACTGCAGATGTCACTAAAAGTATGACGTCCCATTGGTTCTACCAACTATAGGACCCTAGATTATTTGGTCCATTGTGATTGGGTTGGCACCAACCCCATGTATAAATTTCCACTTTGCTTAGCAGCATGCAGAATGGTCAGGCAGGTGCAGGGTGCCCCCTAGTTGCCCGGCCTTCCTCCAATTAAGGTTAAAATCAATCATCGCTTCAGCAACTATGTGTCAATTATTTTACTGTGGTTAGCCTTGAAACTGCACTTTCTGTCTGGAAAAGTTCTGATATCTCTGCCTGGGCAGATGCCAAGCATAGGTGTGAACCCGTGCTTCTCCTCGCTCGGCTGGTCACGTGATTCCCGCACCGTGAATTTGTCTAGTTTCTCTCAATTTGTGTATTTGATTCTTATTCAGCTTGCCACCTGCCTATGCCTCCTTATCTTGACCTTTCAGAGACAGGATATTCTGTTCTTAAGTTTCAATATGTAGCTACTGTTCGCTCCTTCTATTGGTATGACCTTGGCTCTCCTGGCAGGAGTTGCATCTGCCGAGTTTGGATGCAGCCGTCTCTTCTCGTTTTGCTGGAATATGAATCTTGTCTTGTTTGGCCTCTAGTAACCTAAATTGATTCTGCTTTGTTTGCAAAGGGGAATTACACTTACAGTACTGTGCTTCGTTTTGAGGTAGATTATCTATAATGGCGTTTGCCGCACTATCCTTCTACTTAGCATAGCAAGCCGCACTGTTTTCTTAGCTTTGTTGCGGTTCCAAGCATATTTACAGGTGTTAGCTGGTTGAATATCTTGATCCTGTTTACAGCTTCATTCTCTTACTTTGGACATCATCTTTTATCTTAGGTTCTCGATATCCTTACTCATGGCGTTTTGTCTCCATGTGTCATTCTCGGGTCATCATTACTTCTATCTGTGAGTCTGTCCGGGTCCCCGTGACATTACAATTCGTCTTCCATTAAGTCTTTTTTGGTTTCTTCCGGGACAGTACTGAGGCAATCTTCATTTCGTCTCATTTGCTGGTAGGGTTTTCCTAATGGATACCTTACTGTCCATGGTTTCTGGGTATTGGGACTTCAATAGGTGTTGCTCTTCTGATAGGTACTGGGCAGAGCCCTACTGTGGCTTTCTACTGGTTTATTTTCTCATCATATGTCACATATCTCAGTGTGAACGTTCCTGGTATTTCAAAATGGGCAACTGGAGTGCAGGCTTTATTTGAGACCTCCTCTACACTCCCCCCTCTGGGCGATTCATCGACCACTTTCACCTCCGTCTTTGGATTCAACTTACTCGATTCTTCTGTATTTATCTGTACTCCATCGCTTGGGTTCATTCCTTCTTCCTCTTCTGCGTCTATACATGATGGTTTGAAGAAGTGTCTTTACAGAATCCATATTTTTATTACTCTTTCAAGCTTCCTGCTGTTCTTACATGTTCGTCTTTATTCCATTTCATTAGTTGACATTGTCCATTTGGGCTGCAGTAAACCCATCTTCCCACATAATTGCTGCGTTTCCTGGGATAGAGAAACTTTGTTCCTTCTGGTGCATGAATTCTGGCATTCACAAAGTCATCAGCCAGGTCTTTGGGGTTCCATCTTGGCTTGACATCAATCATGATCTTCATCCCTATGGCTTTCTTTGCAGTTTTCTGGCACTGAGAGATCATTATCTTGATAACACAAATCCTAGCAATATCATTACTAGAAGGGCTCCCAAGAACTTAAATGCATCTGCCATCCACTGTGGGACCCATGAGAACAGTGATCCAAACCAGCTGTCATCATCAACTTCGTCAGTTTCATTGATCAACTGGTTCTGCAGGTCTGTTAGCAGGCTTCTTCTGATTTAGCAGAGATAATGATCTCTCTTCATTCGGGTTATCAGTTCCACAGATCTCTTCTTCCTCAGGTGATCATCTGCTTTCGGGAAACTATCAATATTTAGGTCACTTTTCAGGATCACTAATGCTGGAACGTGGACATTCACTATTGTGCATATACCTCCCCAGTTCTTCGGCAGTCTGATGTATGCTTTGGATCCACACACCCAATAATGGTCCATAATTACTGTAGTCCTGTGCACCATTCCTGGAGCATCAAAAATGCATCCACAGGTCTGATTCGCTCCCATCTTTCTTGTGCCATTATTCCTGAAGCAGAATATTGAGCTCTCCAGGGTACTATCTGCAGGGGTCCGCCTCTGTCTTTGACCCATGTCAATAGTTTTGCAAGCTTTGGCCACAAAGGCTTGCAGAGCCTTTGTGAATTTTCAATTGCCTCCTTGCAGGCTCCCATGACCATCCAGGCTCTACAGATTACTACTCCTTTCTCCCATCGGTCTGGTGAAAGCACTGTTCCCCAAATATGCATTTGGCCTCTGTTTTTCCAACTTCGAGCCTCTTCTGGAGCTTTCTCTTGGACATTTAGTTTCGGATTCACTTCCCATCTTATTTCTGCTCCTTTCACTCCAGGCTTCTCATACCTGATCACATGGTTCCAAGTATGAGCTCTGTTTCTTGTCTTAATGTCTTGAACATAATCATCTTCCTCGGGATAGGCTGTTTCAGTTGCCCATATTAGGGATGTGTCACTTCCCAGGAACTGGCCTCTAGTTTTGCACATTGGTATTGGTATTTGGTATTTTGCATTTATATAGCGCCTTATATACCATTGGTATGGTCTGAAGGCGCTGATAGGTTGAACGCCCTTGGTAACCGAAGTTCATATCAGTAGAGAGAGTAGAGAGAGTCAAAAGGGTGCGTGTGGGCACCGGGTATGTGTGCAGCTCGTGCGGTATCCGTGTAATAGCTGCATTCTAGCGGTAGGTGTGCTGGTTGAGAGGTCAGGAGTATGTGTTCGTTCTGGCAGGATTTATCCAGAGCGGATGTAGCTGCGTTAGGCCTGAGGAGAACCCTGGCTGGGGTGTGTGTTACCAGCAGTGATTACTTAGAATGATATGGAGTGAGCGGCGAGTGTTGGTATGAGAACAGTTATACCGAATGGTGTCATAGTATCACTGTGTTCTAGTTGAGTGGTGATGTAGGGAGAGAGTAAGCGTAGTGGCGGGATAAGATGGGTTATATACCCTTTCAGGTATTCTATGCATTCCAAATCATACTATATACGTTGCGTGCTCCAGTCCGTTTCATGCACTCCTATCCACTCCATGCATCCCAGTCTGTTCCATATATTTCGGTCACGCATTCATGCATTCTGGCTTGCCGCGTGCGTTCGAGTTCGTTCTGTGCGCTCTAGTTCGCCATGCGTACTCCAGTCATTGTGGTTAAATGCTCTTTAAGCGTTATCTGCGTTCCAAACCATACTTTATACGTTACGCAATTCTATGCGCTTCAGTCCGTTCTATGCCCCCTATCCTCTTTTGTTTGCCCCACGCGTGCACTCTTGTCGGCCTCAAGCATGTACCCACTCACCCCCTCTACCCCACTCACCCCTCTACCCACTCACCCCCTTTACACCCTCAACCCCTCTACCCCTCATCCCCTCTATGCACTCATCCCCTCTATGCACTCACCCCCTCTACACACTCACCCCCTCTGCACACTCACCCCTTCTGCGCACTCACCCCTTCTGCACACTCACCCCTTCTGCGCACTCATCCCTTCTTCACATTCATCCCTTCTACGCACTCAACCTCTCTATGCATTCTTCCTCTCTACGCGCTCAACCCCTCTACGCCATTCAACCCCCTTTACGCACTCATCCCCATTACGCACTCATCCCTCTACGCATTCATCCCTTCTACGCACTTATCTGATCCCCGCACTCACTTGCTCCCTGCACTCATCTGCTCCCCGCACTCACCTGCTCCCCGCACTCATCTGTTTTGAACACTCGTGTCTTTCACGCATTCAACATCAGTATCCTGTCCTATATATTCATCTCTACACTCATCTGTTCTATACCTTCATCCGTTCTGTACACTCATTCACTCTGTACACTCATTCACTCTGTACACTTATCCACTCTATACACTTATCCACTCATACGTTCTATCTACTCTTCATCTTTGTCCATTCAACCACTCTGTACACTTATCCACTCATACGCTCTAACACTCATCCACTTTATACACTCCTCCACTCTATTCACTCATCTGCCCTATCGACTCATCCGCTCAATCCACTCATTTGGCTACGTGTGAAAGACAGTGTGCTGTCTGGACATCAATTTCTACAGCTACGAAGATCTTGGACTTCCACATGCTGTATCGTAGTAGTGCACAAACAAAGCATTTCCCTTCTGAATTTCATCTTCCAACTTCCTTCATGTGCTGGTACCAAATGTTGTTTCCCAGATGTGCTGTGGTGTCCAGGTAGTCGTTCAGTTCATTGTCATCTCCATGCATGCTTCTCTTGATTCTTAGTGTAATCCTGTAGTTCGCTGTAACTACATCCCTAAATGCATCTGTATGGCTCTTTCTTGCTGGAGAATTCTCAGGTATCCCGGTCCATGGTGCAGGCCTCCTCATTTGTGCCATTTGAGTGGACAAACCTCTGGCAGCTCTGTCCTGGTCCTCATACAGCTTTTTATTTCTGGCTATAAATGTCTGTATCCATTCTGGCATTGGTCTATTATATGGTTGTACTGTGGAACTTGTACTTGTCCCTTGTGTTGACACATATATGTTCATTTCTGCTGTCTCTGGGTGTACATGCTTTAGTCCCTCTAGTCTTTTCCTCTCTCTGGCTAATGACGGCCATACTGCGTCTACTATTAGTAGTGCTTGTGATATTTTCTTTGAGCTTGTCTTTGTCTCCATCAGTGTTGTCTCAGGAGTGTTTATTATCATCATTCCTGTTGGTTTCTTCTCCAATTCTTTTTGTCTTTCCACAATGTCTATTGTGGAGTTCCTTGTAGTATGCAGTCTTCTCTTCTCTAATGCTGTGAACTGTGGTTCTGCAGTTATTGAAACTAGGCCTGTTGTGTGTGCATTCAGGGTTTGCGTGCGTGTGGTTGTAAAAAATCTTTCTACATTCACTCCTTGCCGACCCTGTCTCCGGCTTTTGCTTTTGTTTGTTACCACAAGTGTGTGTGTGTGTCATTGCTAATCACATCAATTTCAAGTTCATTCACTCCACCATCAAACCTTCTAGGGACTGGAATGACAATGTAAGGTCTGGGTGCTTTTGAGGGTTTCAGGCGTGCATCATTAGGTGGGTGTACTGGAATCAGAACGTTTTGTGCACCAATAAAAATTGCAGTTCTAATCGTTAATGACAGTAAAACAACGATGAATATGATACATAGATACATTATGCTCCTGTGTGTCAGGCGGCAGCATTTACTTCCAGAAAAACGTGGTTGTCTCTCCTCCTGCGGGAGGACCAGATTGATGCTTTGGACCCCCATCTCGATCATTCGCCAAATGTCAATTCCCTTAACCAATATCGTCTTTCTAGTTCTGTGTTTAAGAGTGTCCGGTGCTCCACAAGTGTCCCCCCTCTTGTGGATGATGAGTTGTCTCTTATCTCAGGATACAGTTCCTTTGCTAGACTATGGGAAAAAATCAAATCAACTAACACCTCAGTAAGTATTTCTACTGTGCATGTTCAAAGTAAGTAAGCTCCCAATCCACTCCTCGGATTTGCTTCAGTCCTGAGGACATATTGTATGCTGGTCAATGTATATGAAGAGTAAGGACAGAAAAATAACAAATGCAATACGTGAAGTTTTTGACACTGTTTTCTCGATCTGTTCCTCAGTGGAAAGCTTTTTACAATCTCCTCAGATAGTTCTGTTGATGGTTCGAGAGCTCTATTTGTAACACGATTCCATGCAAGAGCATGACCATTTGTGCAACACTAGCTGGATCTCTGATGAATGTGAGGACGTCAACATTGATCGGCCTCCCCACTAGCTCTGAAAAGTCAGTGACTAGGCAAAAAAGGACATTGTGGGCCAACCTGCTGTCTTCTAGTGACATGGACATCCGTCCTGTCTTGCTAAGGTTCAGGATTATATACTCTCTTCAATGTAAACAATGTCTGCACTGTCCGTTTGCGTGGAGTGCAACTAGACTTACGATTTTATTTAGGAAATGGCTTAGGTGTTCTGTATTTGCTGGATCTCAAAGAAAAGTGAGGGTGTCTCTTGTTGTTCCGACAAGAGTTGGACAGTCTTCGATTATACGGAAGAACAGTGTTTTGTTAAGCTCATTTATTTCCAGCTGTGTTTGAGACATGTGGTTCTTTCTCACTGTTCTTAGGAAGCAGGACAAATTGTTCGGCAATGATAGTAAGTAGTCTTCTTATTGTCTTTTCGTTTTCAGGATCTTGAAGAAAGTCAGTGACATTGGTGAGCCTCCCTACCAATGACGGGTATGATCTTAGAACTAGATCAAAAAAGGTGACCACGTCCATGGCAATGTCGCTACTGTGGGACACCATAAGTGATTCCGAATAGGGTCTCGGTATGGAATGAGTCGGGATAATGCATTTGATTCCAATGTAAGTGTCCTCGGTCAAAATTTGGCATATTCTTTTCTCGTCAAGGCTTTAAGCGTGCCTTAGTTCAAAGTTCAAGGTTCACAGGTTATGTTGTGGCTTATGCGTGCAATTCTTCTCCTTCACCCTGCAACTAGGATGCACAGTGTGTTCATTTTTTATGTCCTTCTCCCCTTTTATTTGCTTAGAGGAAGTGTCCAATTGAAGCCACACTTTTCAAAAATTCTTTGTCTTTGTCTGGCTGGTCATGCGTCCTTCTTCCTCGCCATGAATCTCGTCTGGACGTCCTGTGGTTCTTCCCCATCGCTCATCGTCTCCTCTCGCTGGGGTGCAGGCAGGGGGCCTTCTCCGATGTAGGGTTTATATCGACGAGAAAAATCCAAGTTCTCCTGCCTTGTAGTTTCACTGCGGATGGAGTGCAGTCCTCCACTGTGAATGGACCGTTAAATCTTGGCTCATCCCAATTTTTCCTCGTATGGTTCCTCACGAGGACGGTGTCTCCAGGGAACACGTATGGTACACAAAGTCCTTGAGCTGTGTCTGTAGTAGTATCTCCTTCTGTGTTCCGTGCTGCCCTGCACCCCCTTCATCGTCGCTGCAGCTGGTCTGAAATTACAGTAAGGCAAGATGTCATGCAGTTCAGATAGTTTTGCATTTCAGACCCTAACATTTCTCCTGTTGGCTGGGCATCACTCTATCTCGGGTGTTAGGGGAGTTCTCATTCTTCTTCCTGTGGCTATCTTGTGTGGCGTAAAATGATGGTTGGAACCGGGTTGGTTCCGAAGGGCATATAGTGCCAAAGGAAGGCAGTGCAACCATCCCTTCTTTAGAGTAAGCTTCAACTTGGCTATCCTTCCTTTAATAAGCCGTTGAGATTCTCACAGACGCTGTTACCTTGCGGATGATAAGCCGACAAGAACTTGTGCTTTATACCAAGCAGCAAGCTAATCTGTTCGAATATTGCACTGACAAAGTGAGGGCCATTATCTGATCTCATGACCTCGCACACCCCCCACCAGGGGAACACTTCTCTCACTAAAAATGTGGCGCACAGGTAGAGTCTGGGTGTGTACAGGGACCTGCCTCAATCCATCTAAAGAATGGATACACCACAACAATTAAGTACCTGTACCCGTTAAATACTTGAATCATGTTGACGTAATCGACATGCAAGTGCTGAAAAGGCCCATTTGGCCTGGGGCTGACTCCTCTCATTACTTTTAATGTGTGCCCAGCTGTGAATAATTCTTGGCAAATTATACAGTTTACTATGAAAAATGCAACGTGCTCAGCTAAATTTAGTATGAACCAGTCTTCAGCGACCGTTGCTGCTAGATTCTCTTTTGTCATATGCGCTGGATAATGTAACTGCTCCAGCACTATCTTTAATAGGGCTACAGACATTACTGGTTTACCAGTGCCGTCTTGTCACCACAAGCTGTCAGAGGGGTTTAAAGAACACCCTCAACGTTTCCAAATATTCTTTTCATCCTGTGGTGCATCCCCTTGGAGTTCCATTAGCTGGTTTTGTCCCAAATTACTGTAACTTTTAGGTGCAGTTTGTGTAACCATCATTCGCTCGTTGGCATGGATAACTTCCACTTCCATGATAGTTTCACTTCTGGATGCCATACGCTTGTCGTCCGTGTCTGCGGCTTGATTTCCGTGTAAGATAAAATCTGTCCCTTTCGCATGGGTGGCGCATTTCATGACCGCTATGCCCACTGGGAGCTGAGGTGCCTTGATCAGCCTGTCCAATAAGGCTGCATGCTGCACTGGCGTGCCGTCTGCTCGGAGGTAGCCCCTCTTTTTCCAGCACACCAAGCCTGCCTGCACTGTCGACGTCACATAGGTGGAGTCACTGTACACTGTTTCTTCCTGGTCTGCGTTATTCTCAATGTCGAGTATCAATGCCGATAATTATGCAGCCTGTGCTGAATAATGAGATGGTATTCACGCACTAATAAGTACTTGAAATTCTCCATTTGCTGTGTGCTTTACCACAGCAACGCCAGTATATCTTTGTCCATCACCTTGATCGATTCTAGAAGAACCATCAATGAAGACGATCTCTTCAAACCAAGGCATTATCTTTCACCCTGGGAATTTCATCATAGAATTCTTCATAGTTTGCACAGTCATGTATTGGCTCTCCCTCAGTGACTGGCTCTGCTATAAAGATAGATGGGTTCCCTATTTTACATCTGACTACCTTAATCAATGGATTAGATATGATCACTTCACAAGCAGAAGCTCTCTGAGATGTCAATTTGCCCTTTGGTTTCTCTAGAATGGCAAATAGTGAGTGCTTGACGTACAACGTCATGGAGCATCCCATCACAATGGTTGTAGCTTTCTCTATGGTGAACGCTGAGGCAGCTAAACTTTGTTCGCACGGGAAATGGTCTCTCATTACTGGGTCCAAATTTCCACTATAGTATGCCAGGGGCTTGTACCCCAATGTGGTTCTCTGAGTGAGCACTGCCGTCATGACACTGCCATTCATGTGTGAAAACAGGTAAAATTCCTCTGCATAATTGGGGATCCCTAGAATTGGTGCTGTGTAAATGGCTCTTTTGAGTTCACCAAATCCTTTCTCCATGGTCTCAGGCCATTCGGTCTTTTTTTTCGTTACTTGGGCCTTCTTTAGGGCCTAAGTAAAGGCTTAGTGTAAGAGCTATAGTCGAAGATTCATGCCCTAACGTAGTTGCATAGGCCTAGAAAGCTCTGCATCTGTTTTATCGTTTGTGGCTTAGCCGTGTTCAGTATGGCTTCAGCCCTTTCTGGGGTCACTCTTTTTCCTTCATGTGAGATCAGCTGGCCTATGTACAGCACGTCTTGTTGACAATATTGTAACTTTTCCTTGTCAACCTTATATCCTTTCTCAGCCAGTATAGCCAGTAGCTGAACAGAATCGTGCCTGCATTGTTCCTCTTTTGTGCTGCAAATTAAGATGTCATCTACGTATTGCAGGACGACATCTTTTATTGCAATATTGCTCAAGTCCATCTGCAGGACTCTGTTGAAAATAAAAGGAGACTCACAGTACCCCTGGGGCAGCTTTGTGCTTTTCAGGTGCATTTGTCTGAATGTGAATGAGGTCAGATCTTGTGAGACACGATGCAAGTCAATCACCGTAAAATATTTTGCCTCAACGGGTACATTACATAGAATTGTAGCCGGGTTAGGGACTAAAGGGAATTTGGCCTCAACAATATAATTTATTGGCCTTAGATCTTGAATTAGCCTCCAAGACCCTCCCTTTGGTATTGCATGATGACTCTGATGTCACTAAAATGTCCTGTTCCATCATAGCCGAAATTGTCTTAAAAATCCCTTCATCTGCCTCTCTGGACATGGGATATTGTCATGCTTTGGGTAAAATTGCTCCTGCTTCAGTTTAATCTTTACTACTCCAACCCCCTTCAAGAGGCCTACGTCATAGGGTCCTGTAGTCCATTCTGAGACAGGCACTTGAGCCATGTCGTCATCAAAATATTCAGGACTTTTTCGTGCCAGTATCATTCTCTGAGGCACTTCTCTTTTGATCATTTTCACCCAAAAGGTAAGATTCACTTCCAACATTGTCTCTCCCATATCTGCTTGCTCTTCAAATAGATCGTCATCGGTGACGTCAGTCAATCGATATCCTTCTTCAATGGCAATTACTGCACACCATTGTCGGCCCTCGCCATCATAACCGTCAATCAAGGCCACCCTCCCTCGTATTGCAGCTGTGGTTATCATCAAGGGAAATACTTGTCCCTTTTCCTTGTGCATCAGTATTCTTGTCCTGAATAAGTATTAGTCAGGAGTTCTCATGATTCTGTCTGCAATGCCTCGCAAACCTGCCATAAGCAAACGCAATATTTCTGGCTCTAATGGTATAGCTCTCATGGCTGTGTGTCCTGCGTATGCTCTGATTATATCGCATACATTTGAATAATGCATTCCTGGAGTTGAACATACTATGCCCTCTTCCGTGAACGAAATTGTCATGTTTAACTTTGTCATCAAATCTCTACCCAAAATGTTTACTGGTGTCTGACGTGAATATAGCAAAGGCACATTCATTTCACACTTTCCTATAGAGACTGAAAGTGCATTTGTGAAGGGAACACGACTCGTAGCTCCTATAAAACTCTGAGTATGTATGGCCTCGCCGGACAATGAAAACTTGCCTTTACATATGCACGAGCATGTTGCACCTATGTCAACTAGGAAGGAATATTCTTTATCCCCTATAATGACAGCCACCCTAGTTTCCCTGTGAGGGTATGGTGTCACTGATAGGATAGAACACATCAGGGCCCCCAGTGAGCTGTCCTAGTCCATATACAAATACCCACTGTGTGCTGGTGGATTTCCCCCATTCCCATTTTTTCTTCCCATTCCAGGGTTTGTGGTCTGCCCTGTGCTCATTGTCTGTGATAGTTGCATCCGTGCCTGTTGGGATTGTCCTTGTGGAAAATTCCTCATATTCCTGAGGTTGCATGCCTTGTTGTGCTCCTGACGCTTGTTGTTGCACCGTGTGATTTTGTGCAACACCCTGCTGTAAAACTGCAGGTGGATTTGCCGATCCTGCCCCTGTCCCTTGGCCATTCTGCATCATGCCTTGATTTCTACATGGGCGCGCTAAGTGTCCTGTCATTCCACACAACCAACATACTGGCGATGGTCGGATCATTTTCCCATTTGACATATCTTGATTGCCATTTTGCATATTCTGGAAACCTCCTTGGTTATTCTGAAAGCCTCCCTGATTACTCTGCCATCATCTTCCCCTAAATCCTCTTCTCTGTGGGTAAAACCCTGTATTGCCCTGATAATTCTGCTGTGGATTAGCCACCTACTGCATGCTTGATTCAGCTGTATTAGTTATCATGGCTCCCTCAAGAGCATACTTAGACAATTTCTTCTGCACCAATTTCTCTTCCTCACCCTTTCGAGCACCTTGCTTTTTGCAATTCTTTTCTTGCAGTAGTCTGCAATAGTGTGCGATGGTCAGCTGTATTTCTGCCCAAGGTTTAGCCTCAATTCCTACCAATTTCTTGAGCTGTTTCTGTACCAACTCTGGCAGTCCTTGGCACAATATATGGTAGAACACAGGTATAGATTTTGTCCAAGATTCATGAGTCTTGAGCACCCATGCATCTTGAAAATTCTGTATATAAATTAACGAGTCCTCAGACTCCTTCATTTTTCGTGTCATTATAGCTCCCATATCAGAAGTGTCTGGATACAGCACTCGTAGCGCTTTCCATACTGCGGCTCTGCAATTGTAAAATGGAGCTCTGTCATGCACGGTATTAATTGTGGTTACACCAGGGTAGCCTGCCCGTGTACACACATCATCAGCTCTCTCACCATGTATGGCGATTAGGAGACCTTTGATGTCCCCTATAGGTAACGTGTTTCGACCTGTCATTTTTTCTAACTCGTGTATCCATTTTCCGGCTCCCGAAGTCAACACTGGAAGCTTATTTTTCAAGTGTTCTCGATCCATGTGTGGCCTTGGAATATATTGTGGTCTTACTCCCCTCTTCTCGAGTAGCGGAAATTGGGATGCATAGCCCTCCCTCTCTTCTCTCATTGTTCTCCTGTCTATTGCAGGGGTAATATTCCTGCATCGCCATCTAGCAGGCAATGTCCTGAGCCTGTCTATATAGGGCGTTGAAGACACCCCCCTCTGGCCTTGAGATACTAATTCATGTTGGTCAGATTGCGTGGCTGACTCTGATGCCCTCGGTGATGACTCGCTAGTGTCTGACCATCTTATTCCTTTTTCCCTTGGGAGGCGTCTTTCGCTCCGTCTCTCGTCCTCGTGTGCCTCGCGCTCCTCCCTTTCTGAGTCGGACATTGTCTGTCCCCAACTAGTGCCATTTCTCGTGTCTTCTTTGTTCCTACTTATTTCTACCCCATCTACCCCATCCAGGGATAGCTCTCTATTCCCACTACTTCGGGAGACATCCTCAGTGTCGTACAGCTGAGTGCTCTCCCGGCGCTCGTCTTTCCCCTCCCCTTGGGTTGTTTGTCCGAGCCCCATTTCATCATATATTCTATTGATCGTTTCCGCTGCCTCTGCTATCAAAGTCATCTTCCATATTTGCCCTAGACGTGCCTGGTACTGAATCGTATACAGGAAAGAATTCATCCATATCTTCCCAATCTACTACTGGAGCAGGTTTTTTAATCTCTCTCCCCAGATATTCAAGATTGCATGCTCTCTGTCTTCGCTTACGTTCTATACCATTATCAAATTCTTTGCGTTTCCTCGCCTCTTCTCTGACTCTATCTTCTTCCTTTTTCTTTTCATTTCTACGTTCATCTGCCCTTTGAATTTCCTCATCTCTTTGTCTCCTTATGCTTTTCTCACATATCCTTTGCTCTTCCTTTGACCTTTGCTGTTCCTGTCTGTCTTGATCATTGGCTACTCTTGGTTTGCAATCGAGCGGTCTTTCTTGCTCTTTCGCGATATAGCTGTTCTCACATTTGTCTGTCTTTCTCTCTTATTCTTTCATCTCTTAACTCCTTCTCTTTCCCCTTTCTCTGTACATCATCTAACCTCTCCTTTTGTTTGGCGTCATCAATGCCTTTGCCATCAAATTTCAGTAAAATGTGCCCTCCCATCTATTAGTTTTTTGTGAATGCTATCTCATCAGTTCTGTCTTCGCTTCCTTTCCATCTTTTTCCTTCTCTCTCTTTGTCGAGAGATGCACTTGTCTGTTCCTGATCTCTTCTTTCGTCATCGTGTCTCCCCTTGTCCTGTGGGATTGTGGAGGTAATATACTTATCCTTATCTTTCCCTTGATTTTTGTCACTACTTTGCGTAGGTGACTCATATGTGGGGTTGCTATACCCTGTGGCTGCTTTATGTTCTCTCAGTGGGTATAATCCCTCGTCTTTACTTTCTTCGACTTTTGTTTCCGATGGGGCGGGTGGCGCGGTAGGCGTCTCACCCCCTCTATGCATACGTTAAGTATCCAATCTATTGCCGGCTCCTCTCCCTTCTTTTGTTCATACATCTTCCAAAGTTCTAAAATAGCTAGGCGTTTGTCTAACTTTTTGCCCGAGTATGTGGTATCCAAATATGTCATCATATGTTGCAAGACAGCTTTAGATAAGGAGCCACCTTGTGGCCATGGTATAAACATCTTGTGGGCGGTTCCCTTAACCCATTCTGTGCTATATTTTTTCAGCTTAGTTGCTCATGCTCAGTGCATGTTTCGGCATGTTTCGGCAACTGTTTGCATAAGTGTGGGAATGGAGTTATGTCTTCCATGCGTATATCTGTTCCCTTTCCTCTTTTTTAACACTTGTCAACACTTTTGTGTATCTCAAACAGTTCGAACAATATGGGGGAGCAACAACCACTGCAAGCTCCGATCCAAATTTTCACAAAATGTTATATCTTCTATTTTATTCAATAACCATCAATTCATATGCGATTTTATTTCAGCTATTCAATCGCGTAAAATTTAAATCAGTTTTCTCAAGGAACATTTTTCAATGTATGACGTCACAACAAAAAATATGTAAGACAGACGCTTAACAGACTAGACGAACACCAGCTGGTCACAGATATCTCTGCCTCTAATCATTACCCCTTCATGGAGTGTAAACGTACCCCTTTCACGACATCTTTAATCGTCGTGGTAGTCTATTTGTTCCCCTTTAGTTGGGACTATGGGTACACGTTTCTTCTAGCCGCTTATATAAAAAGCTTAGGAATAAGGGGAATAATCTCACTTTTTGGGTGTCTCCCCCAGTAACCTCTCTCTTCTCAGCTGTCCTCCCCGGTATCTTCTCTATTTACTTAGTTATTCTCAAGTCATTATTCCCTTAGATATATACATTCTTCTCTACTTCTGATTATATTTTGTTTTTTCCCACCCCCCTCCGTTACCTGTTCCCTTTACTTGTTCTAAAGCATGCACTTTTGCCAAAACATTCAATTCTTTTTACTCACCATTCTCATATTTCCTCTCTGGACCCTCGGGATCACCGCCTTAGTTACCGCCTTCTTCGTTTTTCACCTGCTCAGCTGCCCGTAGGAATGGGAAGGGATGTGTGGGGAACACGGGTCCCTTCAGACCCTTGTCTGCAGTATTTTCTTACACTACCACTGTCTACGGGGAGCTTCACGGTCTACTCGGCCGAATGGCAAAGGACTTGTGATATTGCCGAAGACCTAGATTTACTTTATGTCGACGGTCAATGGGTGTCTTATTCTAATCAATAATCGATAATCGATAAACCATCAATCTCTGCTACCAAGTGTACTGGGGAGACCCCAGGCCGGGCCATAGAGCTGAGGTTTGCTCTGCAGTACTTTAAGACGAGATAGCTGCACCCTTGAGATGGATGGGGGTGCATATTTATTACTTCAACACCAATCAATAAAGACAACTCAATGGTTTGGCAAAGGGAGTCAGTTTAATGACAAGTACAAAAAACAGGGAGTTATTGAAATCAACAGTGATGCGATCGTCCTTCTCGCTTCAACTCCAACGAACTTCATACAAGTTGTAACATTTATGCTCAAACCTCGTCATAATTGATGTGTAACACTCAAAAGTTAACATGCAATTCTATTGGTTAGTAAAAGGTAACTGTAATATAGGTGCTATATGTGTATATGGTAACGGAGCGAGGGGATTGGGTAAAACACTGTCAGGTGGGCATCTAAACCCTTCCTTTATAATGACTACTGCAGACGTCACTAAAGGTACGACGTCCCATTGGTTATACTAACTATAGGACCCTAGATTATTTGGTCCGTTGTGATTGGGTTGGCACCAACCCCATGCATAAATTTTCACTTTGCTTAGCAGCATGCAGAGTGGTCAGCCAGGTGCAGGGTGCCCCCTAGGTACTCGCCCTTCCTCCAATTAAGGTTACAATCAATCATCGCTTCAGCAACTATGTGTCAATTATTTTACTGTGGTTGGCCTCGAAACTGCATCTTCTGTCTGGAAAAGTTCTGATATCTCTGCCTGGGCAGATGCCAAGCGTAGCTGTGAACCCATGCTTTTCCTCGCTTGGCTGGTCACGTGATTCCTACACCGTGAATTTGTCTAGTTTCTCAATTTGTGTATTTGATTCTTATTCGGCTTGCCACCTGCCTACGCCTCCTTATCTTGACCTTTCAGAGACAGGGGGCCTCCTTCCGAGTTCAGAGGTAACCACGCCGCTATTTGCGGCATGGCTGCCTCCGAACTCGTCCCAACTCCGGCCTGGTGAATGGAGTAATTACCGGTCCATTCCGAAGGTCGGCGGTACCAGTAATTCCCCATTCACCAGGGCCATTCCCAATCCCCATTTGAGCCCCCATAGGGCTCAATGGGAAGGGGGAAGGAGGCAATAACGGTACTGTAAACTACGGTACCGTTATTGACCCCGGAGTCCCTTTGCAGGTCCCGTCCTTGCTAAAAGCAGGTGTGAAGGAAGGACCCGCAAAGGGAACTCGTAGTAGGGCGGTAAGGGTTTAACGCCACCTGTCTCGTTACCGGTGACCATTAACTCTTATCTCCCTACTCGGAATGACCCCCAGGATATTCTGCTTTTAAGTTTCAATTATAATTAGATACTGTTCGTTCCTTCTATTGGTATGACCTTGGCTCTCCTAGCATGAGTTGCATCTGCCGAGTTTCGATTCAGCCGTCTCTTCTAGTTTTGCTGGAATATGAATCTTGTCTTGTTTGGTCTCTTGTAACCTGTGTTGATTCTGCTTCGTTTGCAAAGGGGAATTACACTTACAATACTGTGCTTCGTTTTGAGGTAGATTATGTATAATGGCGCTTGCCACACTATTCTTCTACTTAGCATAGCAAGCCGCACTGTTGTCTTAGCTTTCTTGCGGTTCCAAGCATATTTACAGGTGTTAGCTGGTTGAATATCTTCATCCTGTTTACAGCTTCATTCTCTTACATTTGGACATCATCTTTTATCTTAGGTTCTCGATATCCTTACTCATGGCGTTTTGTCTCTGTGTGTCATTCTCAGGTCGTCATTTCTTCTTTGTGTGAGTCTATCCGAGTCATCGTGCCGTCACCATTCGTCTTCCATTAAGGCCTTTTTGGTTTCTTCCGGGACAGTACTGAGGCAATCTTCATTTCGTCTCATTTGCTGGTAGGGTTTTCGTAATGGATACCTTACTGTCCATGGTTTTCTGGGTATTGGGACTTCAATAGGTGTTGCTCTTCTGATAGGTACTGGGCAGAGCCCTACTGCGGCTCTCTGCTGTTTTATTTGCTCATCATACATCACATATCTCGGTGTGAACATTCCTGGTATTTCAAAATGGGTGACTGGAGTGCAGGCTTTATTTGAGACCTCCTGTACACCAAGAAGTCACTAAGCTGATGTCATTATTGACACCACAACATGGCAGCGTTAGTCATGAAGCACACTCTCAGCCCTGCACTGCATTACACTAACACACATTTGTACACTCGAAGAACATGCTTACACAGTTCGATAGCTAGAGGAGGGATACATATACACACTGTCATAGCTTTATTATTTTTCACATTAGCCAAATGCAGGAACGCAGAAACGCAAGGCAATAAGAGATCCTGAGCAAGCTTGCAGATGCTTATGGCGCATAACCATATGGGACTACAAGAGTATATATGGAGCCTGGTAGGACCATGTATGACTAATTTATAGGTTACATAGCACAGTAAGAGCATGTAGAAATCATATTATAAGTCTAAGAAAAAATTAAAGACAGCCTCAAACCAGAGAACACAAGATGAAAGGAGGCTGAGGCTGCACGAAGCGCAGATCGAGCCCACAGCCAAGGTCAGAGATAAACAGTCATATTGCAAACTCCAGATGACAAAGTGACCAGCTGCAAGAAAATTGAATATATGCTCATAAATGCAGATCCAAGAACTCAATGTTATGGTCCACAAGCATGTGATGCAGCCGAACTAGCTGAGTCCTATGTTTATTCTGGGGAAGGGTGTTGGGCCCTTTGGGGTCGGACAGACCCCCAGACGATCTCTGGCATACCTGGGAACTACCCCAACATTCCAAAAACAATTGAGAGAAGCCGTGATTGGGACCTGAAACCTCTAGGTTACTAAAATGACATTGCCACAGTCCAGTAACTCAATGAACTATGCTTAGGTTTGTGCTAACTCACACCATAGGGGTCATTTTAAAATAAAAGCAAATTGCATGCTTGGGACTGCCAAAGTTAGCACATATATGCTGTTGGTGACCCAGCCAGCAATTATTATCATTTGCTAAGTGCAGTATAACTATGAAGATTAAATCACGCCGAAATATCCTTTACTCTTCACTTTTCAGCCCAGTTTTGTAAAAAAAAAAAAAACACTGCCAGTAAATTACGCTTTGCAGGCAGCGTTTTAATGAATTCTTATGGAATCCGTCTTCTATTTAGCAGCTGCAAATGTGAGATGAAAAGGGATACACTGGTTTTCAGCCTACATGAAAATCCGATACAATCGTAAAACCAGATGGTCTTCCAAGAGGGAGGATTAAAGTAAAGCAGAAATGCAAACTCCACTTTGCATTTCTCCTATGCCTTTCAAAGGCACGAAAGAGGGACAGAGCGCGTTCCAGAATGTTGGCCAAGGTGACAGCAGCTTGAACCTGCAGCTCCTGGTCCCCTCCCTGAAGCAATTTCAAAACGATTATGAATTCAAAGAAAAAGATTCAGCAGCCAGAAAACCCTAATTCTAAAAAATAGAAACAATTGCTGGAGATGGAAGATGAAAATCCAAGTAGTCAAGACATCTACAAACTTCTGAAGCAGGTATCTCTGGACATGGTTGAAGTGAAAACTACCCTGGCGGAGCTGAACTCTAAAGTTTGTCACCTGGATGGCAGGGTAGAAGACTTGGAAAGGAAATCACTCTCTATGACTTCGGAGATGGCAGGGAGCTACAGAGCCTACAATAATTTGAAAAAGGACCTCCATTGTGAGAAAGACCGGAGATTGGAAATGTACTTCAAACTGCGGGAGAGGAATATCAGATTAGTTGGAGTGGTTGAAGATCCTGGTGCTGAAAATCTGATTTCAGTGATTATTGGAATTTTTAAAGACTGCTTTGGATTGGTGTCCTTTACTGAAGAGGATGTAGACCATGTGTACAGGATAGGCAAACAGCCAGGCTCTAAACCCAGACACATCATGGTGGTCTTTGTCTTGGCCAGGAAGAAGGAGAGCTTGTTGCTTGCAGCTAGATCTAAGGGTTCTGCCTTTTACAAAGGGAAACCTATTTATGTTTTTCCAGATTATCCTAAAGAAGCCATGGTTGCCAGGAGGGGCTTCAAGGGTGTGAAAGAATTGGCAAAGTCCCTGAAGGTAAAGACTCTGTTGAATAGATATAATACTATGACTCTTATGCTGCCAGAGGGAGAGAAGGCTACATCTGACCCAAAAGAGGCTATTTCATGGCTGGAAGCGCTGCGGGATGAACATAATACAATGGAATAACAACAGTTTAAATGGATTTAATTATTACAACCTTGTCTCTCCTGGTGGTTTTGTTTTTTTGTTTTTTTACATTGGATTGAGCGCTGATAAAATGGCGCCACCTGCATCTTACAGTTTAACGTTTTTCTTCATGTTCGTGTTTCCATTCCGGCGTTGGAATACTGCTGCATTGTACAATAGATTGTATTCGTGATGCGACTATTGCTGGAGTAATGGACCCTTTAATTAATTGTTGTGCCATGTGATCATCTTCATCATGTCACGTGCCCGGAAAAGAAATGACTTCCACTGTGTATGGGCTTCATGTACACAGAGCAGCATGTTTTCTTCGCTCCGTGCGATTGAAGAAGAGAAAGTGCATCGTAAGAGGAAGGGGACTTGAAAACGTGGTCTGCCGTGATGACGTGCACGGAAGAGGCACTTGTTTTGCTTTCCGTGTGGATGGGAGTTTTACGACGTCGTGCCAAAGAAGAAAAAGAATGGAGATGGGTGCCTGCATCATTTGTGCATCAGATAATGATTGTCTGCTATCCGGCTGTCCTGGAAGAGAGGGACTGCTGGTTGCAGAGTGAATACATGCCTGTGATGAGAGCCCATTTGGAATAATACCGTTACGGATTCCCCCCCCTTTTTTTTTTTGAAATGCCGGCAGTCGCTCAAGGTATGTTTTGTGTTGCTGGCTAGGAAAGGAAAAGACAGAAACTTCAATCTACATGTTATTAGTTTAGGGAAGGTATTGGTCATATGATGTTGCCAAGATTGATTGTTTACTTTGGGTGCAACACGTTATGGGTAGATATGAGATGCAACATGTCATGGTTACATATATAGGCATAGAAGGCGATGTGTAATTTAAGGACTATGGGAAATGACATGTAGTTATGTAAATGCAAGGGGGACACCGTTTTAAGGATATGATATTAGTGAAATCTTTGAAATGTTGATTTATGATGGTGTTTAATGCCTTGCTCTGGGGATATGTAGTTTTATCCTGTTGGGGATTGCCATGGACTGATGACTTTTTGACCTGTGGACTTTAGGGTTATTCAATGGCCTTCAGTTTATTGTACTATGTTATGGATATATTCTTATAGGCAAATGCTACAAACGTTCTGATGTAGTGTAATGCCTATAATATGTATGTCTGATGCAAAGGTGAGGGCCAGATTGTAACCTGCAACTATCGATAATGTCATGATCTCATAATGATACATGTCACTAACACAGCATATATATATATATATATATATATATATATATATATATTTTTTTTTTTTTTTTTTTTTAAAGGCGTTGGGAGTGACATACTGGAGTGGTTCCCATCAACATTGGGACTACTCTGAGACTAATACTGGGGTTGGATATTGTTTGCTGTTACTACTGCAGTGGTACTGGGTTTAACAATTGCTGTTTTTCAATTGGGTTTTTTTTTTGTGTTTTTTTTTTGTTATCGGCCTTTTGCTGATGACACATGTAGAGGGGGTTCTTTTGATCTTCCACCTTCCTTTATGGTGGAGGGGTGGTTTTCTGTGCACCCTTGGTGCCATTTTGAATATGACTAATGTTTGCTATATTTATTTAGAGCAGTTGCTTCACTTCTTGGATGGAGTTGGGGAAAGTTTTTAGTAACCAAGTACTTGCTTGGTTCGTGGTCATATATACGCCCTACACAATTGGGGTGGTTCTGGTGAAGTTGACTTGTTTAAATTCTAATATGTGATTGGGAGGGGTACCGGGTGTTGGTCTGGGGTTTGTTAGTTCTTGTTGACGTTGGATTCATACTTCTGTTGTAGGGGGCGGGGGTGGGTTATTGGCTATTTTGGGGGCAGAATTTTTGTGCTTGCTGTTTTTTGTCTTTTTACTGTTTTTGCAATGCCGTCAGGGAGGGGGGACCTTTTGTCCATCTCCTCTTGGAATGTGAATGGTCTCAACAATCTAACCAAACGGCAAACGATTTTTAACTGTTTGAATGATATGCGCTGTGATGTTTATTTCCTTCAGGAGACACATGTATTGTTAGATGAAGTTAATTTGTTCCGCAAACGGTGGATTGGGGAGTTTTTTGTCTCGTGTTTTTCTTCTAGGAGTAGAGGGGTGGCTGTTTTGATACGGAAAAATGCCCCGATGAAAGTCTTATGTTCACGCTAAAATGATGAGGGCAGGGTCATTGCACTTTTGGTGGAGGTTCAGGGGGTCCAAACTGTTCTTTGTAATGTTTATGCTCCCTCAGTGGATGACGGCTCCTTTTTTGGAACAGTTGCTCAGATGCTGCAGGATTTTGGTTCACGGAATGTGATCCTGGGGGGGATTTTAATTTGGTGATGGATGATGCCAAAGATCGTAGTGGTCCCTGTGCTAATCGGAGGAGGGATCCGACATATTGTTCTTTCCGCTCTCTTGTGTCTGAATTTGCCTTGGAAGATTGTTGGAGATTGCGTAACTCTGATTTGAGGTAATATACCTATTATTCTGGCTCACATGGTTCACACTCTCGTATTGACATGTTTCTCACGGCTGGCTCTGCAACCTCGAATTTGGCAGGTTGCAAGATTGGTTGTATTGCTGTTACTGATCATGCACCGGTGTTTCTGAATGTGGGTCTGAAGTTTGATACATCCAAGTCATTTTGTTGGAGAATGAACACCTCTATTCTTCAGGACGAGAAGATTGTGGAAAAAATCAGATCCGAGGCTGAACATTTTGTGGCTGAAAACAGGACAGAGGGGCTTAGTGTTGGGACAATCTGGGAGGCTTTTAAATGTACAATGCGGGGTCTGATCCTGGGTTTGTGCAGTAGCAGGAGAAAAAATTTGGAGAAGAAAAGTTTAGATTTTGAACAACATATTAAACAATTCTCAAATGCTTTGATGAATGATCCTGCAAATCTGGAAAATAAGAGGTCACTAAGGAATATGCAGAGAGAGTTGAATGAGATTTTGAGAGTACGATCTGAGAAAGATCTGTTCAAGTTGAAATGTTCCTATTATGAATATGGTTAGAAATGTGACCGCTGGCTTGCTTACAGATTAAGGCAACGGCAGTTGGAAGGTGCAATCAGTTCCATTGTAACGACGGGTGGTATGGTGACTTCTGATCCAAAACAGATTAATGAGACATTTAAGGATTATTATGAGAAATTGCATCAGAATGAATTGGGTGTCAGTGGTGTGGATGAGTCCTTTTTGGATGGTTTGGATATACCTAGAGTGAATGATTTGGAGAAGGGCATGTTGGGTGAGCGTGTGACTGTGGATGAGATGAGGTTGGCTATAGGAAAACTGAACTCAGGCAAGTCTCCTGGTCCCGACGGTCTGCCTGCTGAGTTTTATAAAATCTTGCCAGATTCAGCGGTGGAACTTTTACGGGATATGTATGTGGAGTCTAGGGTGGGGGGTCTGCTTCCCGCTTCTACCAACCACGCTACCATTTCGGTTTTTCTTAAGAAGGGTAAAGATGGCAGTTTGCCTTCAAATTATCATCCGATCAGTTTGATTAATACGGATAACAAGATATTGGCGAAGTTGTTGGCTGTGCGCTTGCAGACTTTGCTTGTGAAACTGGTGCACACTGACCAATCAGGTTTCGTTCTTGGTCGAAGGACATCTAGTAATATTAGAAACTTGTTACTGCTCATGACGCATGTACAGGATTTGGATGATGATGTGGCCATTTTTTCTTTAGATGCGGAGAAGGCGTTTGATCGTGTGGGTTAAAAGTATCTTTTTTCGGTATCGCGTGCTATGAACCTGGGGGAAGAATTTATTTCATGGGTTGCCCTGCTTTATGCTTGTCCAACGGCTACTGTCAGGACTAATGGACAATCATCAGATTCTTTTGTGCTACTGAGGGGTACGAGACAGGGATATCCTTTGTCCCCTCTGATCTTTGTTTTGGCAATGGAACCATTGGCGATAACCTTGAGGTGCGATGTGCAAATACAGGGATTGAACTTTCATGGTGCCGATCAGAAATTCTGGTTTTATGTAGATGATCTGCTACTATTGTTGCGGAATTTGACAGTGTCCCTTCCGGCCTTATTAGGTGTTTTGGATAGATTTTATGCGGTGGCAGGATTTAAGGTCAATTGGTCTAGATCCAAGGTGTTGCCGATTTCGGGATACTGTGATAAGAATTTGATTACTGGACTTGGGTTTCAGTGTGCAAAAGGAAACTAAAATATCTGGGTATATGGCTGACACCGCTGGTAGATGAGATGGTTGTGGTGAACATGAGTGAGGTGTGTAGCGACTTGAAAATGAGCCTTTTGCGATGGTCGTTACTACGTTTGTCTCTTTGGGGCAAGGTGAACGCTCTTAAGATGAATGTGGCTCCGAAAATTAATTACATTCTGGGTATGCTCCCGGTGAAAATTGGTCAACACTATTGGAGGAAAATTGATGGTTTGTTGCAGTCCTTTTCGTGGGATAACAAGCCGCCACGGCTCAAGTTGTGGAAACTTCAATTACCTGTGGAAAAGGGAGGACTGGGAGTTCCGAACTTTAAGGCATATCACTTAGCGTTTTCCAGTCACTTCATTGTACCCTTTTTGGTTGACGCACCTGATAAATGGGCAATTGCTGAGGCAAGTTTGCTGGGCCCGCTTCCTCCTAGGGCAATTCTCAAGGCTACGAACACATTGTGTAAGAAATCGCCTTTGACAGTTTTTCGGAGAGAAACGTGGAGACATATACATGAATTGCTTGGATCGGTTGCTATGAAGACCACTCATGCATCCATCTGGTTGAATCCGTTGATTTCTGTTGGAGGTAGGTCTTTATTCTGGCCGGATTGGTTTTTGAGTGGGATTTACTGGATTGACGATGTCTTTGTGGATGGTGAGTGGATAGGTGAAAGAGAATTACAGACGAGATTTAACATTGAAAATTTTCGAACTACTGATTTCAGAAAATTGAAGAGATGTATAGGTGATGTGGTAGAGCAAGGGGGTGCAATGGTGAATATCTTTCTTAAGGAGAGGGAGCCAGGTGGTTGTTTAATTGCTAGCAGGATTTACAATAATATTGTGTCTGCTTATGAGGAGAACTCTGGATTGAGGGATGAGTGGGGGAGGAGATTGGAATGTGAGATTTCGCCTGAGATGTGGTCTGAAATGTGTGCGAGCGTTAAGCTTTGTGCTATTAATTTGAGGGAACGGTCGAGACAAGTAAAGATACTCAATAGAGTGTTTTGGTCTCCAGAACGAATGTTCATGAGAGGGATGATTGATTCGATTGATTGCTGGTGTTGTGGAAATGGATTGGGAAGTTTGGAACAACTGCTTTGGGAGTGTGTGCGTGTGCGGAGATTTTGGCATGATGTTTGTTGTATTTGTTTGCGTGTTTTGAATTTAGATGTTGAGTTGGATTTCATGACGATGATTTTGGGGGGAGGTGAGTTGCTAGAAGATCTCTCGATTTCACGGAAAAAGTGTCTGCTCCGTGGTGCTAGTTTGGGAAAGAAACTAGTTCTGAGGGGCTGGAAAACACAGATTGTACCTATTGTGGAAGACTGGATTGAGGGGATGTCTGGGCTTGCGACCATGGAGAGGGTGATTTATAAGCAACAAGGGAGGTTGAGATTACATGAAAAGATCTGGGATGATTTTATGAGTTTGTATTAGTTCTTTGATGGTTATTTGTATATTATATTCTGTGTGTACTTAATTGCTTTGTTTTAATTATATTAATTGATTTGCTTGTTTTTCTTTATGTAAATCTTATAAATATTTGTTTTTTTAAAAAGAGGGACAGAGCGTGTAATTTAATGCCCTGCCCTATTGAAAATGCCCCCCCACGAGTACCACTTCTGTGCAGTCTTTACTGTGGAAGTCCGAGTGACTCACAGCAACCTCTTCTGTGCATCACACAGTCGGAAATCACGCATAAACCAGAGCTTCTCCAATAATTTATTTGTTAATCGGCTCCTAAGATTGTTAGCAAAACCTCTACAACTACAACAGCTTGTTAATCGGTGGTACAAACAGTAAAACAATAATTAAATGCAACAGTGGGTTCACTCGGTCTCTAGAAGCAGATTTAATAGCGTGTAAACTGGTTTACTGCAAACAGGGAAGACAGATTGAATATTTCAAAGCGATTTGTCGATAACCAGCAAACGCAGCCGTTGCGCATTTTACCCGGATATAAACTGCACAGAGTATTAGACGGGTAAAGCCTGCGTGTTGGAAGTGCCCTGGTGCCTCCTAGCTTCTGAGCACTGGAGGATGAGCAGAAGGGGTGGGGCACCTGGCTTGCCCGCGCATGCATCCGCCAAAAGCCAGTGCAACTTCACCTGTGTCATTATCCCCGAAATCAACGCGCTGAAGATGCCTTAATGGCAGCTGTGAAACAGACTTATAATTAATCAGGCAAACATTACTTCGAGAACCAAGAATGGGAAATTAGAACATTATCTTTTTTTCTCGTTTCTCTTTTCTCGTTGGCTAAATCTGGGAGAGAAAGAGCGGAAAATCCCCAGTTCGGCTCATCAGAGGATGTGGCTGAGGGGTTGCCAGGGATTTCTAAGGCAGTGAAGATGCCTGTCCTGCCCTCACATCCTGAAAGCCCGAGCTTACTCCTTTCACAGTGCTTGCTTTTAACCTGCCAAATGCCAGGTAATCTGGAAATAAACCTCCAAATGTGGAGCTGTGTTTGATGTTAGAACTGTGAGGATTTCCCTTTTGTGCGTAATTATTCCCCTGTTAAGACTGTAATCTTTTTTTTCTCTCTGCTTTTTGGGTGGGAGGGAGTCAATTGTATTCCTTGCAATTTAAGACTTGCAGACGCGGCTGAGAACTTCTATGAGTGAAAAAGAGTTTGATTTAAGTTATTTTGTGTAAGCTTAGATATTATTATATTCATTAGTAAGTGTGCGTCCCACTGTGTGGACCGCCTAGTCCATGCTTAGTGGCGGGTCCGTGGGTACGCTTGATACCATCGCAATCTCCTTTGCCTGTGAGCAAGAGGGCAAGTTTGGGAGGTTCTGTCTGAGAGTCTGGTATACTAAGTGCCCAAATGCCCTTGGGTTGGCTGCGCTATACACATTTAAAAATAAATAAAACTTGAACGACTCGAAAGTCAATGTCATAGGTGCTTTTTATAGCGCACAGCTGACACCGGTATGGTTTCATAGCGCTGTAGATGTCGAATCTATGAGATGTATTTATTTAAATCATTGGATAGCAGATGCCAATGGACATTTATTTTCGATTAATCAGTTGCTGGAGGCTCATAGTACCCAATGCAATATAAAAAAAAACACATTACAAGAAGGCTCCTGCCATAAACATACCAAAACACTAGATCCCACACATTGTTACGGTAGCCAAAGGGTTCTTCCATCACACCAACCTAATGGGTTAGCACATTATTTCACTCACGGTACTACACTCTAGCATCGCTCGTGCTCACCATGCACTTATGCAAACATTCGCAATGCATGTCTCACCTGTGCCAGTCACTGGGTTTGACTACACAATGTCCTCCATTCCCTTCTGACACACGTGGCCTCTCATCAGGTCTCATTCATCTGCCCCCACCCCCAGTTCAATCACTGGGCTAATGTGCAGCACACTGGAGGCATCAATGCCAGGCAGGCGTATCATTTGAAATCCCCATTCCTAGGACGTACACAATGCAAAAAAGTGCTAGTGCTTTCCCACAGAGAGATTGGCACAGTCAAATAGAAAAAGAGAAAAAGACACTCCTCAAACATAAAAAAAAAACTCACGGATAAACACAACAGTAGTTGTTCACAGATTTAGCAATTCTCTTCCATCGATTTCAGCTATAAATGATCACACATTGATATGGCAGAATATCTCATTCTACTGCGACTCTCTTTTCCAGCATATATTATGCCTATGAATGCACCACCTCACGAGTTGGGCTGTATTCCCGGCTGTAATACCGCCGACTGTAATAGCCTAGCACCGACTAGTCCGGTGGTATTACCACTGGATCACGGGTTGGGCCTTAACGGTAAATCCCCATTCCTGATTGGGTCCATTGGATCCAATGGGACATTTTCGGTGCTAATACTGCGGGCTAATACAGCCGGCTGTAATACCACCGAAAACAGGGATTTTCACCTCCAGAAAAAAAGCTGGAGGTAAAACAGCCGATATAGCACACAACTCGTGATAGGGCCAGCCCTTAAATGCAGCCGTAATACCATTACCACTGCATTTAAGGACCACAGCCCAACTCGTGATGAGGCCCCAGGGTTTTAGATTCTGCTATCACCCTCACGAGAGGATATTTACACAGAGGGGAGCAGGGACATTCTTTATATTATCATTTCAGCAGATATCTTATTCCCAACTGCCTTCTTCCGGACAGGGCATAGTTGTAAACCCTGCAAATGAGCACATTGAGACCTAGTTCCCTCTAAGGCGTACACATTATAAACTCCCATCCTTTCTCATATTATAAACATTTGTCTACCAAATCAAAAACTGACCTTATCAGTGAGAGAACCAGGTTATACAAACGCTGGGGCCCCCGTCACACACATTCGTAACCATCCACTCAGGGGGCCTCATTACGACCCAGGCGGTAAGTTACCGCCTGGGCCGTGACTTTACCACCATGGCGTAAACTACGTTTACGCCATGGTGGTTGGCGGATTTACCGCCCCATTCCGACCTTGGCGGGGCGGTAAGTCCCCAATCCCCATTTACCCTTCCCCATTCCCATTTTTGCCCCATAGGGTATAATGGGAGTGGGGAAGGCGTTAATTACGGCACCGTAAATTACGGTGGCGTAATTAACTCCATGGTCCCTTAGCGCCATGGATTTTAACACCTGCTAAAAGCAGGTGTTAAAAGCGCCATGGCGCTAAGGGACCTCGTACTCAGGCGGTAAGGGTCGGCGCTGTTAACGCTGCCGTTAACCCCTTACCGCCTGGGTCGTAATGAGGCCCAGGGTGTTTTAGCTCAATCCTGTATGTCAACCCTAAAGTAAGAGGGATCAAGGGAAAGCCACAGGGCCTCATGTTCCCAAACCATCACTGCATTGCACATGCCTCCATATTCTCACAAAGGGATGGCCTTAGTGGCAGCAGCGCCATGGACGAATTGGCACCCCCGCCCCCTGGTCAACGGGGGAAGGGGCTGGATGCGCCACATTTTTGTTCTAACTCCCCGCTCCGGCGCATTGCAGGGAGTTAATATCTGGAATAGGACGCTCATGCTAATGCATGAGCGCCCTATTCCAATGAAAACTGCCTCGCTACCGTGTCGGAGCAGGGAGGTTATGCATAAGCACCCTATTGTTATAAAATGTGCCCCGCAGCCACGGGCGCATTTAATAACAAAAGGGCACCTGCCACGCCTTCTCACACTACACCAGCTTGGGGGAGCCCTTGAAAGACTCCCCTGAGCTAGTATGGGATACCTTGACCCACTCAGCAGAATTCCCATCCATAACCAAGCTGCACTTCAGCAGTTAACAGCAAAATGGCTGCACCGGCTCCTTTGAGCACCATTGGCCTGCATCAAAACTGCATTTGCAGCTACAAAATGATGGCTGCACTGTCTTGCCAAGCACCTATTGGGCAAGTTGGAACAGGCGGCACACCGAGAAAGTCTGCCAGTGTGTGTTCTTGTGTGCACCAAAGAAGCGAATTGAAAAGCAGCAA